>NC_056744.1:1008307463-1008607463 GCF_019279795.1 Protopterus annectens
TGAAAGGAAAGCTTTATAAGAGGGTAGTGAGACCAGCTATGTTATATCAGTTAGAGATGGTGGCATTGACAAAAAGGCAGGAGACAGAGCTGGAGGTGGCAGGGTTAAAGATGTTGAGATTTGCACTGGGTGTGATAACTATGGACAGGATTAAGAATAAGCATATTAGAGGGTCAGCTCAGGTTGGACGGTTTGGAGACAAAACCAGAGAGTCAAGATTGCGTTGGTTTGGACATGTGCTGAGGATGGATGCTGGGTATATTGGGAAAAGGATGTTAAGAATGGAGCTGCCAGGTAAGAGGAAAAGAGGAAGGCCTAAGATAAAGTTTATGGATGTGGTGAGAGGACATGCAGGTGGTTGGTGTGACAGAGCAAGATGTGGAGGACAGGAAGAAATGGAAACAGATGATCCACTGTGGTGATCTCTAACGGGAACAGCCGAAAGAAGAAGTTGTTTCCTTAAATCTACTGCTATCAGAGATGCATAGTTTCATTAGTTAAATTTGTAAGGGGGCTGTTGTCTCCCTTGACCCCTCCTGCTGTCTTAAAGGAAGACAGTGTGGTGTTAAGGGGAAGAAAAGCCCCTTTTGCAAATGAAAAAAAAAAAAAAAAAAGAAAAATGTCACAGTCTTTTAATTGTTTAGTGCAATTTGTTAAGTAGGTTACAATTAAAACACTAAAACCAGCTTAAGCACTGAAGTTTTAAGTTTCAAAGTTGCTTTTTCGGCTACTGACCCGACCTGAGTGTACTCAACCATGTGTGGCCCCTGATATTTACCTTTAAAAGCATGATTCAGAGCTGTGATGGTGCTCTCTTGGAACAATCAGTCAACTATTCATCAACGTGCTGGAGCTAAGCAATTAATGGCAGCATCAAACATATACTGCTCAACAAATGCCAGCAATAAACAAGATGCTAGTAGGATAAATTACCTCCTACAATTTATACATCCTTTGCTACACTGGTGGTTTTTATCTTACTTCAAACTAAATTAAGTCAA
Organism: Protopterus annectens; assembly: GCF_019279795.1. Classification (NCBI taxonomy): domain Eukaryota; kingdom Metazoa; phylum Chordata; order Ceratodontiformes; family Protopteridae; genus Protopterus; species Protopterus annectens. Next base: position 1,008,308,465 of record NC_056744.1, read on the forward strand.
AAGAAAACCTTTACTTTCATTGTCACCCAGTAAACATTTTTGTTCCCTATGTCTGCTTTAATAAGCAATATTCACTTTAGTTCTTCTGCCTGGAACATTTTTCTGCATTTGCCTCCTACCTGTGAGTGATTCATCTGAGTGGTGTTTCTTGTTGCTGATTTTCTGCTTCTTACTCTGCATGTAATGTTCTACTTGCTTTTTTTATGCAAATCAACAGCAGTATACAAGCAAGCATTATCCTACAGGAACCAAGGCCAGGAGTGAAGAAAACTGTCATTTGTCCACCCTCTCCTCTCACGGTGCTCCATCAGAAAACTTTCATGCACAACCACAAAAGATGCACATTTCTGTGATGTTTAATTATCTATGCTATAAGCATTCAAACAACAGAACAAATATATATCTTCCTGTAAATCTGAATTTTAAAGTGGCATGAAACAAATCACAAGTATGACTGTCCGGGTCTGAACTGTCCGCAAACAGCTAAAGTTAACTTTGAGTATATGTCTACCTGTTTGAGCCAATATTCATTTTCCCCTGGAGAACACTCTGCTTTGGCTTGTAAGCATCCCCCCCACACACACACACACAAACTCACTCATCTTCCATTTTCTCTCTTATTCCCTTCTGTTAGCAAATAGTATCCATAACTGATCAATACTGTGTGTGTGTTAATTTAAACTGAGACCACAGTAGCCTACTGATACAAGGTTATCCTGTTTTTCCACCTGAGAAATGGTTAAAAAATGACTTACAGTTTTCAGAGCAGTCCTTAGTCAATTGTGATTGTTTCTTAAACACAAACTTGTCTTTGCTTTGGCTCATTAGCAGCAGTACAAAGAACTGCCTGCTCACACCCTTTTTCTCCCCTCCCCCTTCCCTGTTTATTACCTTAAGACAATCCCAAAGTTAATAGATATTACCTGTGGCAGGCACCATTTTTAAAACTACAACCACCCTTGTCACTATCATATGTTCATTTATCAGTTAACTCTGTTAAATGAATGTTTCCAGCCCCCTCATAAGAGCAACTAACAGGGTCTCTACCCGTTTCGCTCCCCACCCTGCCCCCTATTCCCACCCGCCCCCAGTGGTCGCACCTTTGTTACACTCACAAACCCCACCCATCTTTCCAATGGCCAACTACAGCGCTAACCTGAGACTACCTCCTCCACCTTCCCAATACTGTCACACCTCCTCAACTAACATGTACAATCATACCTTACCTATGCTCACTGCATGCACTCTCCTTGCATATCTTACATCTTACCAAAGCTCCATCATTCCCCCACTCAACCACTACCACTGTACTACTACTCACACCACCACTCATGTCTCACCCTCACTCAGCTCCCCTCCCACCAACTCAAGAACCATCCCTATGCACCCCCACATATTCTACCAACTATATTACTCAAATATAAAGCATCCCTACAACTTAACATAGTAACCCTCCTACCATACCTATTACCCAGAGAGCACAATCATAAAGTTTCCCTTATAAACAAACACATTCAAAAACTGAGAAAACGAATAACCTCATGCATATCAAAACTAGCCCAAAGTGGAGACATCCACCCCAACCCTGGCCCTACCATCTCCAACCCCAATCCTCATAAATCAGACTAGAAACCTCAACTTCTCCCATATTACAGCTAATAGAAAGCCAAGTGACCTCCTCCTACTAAGCCTAAATATTAAAAGTATATCTAACAAAGTCCATGAACTCCATGCCACCATAGACTTGTACTCCCCAGATATAGTCACCCTGACAGAAACCTGGCTAAAACCTCACATTACCAGTGAGCAAATACTCCCTACAGGTTACGGCATACTAAGAGTAGACCGACTAAACAAGAAATGAGGTGGTGTAGCTATAATATTTAAACAGCATCTAAACATCCAGATCTTAGAATAATCAGCTCCACAAATAGGCAATGAAGAAATAATATATACCAACCTCAAAATAAACCAAAACAAAACCATCAACATAATTGGATGCTACTTCCCACCTAGCCAAAACATCCCTCCGCTAGAAAAACCTCCTCAGCTGGTCTACCCACCATCTCCCCCAAGAAACTATCATTTTAGGTGATTTCAATATTGACTGGCAATCCTGTTCTGGCAACCATCCAACCCATCATGTAAACCTTCATGGCTTCACCCAACTAGTCCAGTCGCCAACCAGGATAAATAAAAACTCCAGCAAGCACACTACCCTGGGTTGTATTCTAGTCAGTAAGAGCCCCCAGTCATATATAACAGGCTGCTTATCAGATAGCCTCAGTGATCACTCCCCAACATTCCTACTCAGAAAATACCTATACCAAGCTAAACCTGTCATCTACCGTCAAATACGTAAAAAACTAAACTTTAACCCACTCACATTCATCTCATCCCTCAAAGAATGTAACTGGTATCCTCTAAAGTACCTTAGTCTTGATGACGCAGTTGAATTTTTTAATACTACCTTCCTGAGCATCCTTAATTACCATGCCCCATAAGACTTTCCAGAAACAAAGCACAACCCCCCCCCATGGCTACAGAAAACCACTAAATCAGAAATGAAAAACAGGGACAGAGCAAGGGAGCACTGGCGCAAAACCAAAACCTCCTCAACTAGACAGAAATTCCTAGAACTACGCAATAGAGTCAAAAAGCTAATAAAACAGGACAAATTCCAATGCTACCAGTCTGCCCTAGACTCCTCACAACACAGCCCCAAATAATTCTGGTGCTCCATAAACTCCATCCTCCACCCAGGTAAAGTCAGTACCCCTCCTCCTAACATCCCTTACTCCTCAGAAAATATTGCTACCTCATTCAACACACACTTCACCCAAACCATACTATCACTAGCTAAACAACACAACCCCCTCCTCCAACCCACACCTTCAACTAGTAATCTCCCCACTGCCTTCTCTTTTTCTCCTGTACCTACCTCCAACATAAAAAAACTCTTAACTAAACTTAAACCCACCAAATTAGCAGCAGACAACCTCCCAAGTGAATACCTACAATTCGCAGCTGATGCTCTGGCCTACCCAGTATCCATCTTGATTAACCGATCTTTGTCAGAAAGTTATGTTCCCACACTTTGGAAAGTATCACATATAATTTCCCTCCACAAAGGCAGACCCTCCACGGAACTAACCAATTACCGCCCCATAGCTATTCTCTCTCCACTCTCCAAAATACTAGAGAGATGCATACACTCTCAGGTCTCAGACTACCTCCTTACTAACAACCTCCTTTCCAGTACTCAGCATGGTTTCCGACCAAACCATAGCACCACCACTGCCTTACTCTCCTTTACTAACACTATCTTTCAGCATAAAAACAATGGCTCTCTCTCCTCTGCTACTTTCCTAGACCTATCTAAAGCATTTGACATGGACCCACACAAACAACTTATCTCTGTCCTCAATAACCTATCCTTCTCTCAGTCACCAACTGGTTTCAGAGTTACCTGTCTGACAGCCAACAATCCGTTGTATGGCAGAATGACACATCAACTACCTGTCTCCATAGGGGTTCCCCAAGGATCCATCCTTGGACCCCTACTCTTCTCTGTTTACACCAATAATCTAGCCTCTGCCACCAAACATGGCACACTCATACAATACACAGATGACTCAACCATTATCTGCTCAGCCCAGTCCCTACCCAAACTGAAAAAAGTCACACAAGAAGCCTTTTCCTCTGCTGAAACTTGGTTATCCAATGCCCAATTAATACTCAACCCAAACAAAACTAAACTACTCATCTTCCAACCCACCAAACATACTCAAAAACAACTCTCACTTTACATCACAGCAAAAGACAACACCACTATATACCCAACTGAACACACCAAATTGCTAGGAGTAGAAATAGGCAATAAACTTAAATTTGACATTCACATATCCATGACCATAAAAAAGTCCACAAAAAACTAGGAACATTATACAGAAATAAGCAACTTCTCACCAAAGCAGCAAAGATTTCAATAGCAAATTCCCACCTTATCTCCACCCTACTTTATGCCTCTCCAATATATACCAACCTAAGGCAATGTGATCTAAACAAGCTAGAGACCTGCTACAACAAAATCGCCAAATTCGCAACGGGGGCATCCTACCGTAGTCACCACTGTCTCTCACTTGCTGAACTGGGCTGGCTTGAACTCCCTCACCTCCTTCAGTGGTATCAACTCTCACTCGCCCACAAACTAGTAAACCATCCACTAAATGTCCCATCCCTCCAGAATCTACTCCAACCCTATCGCACCACCAGACCACTAAGATCCAGCAACAAAAATCACTTGCAGATCACTAAAGCCAATAATTCTGCTGGTGAAGCACTATTCTCTTGCGCCATAGCCAAATTATGGAACTCCTATCCACCCACAATTACCTCCGTACCATCATGCACCCACTTCAAAACTTTACTAAAAGTGCACCTAAAAACATGCTGGCTATGCCCTTGCAACTCCCACTCTAATATCACCCACCCCATCCAGCCACTACCTTTCTTTCCACTCCACTAACTACCTTGATTATAGCAAGCTCAGATTGCTCATAAGCCTAGTACTTATTATACAGCAGGAACTTCTTATTGTAACATTTGTTAATGTCTGTTATGTACTTCACAGATAAAGATTCTAGTTGTCTACTGATGTACTATGTTCTTCATCTGTAAATATGTTGTAAGTAATTGCTATGTTAAACTGTTAATCGCTATGTAATCCAATGTAACTACTGTCTGTTTATTTTAACTGTGGAGCTTTTCTCCCCGGGCCTCCGCTGAAAATGGACCTACGTCCAGTCGGACACTCCCGGTCAACAAATGTAAATAAATAAATAAAAAGTATGACTAAAATAAGCAGCTTTCCACTGTTGTGGCCCACATCATGCTTTCACTCTAGCTTAAAATTTTCCCCTCCTTGCCTCCATTGCCTGTCAATTATCAGCTCCCTCTTGGCCAATTAGCCCATTCCCTCTTCCATCACTGGAGACAAAAGTTGTTCAGGAAGGCTTTCATCATTTAGGAAGCTATCAGTTCTGCATCCCTAACCTTTTGCTCACACAAAGTGACAGCCTATGGATGAGGTGTATGTATACACAAAAGTGTATTGAATTTAAGCAAAATACCCAAACATCAACAATGCAAATGTTGTCACACTACTTAACATGTGAAGAGCACTAACCCTGGCACATGCAAAATTAAACATACAAAAATCACAAAAAAATGTTTTTTTGCAGGGAGTAAGCCCCTCTGCATCCCACACTCCCTGTTAATTATAAACACTAACTCTCAGATCACACAATATCGGAAAAAAGGGCATATTCCTCAACCCAGAGAACTGTGCAGTCATGTACACCTGACAACCTTCTGCTTAGTCGACCAAATTTGGCAGACTTAAAAGATGTCGACCAAAGCTAGTTTCAACAATATTCACTCTCTCCCTATACACACACATTTTATATACATATATATATATATATATATACATATATATATATATATATATATATATATACACATACATATATATATACATATATATATATATATATATATATATATATATATATATATATATATATATATATATACACACACACATACATATATATGTTACACACACACACACACACACACACACACACACACACACACACACACACACACACACACACCTATACACAAGTACACATGCATGTGGGTACATTACGTATACATGTGTGGAGTACAAGAAGGCTAGCTTTCATAAATTTCTGGCTTGTAATAAATCTTGAGGAATGCACTGTGACTCTATGAAGTACACAAAATAAACACTATGCAGAAAGTCTGCATCCTTTAGTACTGTGGCAGTGATATCAGTGGGCCTTAAACTTTTAGTCTCCCTGAGATATTTTCCATTTACCAGTCTAATACTGCATAAAGTGGCTGTAAGAAAAATGTCATATTTATGTAAATATGCAAATATTAGGATGATGTGATGAAATTAATTAGAAATTTAGGAAGAGAATCCTACAGAAAAGGAATAATATCAAGGGAAAAATAAAACAGGTAAGACATACAAACATATATATGCAAAACACCCTCCAAAAAAAACTAGTTTAACTCACCCTGATTTATCTGGGCAGACAAATATAGGTGCAGGAAGTCGACTTCTGCCACTGACAAACCTTAAGAAACGACTACGATCCTCTAGAAGAAAATAATGTTTAAAAGGAATGTTTCAAGCATAAATAAGCAAATGAAAAGCATAGGGCAGTTCTCAAAATAATCAGAAATCTGACATTCCAAACTATGCACAACGTGACTCAAATATCTGGACATGTTTGCAGAAATGAGGCAAAAATGAATTGCTGGACACTATTAACAAACATCACACATTTTATCAGCTCATATTTGTTAAACAGTCACAATGACTTTGGAATATTAAAGCACTTTGTGGAACTGTTTTACTGTGATAAGACTGAGGAAGTAAATTATGGGGAATGTTTCTACTATATGACAATTGTAGTTTACTTTGTGATGGAAAATTCAGTCCAATGAAGCCTACACCAGTGGCACAGATGGACACAGTCCTGTCTACTACTCAAGCAGTCCCAGTTCGATTAGTGGTTCAGGTGTTTGAAGGCAGCAAGGAGGACAGGCATGACCATTAAGAGGTACGGAGAGATGATGATCATCCCAGCTAACCTGCACCACTGTTTTGCTCACACAATCTCTGCTGGAAGTCAGGGGATTGTCAGAAAGCCAGTGCAGTTAAGATGCTGGCATCATTAATGCCCTTAACAGTAGCCCTGGTGGTGCACATGAAGGAGTAGGCATATGGGGACAAAAAGGTATAAGTGGTCCTTGAGGTGATACAACTGCTCATGTAACCACTAGGGGATGAGTTATGCCACTACAGTAAAAATATTCTCATAACTGGTATGCTGGTGAGGGAATAAGCAACCTTGATTTCTAACTTATAATGGTTCCCTCAGACAGCTGTTGTTCCTGTGGATCTGGGAAGTTCTGCCCATTGGGGAATGAATGGGCATTCAGTACGGGAAGGCTTGAATGTCAGTCAGGTGGGTTGGCAGGCAGAAGGAAAAGTATTTAAAAAAATCGGTATGCAGAGAACTCAGATTGAGAAATCACCGCCCGATAGCAGAATGTCAGCTTGGGTTTTTACGAAATGGACTAGAGTTGTGACCAAAAGCAGAATCAAAACATTTCCTCTGGGAAGAGTGGAAAGTACAGTTGTGTACACTTACCATAAATGTAAATATTCGAGTGTATTCACTGTTGCAGTCATCACCTGTGGGTTATCCCTGCTGTGGTAGCCCTCAGTCGGCCTGAATACGAGAGTCAATGTTTTTGTGCACCGGCTGCCATCGCCTGTAGTCTGAAGTCAGGTCGTCAGTGCTATAAAGCAAGGCAGCCGACGTCATTACATCAGTTTTTCTTGCCCTAACCCGTCAGAAGAACAAGGGAAAAGAAAGAGAAGTGGTCCTGGTGGCTAATGGCCACCTTGGGAAGCTTGTGTCCCTCTAGGGGAAGATGTTAAGTGGGGGATGGAGGGAGGGAAACCAAGACTGCAACAGTGAATACACTCGAACATCTACATTTATGGCAAGTGTACACAGCTATACTATGTTCTTCGTGTTTCACTGTTGCAGTCATCACCTGTGGGAGGATTCCCAAAGCTGAGGAAAAGGGTGGAAGGATAGGTAGAGTCCTAGGTATGGGACAGCAGGCCCTGCAGAACTGCAGAGGCAAACCCCCTAGACTTCGAAAAGAGGGGTAGGTGGTAATGCTTTGTAAAGGTATGGACAGAGGTCCAGGTGGCCACTTCCAAGATGTCCCTGGTAGGTACTCCTCTGAGGAAGGTAGTGGAAGTGGAGGTTGCCCTAGTGGAGTGGGTACGGATAGACTTAGGGATGAGATTCCCATGTAGTCTATAGCAAAAATGGATACAGTGTGAAATCCATTTGGAAATGGTTTGTTTGGAGATGGGCTTCCCCTCTGCCCCTGGGACAAAGCTTACAAGAACCTTGTCTGTTTTTCTGAGTGGCTTAGTACGGACCAGATAGTATCAGAGTTGTCTGTGCAGGTCTAGTGAGTGTAGAATTCTTTTCCCCTTGTTTTGAGGGTTTGGAAAGAAGGTGGGAAGGTGTATGGCCTGGTTAAAGGTCACAGCAGACACCACATTGGGCATAAAGGAGGGGTTAGTCCTCAGGGAGACCCTGTCTGCATGGAAAATTATGAAAGGCTCGACAGCCATGAGAGCTTGAAGTTCCGAGACTCTTATAGCTGTGGTGATAGCTAGTAGGAAGGCAGTCTTCCAAGAAAGGTATTTCAATTCTGCTGAAGCGGCAGGTTCAAAAGGAGGCAAGGTTAGTTTTTTTAACACATAATTCAGGTCCCAGGGTGGCATCGGAGGCCTTCTGGGAGGCCTGATATTAGAAGCCCCTCTGAGGAATTGCTTAATCAAAGGAGGAGAGAAGAGGGGTGGGTCTGAATCATAACGGGCAGCGATGGCTGAGGCATGGATTTTAATAGAGGAGAAAGAGGCGCCACTATTGAGCAACTCTGCTAGGTAATCCAGAATGAGAGGGATGGAAAGTTGGGAGGTACTGCCCTCTTTTGATTGTTTCCAGGAACAGAATCTTTTCCATTTTCCTGCATAGGATTTTCTTGTGCTGGGCCTTCTAGTCTCTGTGATGATGTCCAGGACCGGTTTGCTTAACAGGGACTTATTGTTAGTTTTTAGTGTATATGCCATGCTGAGAGTTTGAGAGTCTGTTGGTCTGGGTACAGTACCTTCCCCCTCTCCGGGTTCAAGAGGTCTGACATCAGGGGAAGCAGCTTTGGGGGCTGTAAGGTCAGACTGCGTAATAAGGGGTACCAATGCTGTCTGGGCCAGTCTGGAGCAATGAGGATGGCCTTTGGTCTCTCCTCTCTTAATTTGATCAGAACCTTGGGAATAAGGGGCAGAGGAGGGAATGCGTACACAAAGAGGGAGCTCCAGGGGAAGGTCAAGGCATCCACCTTCCATGCTAGGAGATGATACTCCATGGTACAGAACTTGTGCAGTTGGTGGCTGAGGTGCAAGGCAAAGAGGTCCACTTCTTGGGTCCCCCACTTCTGGGTGATTTGCAGAAAGACTTCTCTGTGGCGCTGCCATTCATGGGGGTCCAGTAAGTTTCTGCTTAGGTGGTCCGCTAGTGTGTTGTTTATCCCGGTAAGTATTGGGCAATTAGGTGTAGCCCCATTGAGGTGGCTGTAAGCCAGAGACTCATGGCTAACCTGCACATGTGGTAAGATTGGGTGCCCTCCTGCAACTTGATGTACCACATAACTGTGGTGTTTGTTTTTACAAGAAGGACCCCTGGCCTCAGATGGGGTTGGAAGAAGGTCAGAGCCTTTTGCACTGCTATCATTTCTTTCTGGTTGATGTGCAAGTGAAGTTGCTGGGCATTCCAAAGGTCTTGGGTACACCTGCCTGCTAGGTGAGCACCCCAAGTAATGTCTGAGGCATCGGTGGTGATGGTCTGGCCAGAGGGTTGGAAGATGAAGGGAAGACTCTTGCTCATGGCACAAGCCCCTCTCCACCAGAGAAATTCAGCCCTTATACAAGGGATCAGAGGGAGAGTGATCTCTAGGGACAGAGTGCTGACACCAAAGGTTCTTTAAGTAGCACTAAAGTTTTCTCATGTGAAGCCTAGAGAGAGGGATGAGAAGGATGCAAGATGCCATGTATCCCAGGGCTTGCAGGAACTTCCTCGCAGTGAGGTGGCTTCTGGAAGCCAGCTGGGTGAAGTAGAGAGCCAGGAAGCTCTGCTTTTCTGGGGATAGGAAGGGAAGGCCATTTGGGTTGCTGTATCTAGCACAGCTCCCCAGAAAACAATTTTTCTGGTGGGGTTTTGCTTTGATTTTTTTTTCTCGTTGATGGTGAACCCTACGGAAGTAAGGAGTGATTTGACAAAAAGAAGGTCCTGGAGCAACTTTTCTTTGCACTCTGCCTGAATGAGGCAGTCGTCCAGGTAAGGGTAAATCTGTATATTTCTCTGTCTGCAGAATGCTATAGCCGGGGCCAAGCATTTGGTGAATACTCTGGGAGCAGTAGATAGCCAAAGGGCAGTGCAGAGAACTGAAAGTGTTGACAGCCTGCTCTGAAGTGCAGGAATTTTCTTTAAGATTCCCTGATAGGGATGTGGAGGTAGGCATCTTTTAGGTCCGGTGTCACAAGCTAGGCATTTTGTGTGAGCATAGGCAGGAGCTGCTGCAAGGTTAGCATTTTAAATCTGGGGACCAGCAAGGATGGGGCTCCAAGTGCCCTCTTCTTTTGGAACAAGGAATAGTCTGGAGTAAAAACCTTTTCTTGTTTGATCTGGAAGGACAGGTTCTACTGCCCTCTGGGTTGTTAGAGTTTGGACCTAATTCAATGGCTCTGCCCACTGGTTTGGGGAAAGAACTGGGTACCCTCTTGGAATAGGGAGTTTGCTGAAGGAGAACTTGTATCCCTGAGAAATGATTTTTAAAACCCATTGGTCCTTGGTTATAGAGACCCAATTGTCCTTGAAGAGGGTGAGCCTTCCTCCTAGGTTTTTGATGAGTGAAAGGAGGGCAGATGGGGGAGGGCGAGTCATTGTGAGTGCTTGCCATAAAAGCTTAGCTTAGAATTCCCTGCCTTAGAGACAGAAGTGGTCCATTGTTTGCTTCTTTGCTGGCCCTGGGATAGGGGCCTGGATGGCCTGTTCCTGCGGGGCTTACCTTGGCTCTGTCTGCTAGGTGCAGGGAAGGCCCAGTGCTTAGAGGGAAAGTTCCTGCTGCATCTCAGAGGTTGAACTTGAAAGAAATCTTTTACTGTTTGCATATATTTTGTTTGGTCTTCCATCTTTTTAAGTACCTCTTCTGATTTTTCTCCAAACAGGCGTTCCTTATCTAGGGATGCATCAATAAGTTTAGACTTGACAGTCAGGGAGAGGTTGTTCCTTCAGACATGCATGCCTTCTAATAACAGATCTTGTCACTGCTGCCCTGCTAGAGGCTGCTAGGGCATTGTATCCACACTGTAATGAGTGCTTGGCCACTTGACTACAACTTACACTAGTAATTCTGCCAGCTCTTTTGAGTTGTCACCGTCAGCAGAGGTAGCAATCTTCCGTTTTAATTGTTTCAAAGTGTGTTTTTGATATTTTAACATATGGAACTGACAATTGAGTGCTCTGATAGCTAAGGTTGCAACCCCATTTGTCCAGAGCTCTGGAGTCTTTGTCCGAAGGAAGAGGATTCTTGGCAGAACTATTCTTAGCTCCTCTGGGTCCCTGTGTAGTGACCTTAGGGTCTGCAGCAGGATTCCTGTACAGGTATTTGTGAGAATCTGGTACTCTGTAGTACCGGTCAGGTTTAGTTGGGGCAGGAGGCAGGGCATCAGAGGTTAAGCTGGACTCATGGAAAACATCATCCACCACTTCCAAAATAGGTGGGATGATCAGGGGTCTGTGCTGGGGCAGGTCCATAAACTCTCTAAGTTGTTTCTTTGACTGTGAGAAGTCTTGAGATTCCCATTGAAAATGTTCCCTGAGGGAGTGAAGGGTTTACCCAAAGGAGAGGTCCTCCAAAGGGGAGGCAGAAGGGATGGATTCCTCTGCATCTGAATCCTCAAACAGTCAATGGGATGTTGTTCCTATTCAAAAGCATAATAATCAGATTCCTCAGACTCTTGGTCTGTCAATTTCTGGAGAAGGATGCCTTTTCCTTTTAGGAGTGGGGGCCTGAGAACCTCGGATAAGGGAGATGAGATCCTCCACCATTTTAAGTATTTGAGCTTGGAGTGGGGGAGCAGTAGCAAGATGGTGGCTAGAAGCAGATTTCCTACGAGTGGCCTGGATTCTAGGCCTGACAGAATCCGTCGATCTCTGAGAAACGGTAATCAGATGCAAAGACGTCGTTTTTTGTCTGGAATCGGTAGTGCCAAAGGCCTCCTTGGAAGTTGGTGCCTGCGTCATGGCTCCGGTACCAACCGAGGCAGAGACAGCCAAAGGCTCGGAAGACGAAGAGGATTTCTGTGGCATACTGGAGTCCGAAAAGGCCTCAACAGAGGCCTGCGTATAAAGCGAGTCGGGCATCAGGGGCTGTGAAAGCGCCTCAATGAATTCTGGAGAAGTGACGACTTGCTTAGTGGAAGCGTCGTCAGAAGGCTTAGCCTTGTGTGGCCTATCTCTATCTTTATCGCTATGCTTTTTCAGAATGTCAGCAGACTGTTTGCTGATGGACGCCATATCGGAATTCAAAGATGGAAGACAAAAATAATTGTCTACAAAAAGACCTATGCGGCGAATGGTTCTCGCATTAAAGAGGGCACAGAACCGGGAACGAGGGACATAGTGGTCTGGGCCTAAACAAGTGATGCAGTAAGAATGGAAGTCTCTGTGTGGGATCTGCTTTTCACAGGCAAGACAACTGTTAACTTTTTCGGACATCGGTTAGAGCAAGAAAAAAGGGTCCCCAATGGGGTACTTAGCTTTAGAAGTTTTCAGCTGAAATTCAACTTCTGGTAGCGATGACCGGTACTCGTGTGAACTGCTTCTGCTACGGGTTCCACGGCAAGAAAGACTGATGTAATGATCTTGGCCGCCTTGCTTTATAGCGCTAACGAACTGACGTCAGACTACAGGTGACGGCAGTCGGCGCACAAAAACATTGACTCGGTATTCCAGCCGACCGAGGGCTACCACAGCAGGGATTACCCACAGGTGATGACTGCAACAGTGAAACACTGAGAACATCATACTACTACATCAATGTTTATTCTACACAAGGCTGAGATAAAAGGTGATTAATAACCTGGCTGTCTGAGGTGGGTGCTGCTAAGTATGCACATTTATAAACCTCTGCAGCAAATGCTTGCCTGCAAGGAGAGAGAGAGGAATGATGAGACAGCCTCCTTGTTTATTTGTGTGTGTGTGTGTGTGTGTGTGTGTGTGTGTGTGTGTGTCCGCATGTTTGCGTGCTGGGATACATGCTTCACCTCAAATCCATGAGGGAAACAGAGGTAAGACAAAAGGCATCTGCCTAAATAAATAACATATATTTACAAAATGTAATGTAAACAGCTGCAATACTACTGATGGTTCTTACTAGAATAAACGCTATACTGACCAAGCAAATCAAGCTCTGCGTTTACAGTATTAAATTATACATTTCATTAACTTGTTCAGCTAAACTTTACTCTCATTTCTTGCATTTATCTGCCATCCCCCATAATTAATGGGATTAACTAAAGTGTTAATATGAATAAGGTAACTACTTTTTGCTTACCGTTGGTGAAATTTGTAAGGGCTTCCCACAAGTACTGCAAACGACTATCGGACTGTTCAAGGTCTTCATATCGTGCTACCATGAGTAAATAAAATAAAGTTAAATTCATTTAACAACTACATTATGTTCTACACTTTATTCTCACATCAGAACTCACCTACGATTTATTTGGTCTCCAAAGCTTCTGTTTCTCATGGCACAGACCTCAGAAACTGAGATCCAGTCATAATGCTGTTACATTATTTTGGCAGCTGTTCATCCCTGGTGCCTGCCAGTCATCAGACCTCTCTCAATCAATCTGCCCGGTCATTCTCTATCACCAGGGGCACAGGTTGGTCAGGCGGGACCACTATTAAAACAGTGCATCAGGTGTGATTCAGATTTTTCTATTATCTATATGTGCCTTGCAGAAATGTTTTTTTGCAAGAGGGAAGGGGGCATGTAATGGGTTGACCTCACTGGTTATCTCTCATTTCTGCAGCGAGTATTGCCAGGAAGCAGCACTGCTCCCTCATCCTCAAGCATGGATGGTGGTTTCCCTGGTCTCCACCAGTGAAACCACAGTCCCCATTTATTCACTGAGTGCTCACAACAGGTCCCTCCCTCAAGGAGAAGGTGAGCAGGTCAGAACCCCTCACTCCTCTTCTGATTCCTACAGTACCCGGGCCACTAACTGAACCCTGTTCATCTAGGTTGCAATCCATTGCTCTGCACCACACATCGAAGTCTGAACTGCTATTACTGCACAGAACTCTAATTATACAAAAAAAAAAAAAAAACACAGTCTCCATGCCTACAGCAGTTTACATAAATGCATTTATTTTTTAATCCTGTCTGCTACTGGCTTCATTATGCTTATTATATTGTGACTCTAATTTTGTTTTATCATATCTGACAAGGAACCAATCCACCCTTCCACCTCAGCCAAGTCACTCTGAAATCACATTTAAATTCTAACTTTAAATGCAACTGTTCTACATTCTTCCATCAGCCACTTCAATATGATTAACAACATTTCTATCTTTACTCTCTTCTATGCCTATCTTTAGGACTACAGCAAGCATATTAATGGCCTACACAGAGAGATATGGAAAACCTGTATGGCCTGATGGCACTAGACCAAGTCATTTAACTGAGCTGCAGTTGACATAAATTTGAGTACCAACCTGGGAAAACTGAGGATCATCAAGTGGGAGGGAGGCATTCATGTGAAAATCATCTTACATCCTTATGAGGACAGCAACAGTACTTGACAGACGTCTGTCTTGTATACTCCTAGTTTCCTGCAAACTGCTTTGTGCTCCACAGACAGAAATGACTCCCATGCATACATGGTGTTTGACATAAAAGCAGTGCACATACATGCTTGCAGAATGATGTAACATTTTATACGAATACTCTTCTGATGTAGCATGAAGAGTTTTTCTCTAAGTTACCTTGGACTTTTGCTTCTAAATGATAATGAACAGGAAAATAAGTAGAGGGTAGGGATCTGCCCAATGACCAGAAGTTGGTGTGACATCCAATGGCAAAAGAAAAAAAAAAAAGAAAGAAACCTAAATAAGAAGTTATGTACTAAGCAGGACGTTCCATCTGTGCTGTCCATTTTAATTTATTCTCAACATATGGGTTTGTTTCACAATGCTCCTTTCCCTGTTACCTCAGATCAAGTTTGTAAAAAGACAGAGTGACAGAAACCCAAAAACTTTCATAGAGTCTATTCCTAGAATCACATAATAACAATAACTGAGTCAAGGATAAATGAAATGAACAAAACAGATGGAACATTATAGTGAGTACATATCTTGGGATAAAGTCCCCAGCTACTTTAGGCCTTGGGTGGACTTAAAGGATATTCCTGCGCATCATAGAACCAAAAGATGCCCTTCCCCATAAGATCAAAACTGATCTGTAATGAGTAATAAATGTATGAGGAGTAGCTCAAGTTGTTGCGCACAAATATCATCCATAGAAGATCTAGATTGAAAAAACTCCTGAAGTATCATCTGTTCTTGTAGAATGAGCCTTTAAAGGCCTAGCCCTAGGCAAAATAATTTTGCTTTTATTATAGATAAAAGAAATGCAATCTTTGAGCCATCTGGCTAGCATCATTTTGCTCACTGGTTGACCAAGTCTTGTGATGAAAATGACACAAATAGTTGGTAAGATTGTCTTATATTCTCAGTTCTGTGTAAACAGAAGTGCAATTGTCTGTGAACATTCAATAAACGTAAGCAGTGTTCACCTTTGTTAGCAAAATTGGGAAAAAATACTGGTAAATTAATAATCTGACTAATACTGGTCTCTTAACACTAACTTAGGCAAAAAGGAAGGATTGCTTCTTAGTGACACTATCTTGGTGGAAAATCATATAAGGGAAGTCTACATGAGAAGGCTTGTATTTCTGAAATCTTATGGCAGACATTATTGCTACTAAAAATATAGTTTTCTAGGATAAAAACTTTAGATCACATTCAGCTGAAGGTTCAAAAAGAGACTGAACAATGGTTTGTAACTTTTCAGATCCCAAGGTGGAGAAGGATCTTTGTAAGGTGGTTTTATCATTACCGTTCTTTTCATGAAGGCTTTGTAAAGTTCATGAGAAGCCATGGAGGAGTCTTTAAAACCATTATGGAAATTAGAATAACTAATTGAACTTTGATGGTAGAATGGGAAGCATCTGCCTTGAAAAGTGTAGCTAAAAATTCTAAGATTTTTATCAATGAGTGCTGATAAGGGATCAGTATTGTCGTCATGAGCCCAAAAGGTAAACCTCTTCCATTTACTAGCAAATAGTTTGTGGGTAGCTGGCTTATGACAGGCTAAGAGTACCTGATGTGCTGGGAAGGAGAGAGAGGGATGCCTGGCTATTAATGTAACTGGAGAAACCAAGCTGTCAGCTTGAGGTTTACAATGTTCAGATGGATTAATCCCCCTGGTTGAGCTGGCTCCAGAATCCAAGGCTGTTGAATCAGAAAAGGCCAAAGAAAGGGGAACCATATTTGTCAAGGCCAATAACAGTGCAATGAAAATTACTTTGCTCTTCAACCCGATTGCTTTCTGTACAAATTTTGGGAAATGGGGGAAACGCATAAAGTAGTTCGGGGGGGGGGGGCAAATGTGGAGAACAGCATCTCTCGGTGACTCCCCCAGAGGGGGGATCACGGCAAAGTAGTTGCTGCACTTGCTGCTTAGGGGAGAGGTGAACAAGTCACAGAAAGGTTGGCCCCACTGAGAGAAAATCCTTTCCATTTGAATCACAATTGTTCCTGAAGGAACAGCAGTCTGACAGGCTTGCAAAGCACTGCCATTACCTCCAGTACATTGATATGCAAGTTGGCCTCTGTGGGGAACTAATTGCCTTGGACAGTCCTACCCAGATAATGCTCCCATACCCCATCTAGGAGGCATCTGTGGTCACTATGGCATGGGGTTCTGACAGAACAAAGGGACAGTCTAGAAGAATCTCTTCAGAATGCATCCACCAAGCTAGATCCTTTTGCAATGATTGGTGATCAAAATCAGGTCTGACATGGGTTGGTGTAACACTGACCACTGGGATGCTATTAACTACTGTAGTATCCTTATGTGGAATCTTGCTAAAGGGACTTGAGTTATAGCTGCAGCCACGGAGCTTAGTGCCTGAAGGACTAGGCAAGCGGTTACTTTTCTGCTGCTGATTAGTTTCTGTACCTGAACTCTGATTTTCTGCAATCTTACAGAGGGAAGAGAAGCTATGGAAGTTTGAGCATTTAGAAGGGCTCCTCTAAACAATAAAATTCAGAGTTGGGGTTAATTTAGATTGTTCGTAATTTGCAGTTATTTCCAGGTAAGAGCACACATGGAGTACATGGTCTCTTGATTCTATCAATCGATACTGGGTCGAGGTGTTAATGATGTGCCAGTCGCTTAGATATGGATACACTCAGAATCCCTGCAGTCTCAAGTGAGCTGCTACTACTGCCATTACACTTGGTGAACACTCTAGGGGCTGTGGTGAGACTAAAGGGCAGAACTCTGAACTGAAAGTAATTTACTCTCAAATGGAAGCGGAGGAATCTTCTGGATCATTTGTCCACTTTTATATGCTAATAGGCATCCTGAAGATCTACTGAGCACATTCAATCATCTTTTTCCAAAAACCGAAGAATGGAGAGCACTGTGACCATCCGGAAATTGGTTTGGTGAACTCATTTTTCAGTACACTTGATCCAAAAATTGGTCCCCAGTCCCCTGTCTTCTTTGGCACTAAAAAGAATCTTGAGTAAATTCCAGACTCTCTGGTCTGGTGGGATTTCTTGGAAGACTCTTTTTCTAGCAGTTTCTGGATTTCTAGAACTGCTTGTTCCCTCTGACTGGGTGGAATGTCAGGGATTTTCTTGCATATGGGAAGAGGGGAAGGAATTGTATCACCTCTGGATATAATTCTCTACACCCAAGCATCTGCTGTTATTTGTAGCCAGGCATTTTGGTGCAGGGGATAAGTGTCCCCAAACTGCCTTCAGAGGAAGACAATCGAGCCTCCTTTCAGGAGTGCCGGTAGGGTTTACCAGAGAAAGAATCTCTGAAACCCTGACTTTGCAGGCCACCTCTGTCATGGGGGGGGGGGGGGGCGTCTTCCACTGAAGTCCCCCCCCCCGCCCCCTGAGGGGACTACTTTCACATATGTCCTGAAAAAGCCCTTGGGACTTTTTGAACCAAATTTTTCCACTGCTTCTCTGATTTCTGGAGAATGGTCGTTGAGAAGTGGAAAAACATATGCCCACCATAGCAAGGGTCTATCCATCTTTCTCATACCTGGTTAAAGTTTCTCTAACCTTTGGACCAAACAGGGAAGATCCATCAAAGGGTGCATTGACAAATGAAGACTTAAATGGCTCCGCAAAATCACACAGGGGCATCCGGGCTTGTCTCCTAACAGCAACGCCTGAACCTGCTCCTCTAGTGCTCTTTTGGCTGCATTAGTTATGAGCGTCATGGACAAATTGGCCACAGAGTCCACGATAGCCAGCTGGAAAGCCACTTTCTCTTGCACATCCTCAGAAATGGTTCCTGCGAGGGTATCCAATAACTCCTTGATCAGCTCCCTTTGAAGTCTGGTTAAGTTTGCCAAGTAATTCAAGGACCTTCCAACAAAAGTCGATAGACCTGCTTCTCCAACCTATCCATCGCCCGAGACTGTCTATTGGGTGGATGGATAGAGGAACTCTTTTTAGCAGTTTCCTTTTTTGTGGCTGCTGCCATGATCATGGCATTAAAAGCTAGCCCCTCAGCCCAGAATTGTGTCTTCAGAGGCAGACAGAATTTTGTCATGTCTCCTGGAGATTGGTTCTATGCAATCAGGGGCCTTCCACTTCCTGCTGAGACATCAACTTGAATAAGCTCATCAGCGGGTGGAGTAACCCAAGAGGTAGATGGTCAAGTGCCAAAAGCCTGCAGGTACACTAACTCTTTGGTACTATGCCTGTTGGTTCTGAAGAAACTGTAGGAACTGAAGATTTTAGCTTTTTTGAAGCTCTAAAAGCTCTTATCAGGGCTCTCAGCACAGCCACGCTAACTGGAGTGGAGACACGCTTAAAGTCCATTTTTATGGAAGGATCCAAGTTCCATCGCAAAACTAAGATCCACCAACCAGCCCTTATCAGGGCTCAGGGCTCACTACTGTGCATCTCTACCCAGCGGATAGGAAGCCAGCAGCCTTTATCAGGGCTACTAATATCCAACAAAAACGTGGAATAAAACCGGTTATCTAAACTATTTAGGGTAGCACAAGGTCTTCGAAGTATAAAGTTGTTACAGGTACTGACTACTATAACAGCCAGAGCGTTATTGTCTACTTAAGAATTTATGTCCAAGGAAAAAGAGGATGCATCTGTGTGGTCACCAGATACTCAAAAAAGACTGTCACATGGCTTGCCTTTTTTTGTTTAAGGGAAGAACACAACACATAACCTTGTTCAATCTGTTCATCTTTTACTTCTACAACCTTAAGAAGCAGGTGCAGTACCTTTTTATTATAATTGCTGTCAATGTCGGTACTCTGTTGGGGGCTAGCTTCTTAGAAGCTTGCAGTTTGTCTTATCCCTTAACCCTTACGGGACAAGTGGAATCCTACTAATCTGCTGATTCATCATTTGTGGTAATTATTACATTTAGAGAACCAAAAGTTAAAAACTGTTACTGGTAGACTAATGGGACCAGGGTTCCACTTTCTTGGAGATTCCCCAGCCAGTCCCCAGGAACAGAAAGGTATCCAGTGAGGTTTCAGTTTCTATTACAGCTTCCTTAGTTCCTCAGCCCTCAGTGCGTGGCTCCTCTGTGGTCATTTTGGAGCCATCAGATTGCTTGTCAGCTTGTCTTGACTCCTCTGGCACTGCTCTTCATGAAGCTGGTAAGAGCAGACAGGCAGACATGTCCTCCAATGTTGCTCGTACATCTGCCTTGGCCAGTTGAGAACCACTCTTTCCAGCATCAGAGGGGGGAGCGGATATTATTCCCTTACAAGGCCCACACTGAGGACTTGGGCCTCCCATGGTGATGACCATATATCTGAGAGCTCCTTTTCAACAGAAGCTCACAGGAAAATTACATACTGAAGCATATTTCCACTTCTGTATCACCCTCAGCAAAGGGAGTGAAAGATAATTTAATAAGCTTTTGGCAAAGGCAAAACAAAGTGTTTTAGTCATTACAATACAATATTCCCAGCAATCTAAAAGAAAATTTAAAAGGTTGCCCTCCCCATCAGAATCCGATTTAGGGCCTGAGGTACAAATGCAGTTATGTAAGTAAACTTATAACAGTAGACTTTCAAATGACTGCTGTAATAGCCCAAGATATAATAGCCAGCCAGCTTCCAAAACTTCAGGGCATATTCCATATGCTCAAACCATTAGGCAGCTCGAGCTGAGTTGCCTCAAAAGACAGGTTTGAGCACCAAGCCCTTCACAGCTTTCACTTCCATTGAGAGAGTGAGGCTGAGCCCTGACAGAACACAGCTAGCAGTAAAAATATACACACATATATACATACACATATATACAGACCCTGACAAAACAACATGCTCAAAAAAACAAGGAGGATTGAAGGAGGGGCTTCTGCAACACTGATCATTCGAACATCTACTGTAACGGTAAGTTTACTTACACAACAGTAGTACTGCTCATAATTATCACAGCTGCAGTAGCCTTAGCTATAGGAGTAGATTACCCTACCTAGGAATGGTCCTAGAAATGCCTGATTTAGACCTAGATGAAGAATCAAGCTTGTAGTGCTTTGTAAAAGTATGTACAGAGGACCAAATTGCTGCTTCTGGAATGCTAACCTTTCCAAAAACCACAGATGAAGCCAAGGCCCTGCTACAATGAGCCTTGAACTTGCCTGGAATAGTTTTGTTGAGATGAGAATAACAAAAGGTAATAGGAAATAGTCTGCTTAGACACAGATTGCCTCCTCGTTTACCTTCACATGAAATGAACAACTGATCAAAAGATATGAAAGATTCTGTTCTGCCAAGACAGTGCCCAAGTTGTTTTTGGACATCCAAGGTATAGAATATACTTCCTACCTCATTTTTGGGTTCAGTTAAGAAAACAGATAGTTTGGCTTGAATTAAACTCTGATACCACTTTAGGTATTAGAAGGATTAGTTCTCAAACTAACCCTATCTCTGTGGAAAATGGGACAGGGTTGGCTCACCATAAGAGCACACAGCTCAGATATTTTTCTTGCAGAGGTCAGACAGAGCAAGAAGTAAAACTATTTTCCACGTTAAGAACCTCAAGTCAATCTGATCAGCTGGTTGAAATTGAGCAACTGTTAGCTTCTCTAGCACAAAATTAAGATCCCGAGGAGGAGCCATCGGGTTTTCTTGAAGGTCTCTTATGCAAAACACATTACAAAAACATTTTCACATGAGAATGCATTGAAAGAGAGGGATCCATGGGCAGACATGACAACATGGCTGATAAATGAACCTTGAAGGAGCAGTAAGAAAGGCCATAGGATGGTAACTCACAAATATTGTAAAAACAGAGAAACACTAACCCTGACTAAATGCTGCTTATGCTGTTAGCAGCAACTAGAAAACATTCTTCATTTGTTAATACATGATTTTCTAGTAGCACGCTTTCTTGTCCTCATTAGCACCTGCTGCACATCCTCAGAGAAAAGGTGCCTAAAGGGAATTAAGACCCTATCATTCAGGCAGTCTGTTGAAGTTGATTGGAGTTGTGGTGTATCAAACACCCCTGTTCTTGTGTGAATGGGTCCATTCTGTGAGAAAGTTTGTGGTAATTGCCCCTGACCAATTCCGAATGGCGGGAGAACCACTGTTGCCTAAACCAGATGGAAGTCCCTACAATGATCTTGAGGCATTCCATTTGAATCTTCAGAAGTACCCTGGATATCAGTGGAAAGGGTGGAAAAGCACCTGTCTTCCAGGCATTCTTGCATGGAGTCCTGGAGTAGAATTTTGTATGCTTACTGTTCAGACAGGAGACAAAGCAGTCTACTTGACGAACTCCCACAGATGGATCAAATCTTGGAAGATCCCCATGATACAGTTTCCATTCGTGAGCACCTGCCTTTGCCTGCACAGGTAGTCTGCCACACAGTTTTGCTCTGACAGGATGTAGGATACCTGTAGCATAAGACTGTTCTGTAAAGCTATATCCCAAGCTAACATCGCTAGTTCACAAATGGGTAAGACCTAGTTCCCTCTTGCTTGTTGATGGACCACATTACACAAAACTTGAAGTGGTCCAGGGGGCCAAAAATGATTCACAGTGTGGAGTGCCTTGATTAGAGCAAGCATGTATTTTATATTTATGTGCTTGCACCTATCCTTGGTGTCCCAAAGCACCTTGCACTTTTATCCCTCCTGAAACTTCTCCCCAAGCAAAGTCTGAAGCATTTGTGGTGACTGGCTGCTTTGCAGCAGGGAGAAGAGAAGGGGAGAGTTAGACTTAGGGATATTTGCTGTCCCCACCTATAGACATCTCTCTTGATAAATACTAGAACCGACATTTGAAAAGACAAGGGGTATTACTTCTGGGACTAAAGAGACTTCAGAGACCACTGTATCTTCCTCAAGTGGAACTTTGCTGGGAGTGCCATGAGACCCAAAATTCTGACAAATTTCATTGCAGAGACCAAAACCTGATTGGGAAACCATAGAAATAGATATAGATCTACTTACTCATGTGGAAGAAAAGCTCTTTGAATTAAGGTATCTAGCAGACACCACAGGGACACAATCCTGTGTGATGGAGTCAAAAAAGACTTTTGAATGTTCTCTTGGAATCACATCTTGTATAAGAATGCTCTCACTCAAGACAGCTTCCAGATACTTTGAAAAAGACTCTGCAAAAATAAGCAAGTCATCTAAATATGAAAAAACGTGGATACCCTGTGGCCTGCAGTGAGCTGTAACGGAAGCTAGACACTTTGTGAATATTCTTGGTGTAGCGAATAGTCCACAGGGTAAAACAAAGAAATGACAATGTGATCTAGGCACACAAAACTTTAACACCTGAAATCTGGATGAATAGGAATGTGATAAGCATCTTTTAAATGCAGTTTTACCAGAAAACTTAAATGAGAAAGAAGAGATAAAAGGATGTGTGAGGTGACAGCATTTTGATCTTGAGCACTGTCACAAACTGGTTTAGCAAAGAAAGATTCGGAACTGGTCTCTAGTAATTTCTTTCTTTGGTGCAAAAAAACTTCCTTGAACAAAAACCTTTCTGAAATTGGTGAGGAGGAACTATCCCTCTTACTCTCTGTAACAACATATATTAAAAGACAGAGGGAAATAGAAAATCTGGTCTGGTGGATGAGGAATTACCCCCTGAAAATGAGGAATTTCCTCTCACTGTCATCTGTAACCTTGAAGAATGATCTTCAGAACCCATTTTTCTGAAACTATCTACTGCCAAAGAGAGAAGTGGAGATTCAGACATTCTGGAAAGGAAAAGGGACTGTGGGGGTGGTCATTCTGACTTGTTAGACTGTCCTTAGGTTGGGGGGGGGTCCTACCTTCTTTTTGGAAACCCTCTTCCCATCTCTTAAATGTCTGTTTGCCAGCATTTTGCCGAGTCTGTTTATGTTGCACAAGGGGTAACATAATATTTTGAAAAACGAGGGCTGAAAATTTTCAAAGATTCCTTGCATCAACTCACCCCTCTCATCACACTTTGTGATAACCTCCTCAGCAATGGTACCTAAAACTAAATCTCTATGAAACGGAGAATTTAAAATCTCACTTTTTTTTCATATTTTCTAGCAGGAACTGAGAACACAGCCAGGAAAACCTATGCAAAACTGCATCAGTGGTCATATCAAGTCATACATACACTTTCAAATAATAAGTTCTGGCCTGTGAAACTGAAGAAACAAATCCATTTAAAGAAGATTTTTCCTCACAAGAAGAAACTGCAGATGACACATTCCTCATACTTCACAATTAAGTGAGGATAAACTTTAACGTATGAGCCTGACAATTCAAAATTCTGAAAAATCAAAGCTGCAGAAACATAACACCTTTTCCAGTACTTAAAGTACTTTCACATCCTTGTCAAAAAGTACAGGATTGGTATTAACTGTTTAGCAGCATTAGGATTAACTAAAGCTATAGCTGCTGGGTCAGGTTTGGGAAGAGTGCTGAGGAACTTTGTATAATCTGATTTTTAAAGGCAGCAAGCTAACTACCAGGAAAACTGCAGGCAATGCACAT
Organism: Protopterus annectens; assembly: GCF_019279795.1. Taxonomy (NCBI): domain Eukaryota; kingdom Metazoa; phylum Chordata; order Ceratodontiformes; family Protopteridae; genus Protopterus; species Protopterus annectens. Next base: position 1,008,332,508 of record NC_056744.1, read on the forward strand.
ATGTCCTCCATTGCTGACAGTACTGGGGGAATGCGTGAAGGCTTTAGAGGGACTGAGAAACCCCAGTATTCTCCTACTGAAACCACTGGCACATTCTGGAAATAGTCTCAGAGAAAGAGGAACCTCCACAGAGTGGCTGCAGATGCTACACCAGAAGACTCATGGTAAAAAATGAGTGGTCTGAGGAATCATCTTTGGCTACAGAAGAGTCATCCACCTGCAGAAAAGAAACTGCTAGTCTGCTGCGGTGGCAAAAGTTGTTTGATTAACATTCTCTTTTTGTGGCTGGAATAAGGACCGACCATGAGATTGGTGGTTTGTTTCATGGTCAAGCTGCAAATGATGCCATTTTTCCCCACGGAAAACAAGCAGCACAAGCAGGTAAAAATTTAGAGTAGTAAAAAAGCAGTCACTTTTTCCCTAATAAAAATACAACAAAAAGCACTTAAATACACTTTTCCAGCCCCCAAAATTAAAACAAACACTATTTCCCAGAGAAAAAATGGTTTTCAACTGTTTTTACCAACTTTTAAACTGACGGGAAAAATGTGCATTTAAAAGTACAGCTAAGTGTCTGGACAGTCTGTTAAAGCACAAAATCTGAGAATCTGTTGTAAATGCCTAGCCTTGGATCAGCTAACAAAGGTAGCCTTTGGTTTACTGCCTGTGCTACCACTACAAAGGTATACTAAAAGGAATTACATGTTCCAGAAGCTGTGAACTCAAATTTCACAGATTGTTACCTGTTACCTGCATTGTGAATGTGTTGTGATATAATCTGACAAATGGCGAGCTACATGTTTAAACATAATTCAATGAGCTATTCAAATATAACATCATACTGTTTGCTTGTATAATTATTAGATTTAAACATATATATACTTCCTTCCTGTTAACATATATGTAGGTTCAGGGTCATTCAAATAATGAATTGCTGTACATGCAGTCTGAGTTGACAATGCAGCTCTTTGACCTCAGGAAGAGTCTTTACAGTCTCTTTTTGCCACCACACCATGCATCATAGGCAACACTTTCTAATACAAGACAATACAATTTTGTAACTAACAACAAACTAGGGAATGTGTGACAAACATTTATGCTCGGTTTTGTTCTCATAAGCTGCAATAATTTAAGCATGCAAACTTCTAAGAAAAGGGAGACATGAACTCCCATCAGCTAAGGGTGAGCAAATGTTAATAGTCAGGCATCCATCTAGTGGACATTCTGCCTGCAGTAAAAAATCAAATGTAAACAATGTCAATTGGCAATGAAAGTCTCTCACATAAAACTGAAAAACTGGCCGTCAGCTTTGTGAGTGGCAGCGTGTATGAAAGCATACAGCATATTCAGGGTCACCAAATATAGATATACTGCATCAATAAAGGAAGTAGTACTTAAATAGTGTCAAGATTCAAAACTTTTGGTTTCGATAAACATGTTCAAGTTAATGAAATGCGCCTCCACCAGGAGAAATCTCGAATAAACTCCCTTTCATTGTACTGTCAGGAGGCATTGTCACACTGCATAACTATTCAGTAGACACCAAATTAAAGGTAGAACCAAATGGATGTTAGCTCTTGGAGTAGATGGAACATACTGCGGAATTACTGTTGCACAAAAATGTATTGTGTAGCTTGTTGACACTGCTACATATGTCTATGTACACCAGCAGACACAGAGTTGAGCAACAAGAAAAACTTCCTCATGGGGAAGGCGCAAGAGGTGACGAAAGATGAAGACACTGTCACTGATTATTACTGTTAGACCTTATTATGCTGGGAGAATCACTGCAGTTTTTTTTCTTAATGCTGTGGATGTGTTTGGAGTCCAGGCATGCTATCTCTGTTTATTCTTTTTTTCCCCTCTCATAACCTAGCCATGTTGTACCTGACTGAGCACATTTAAAAAACTCATTGAAGCAAGAGCCAATCATATTGCAGACATCAGCTAGGCAGCCATCAGGGAATTTTGTACTTTCATCCCATCTCACCTCCTGGTGGCTGCTGTATGCCCATGAAAGCATATGTCTGTTATGTTCTTCCACAATATACAATCATCCTTTGACAAACTGATGTGCAATGAATACTCCTACCTGAGAAAAGCATTGCAGAACCAAGTGTAGTTCTATAGCCCATATTCAATATGCCACACTCCAGCTTCTAGAGGGTGTTATCACTGCAGTGAACAAGACTGCCTCTTTGCACATGACTGGTTATCCATGGAACAGGCAAATAATGCCTTTTTTACCTGCAGAGTTACCACTTTTCAGTTCTTTGCTACTGGAAAAGCATCCAGAATTATGCCCTGGATGGTGCATTTAGACTATGGTCCATATTCCATATGGTCTACAAGGACTTTATCCCTAGTACCGTGCTTCTTTCATTTACAATGGCAGGACAATACTGACCCTGCCATTCTAACACTATCCAAAAAAAACAGAGAGAGAGAAAGTTTACAGTAGAACACACAAGGTCCCAGTCCCTTGGAAATACTGGGACTGGATGTAAGAACCCACAAGGCAGGTGGGCGGGAACCTATACCGATCTACTCAAACATCTACAGTTACTGTAAGGTGCACAGACAACTGCATTTGCTCATGTAATTATATTATGTTCATCATACAGATCACCCTTGCAGTGTAATTATTTATCCATGGGACATTATTAAAGCAGTACAGCCCTGATCTTGGACTGGATTTTTTTTAATTATTTTTTACCCATTTGTCAACCAGCTAAGCCCAAATGTACACAACTGTCCCTTTCAGGGGCAGCTTGGGAGCACTGTCTGGTTAAGTGACTTGCTCATAGTCAAACAGCAGACAAATGAAGGTGGAAGGAATGAAATCATGTACTGTGGGGGCACAGGAAGCAACTTATTAATAGCTCAGAGCTGTAGTCCTCTATGTTAAATGCTTGGAGAAGTTAAGGACGAATGTTAAAAGCAGATGTTCACAAACATCTAGTGAGTTGACACATTCTTGAGGAAGGTAGCGACAGTGGCTGCTACCTTAGTGAAGCATGCTCTGACTGCAACCCCTGAAAATTTGTTGCTGGAATTATAACAGAATATCACTGATCTACACAGTCTTAAAAATGTAATGTTTTACTAACAGTGTTCCTGTTCAATGTCAGTGGCATACAATGCCGTAGAAGAAGCCCTTTGTCAGATACCTTAATTAAAAGAAAGAACCACAGCTGTCTGGGTCACAACAGATCTACCAGTGACCTGATCATTTTGCATAAATGCTGACCTACCAAAACAGAATTCAAACTCACTCTCTACGGTAGATAAGTATAATGTTGCACGAAAGACCACAACAGTAAAATTAGTAGTCACTAAATAAAGTTCTTATGTTTTTGCAGGGGAAGGACTGAGATGCCCCCAACACCCACGATATAGAGACTTTGTCCACACTCCCTCATCTCCAAATATACTACCCCAGTGATCCTGCCAACTTGGAGAAGTGGAATGGTGCTATACTTTACAAGTTAACTTTAAATGTGTAAAGATGTTGTTTCATAACTCCATAAACGCAGAGATTAAAATGAGAAGAATGAACAAAAAATGTGATGCAAATCAATATTAGGAAGGTACTTTAGAAGGGAACATTAAATAACTGCTATGTGTTAAGTATCAATGGTCAAATACCTGTAAGCAATTGGAGGAAGAGATATGAATGTGATGAACACATGGTATTAACCGTTTTGATAAGAATAAAGACATATTGATGTCTGTGACACTAACTACTAGTGTTGTCATAGAGTTACTTATTTAGTTTTGTTTGCAATCATACAGGCTTCTAAGGGTGGGGGTGTAAATGGAGAGTATCAGGGAGATATCATTGTGTTTGACAACATAACACACGAGTTTTATTAGTTTACTATCATTTGATTGAACAGTACTTGACTGAAAAATCAGACGCTTGAAAGAATTTACCTGAAAACTACTGAATCACAAATCATAGAAAATATTCAACATAGGAAAATACAATACAAGACATTTTTTTCAGGGGGGCAAGCCTCCCTCACCCCGCACCTCCACACATTCACTGTGTATATGGTGTCTTTATTTTCTCAAGAGATTGTGCAGCCGTGGAGTTAGCATATATAATTAAGATGGGTGTGGGATGGAGGTGCTTGCCACCTTTTGCAAAAACACTATTTTATGTTGTATTTTATTATGCTGAATATTCTCTAATATTTGTGATTCAGTAAATTTTTTTTCGGTCAAGAGGGTTTTCAGTCAAATTCTGTTTAGTCAAATGACAGTACACCGTTTTATTACCTGGAATGTGAATGGCCTGACCAGTGCAACTATGCTATAAAGGATAATGGGATACTTACAGATATTAAGACTGTGGATTTTTTACACAAACGGAAACCCACCTAAATGTGAAGGAATGGTGTTGCACAGATGCCAGGTTATTGGGATAAAAGGTTTTCTTCTTCATCAAAAGACAGCACAGAAGACAGGTAATGCTACTGGTGGTAAACAGCTGTGGTAAAGGAAACCATGACAGATGATCGGGGTTGTTGTGCAGGTATGAAGGGATTTCTTGGTGCAAGAACATTAACAGCACTTAATATATGTGGGTGTAGAGATTATGCACTGGATATTTCAGAGAAACACAGAGACATTTTACTGTTCTCCAAGAAAGAGCATCACTTTTCATAGAAGATTGCAATACAGTAATGAACATAAATGATGTTAAAAGAGGGACGCTGTTACCAAGCAAGGAAAGTATGTGGGTCAGTTGGCCAAAGTCATGGGCTTTATAGATGAAACAGTGTTACAATACAATGAGAGTTATTAAATATTTTATTCTTGGATATTTAATTTGGGTTGAAGATAACAATCAAGCATGCACACTGATGAGGGAAGTTAAGTGATATCCTATTCTTTTTAGGCCATTTCCTTTTGCAATGTGTAAATTACCTGCAGTGGGAATGCACTGACATTTTCCTCTATGTACCTGAAGCAGTTCACATTGAATGGTTTAAGGCAGTGGTAGATGACAAAATGAAATTGCTCGAACTGCAGCAAGGCACTTCTATACTACCCCAGGGATAGATAAATGAGAGATCTGCATTTCAGTGAAACATCAGAGAATAAGAAGACAGCAGCTTCAAAACTAAAGGAGATAAAAAAAATTGCTGGGCAGAGAATTGATTTGGATGAGGACTGTAACTCAGTAATGCAAAAAAGGCAGATAGAAAATGAAGGACCAAGACAGGAAATTGCAGTTCTATACTGAAATTTAAAAGATAAGCATTTTGCAGTTCTTGAGTATCTGGGGCATTAGCTATAACACTGAGAAAAATAAGTTATGTACTTATCATAAGGTTTCATTTGTGTTGTCCATTTTCATTCTTCCTCAACAGTTGGGGTCCAATCCAACCCTCAGATCTGACTCAGTCTTTATTTTAGCTCATGGCCACTAAAAAACTCTTGAGCTCCTCCCTTACCCATAATGCACCAACCCCTAACATACCTCAGATCTTGTTTGCTGGTTTACATAACTTAAGAATTATTATCATAATATCCCTAGTAGAAGAAGCCATTATCTGGAGCTCAACATAAGGAACAATGATGTCCTTATAAGTTCTCATTCTTCAAAAAATCAATTGTTAAAAAGGTTGGTGGATGGTGGGAGGAGAGTTGAGGAAGAATGAGAATGGATAACGCAGACGGAAAGTTTTGGCGAGTACATAACTTCTTTATCTGATGTCAATTTTCATTCATTCCTCAACAGTTGGGAAAGAGTCCCCAACAACCTAAAATCCTGGGTGGACTTTAAGGAAGGATATTCCTGAGCACAGTTGAGCCAAAGGCTGCTCTTCCCCTCAAAACCAGATCCAATTTATGAGTAATAAAGGTATGAGGATTGTCCCAAGTTGCAGCCACGTATATGTTGTCCATGGAAGCCCTAGATAGAAACATTGAAAGTTGCCATGGACCTAGTTGAATGGGCTCTTAAAGATTTTGGCAAGGATAGGCCCAACTTGTTGTAGACAAATGAAACACAATATGTCAGCCATCTGGCTAAAGCTAACTTTGCAGCTGATTTACCCAAATAGGAGAGTATACAGAGGAAGAGACTGGCGAAGAAGAAGTGGGATTGTCAAAGAGATGAAGAAAGTAGACATGAGTATAAGGAGATGAGGCGCATGGCAAAGAGAGAGGTGGCTAAGGATAAGGCATATGGAGAGTTGTATGAGAGATTGGGCATTAAAGAGGGAGAAAAGGACCTGTACCGATTGGCTAGACAGAGGGACAGAGCTGGGAAAGATGTGCAGCAGGTAAGGGTGATAAAGGATAGTGAGGGGAAACATACTCACAAGTGAGGAGAGTGTGTTGAGTAGATGGAAAGAGTACTTTGAAGGGCTGATGAATGAAGGGAATGAGAGAGAGAGGGTTGGATGATGTGGGGATAGTGAATCAGGAAGTGAAACAGATTAGCAAGGAGGAAGTAAGGACAGCTATGAACAGGATGAAGAATGGAAAAGCTGTTGGCCCAGATGACATACCAGTGGAAGAATGGAGGTGCTTAGGAGAAATGGCAGTGGAATTTTTAACCAGATTGTTTAATGAAATTTTGGAAAGTCAGAGGATGCCTGAGGAGTGGAGAAAAAGTGTTTTGGTACCTATCTTTAAGAATAAGGGTGATGTGCAGAGCTGCAGTAACTACAGATGGATAAACTTGATCAGTCACAGCTTGAAGTTATGGGAAAGAGTAGTGGAAACTAGGTTAAGAAGGGAGGTGATGATTCGTGATCAGCAGTATGGTTTCATGCCAGGAAAAAGCACTATAGATGCAATGTTCGCTCTGAGAGTATTGTTGGAAAAATACAGAGAAGGTCAGAAAGAGTTGCATTGTGTCTTTGTGGACTTAGAGAAAGCATATGACAGGGTGCCTAGAGAGGAGTTGTGGTATTGTATGAGGAAGTCGGGAGTGGCAGAGAAGTATGTAAGCGTGGTACAGGATATGTACGAGGGTAGTGTGACATTGGTGAGGACTGCGGTGGGAGTGACAGATATGTTTAAGGTGGAGGTGGGTTTACATCAAGGGTCAGCTCTGAGCCCTTTCTTATTTGCAGTGGTGATGGACAGGTTGACAGATGAGATCAGACAGGAGGCCCCATGGACTATGATGTTTGCAGATGACATTGTGATATGTTGTGAGAGTAGGGACCAGGTTGAGGAGACCCTGGAGAGGTGGAGATATGCTTTAGAGAGGAGAGGAATGAAGGTCAGCAGGGCTAAAACAGAATATATGTGTGTAAATGAGAGGGATGGTAGAGGAATGGTAAGGATGCAGGGAGTAGAGTTGGTAAAGGTGGATGAGTTCAAGTACTTGGGATCAACAGTTCGGAGTAATGGTGAGTGTGGAAGAGAGGTAAAGAAGGGAGTACAGGCAGGGTGGAATGGGTGGAGAAGAGTGTCAGGAGTGATTTGTGAAAGACGGGTACCAGTAAGAGTGAAAGGGAAGGTCTACAAGAGGGTAGTGAGACCAGCTATGTTATACGGATTGGAGACGGTGGCATTGACAAAGGCAGGAGTCAGAGCTGGATGTGGCAGAGTTAAAGATGTTAAGATTTGCACTAGGTGTGACTAGGATGGACAGGATTAGGAATCAGTATATTAGAGGGTCAGCTCAGGTTGGACAGTTTGGAGACAAAGCAAGAGAGGCGAGATTGCGTTGGTTTGGACATGTGCTGAGGAAGGATGCTGGGTATATTGGGAAAAGGATGCTAAGGATGGAGCTGCCAGGTAAGAGGAAAAGAGGAAGGCCTAAGATAAGGTTTATGGATGTGGTGAGAGAGGACATGCAGGTGGTTGGTGTGAAAGAGCATGATGCAGAGGACAGGAAGAAATGGAAACAGATGATCCGCTGTGGCGACCCCTAATGGGAACAGCCAAAAGAAGAAGAAGAAATATGCAAAGGAGTCAAACAATTGATCAGTCTTTCTAATTCCTTTTGTTCTATGTAAGCAAAAATGCAATTGTCTGTGAGCATCCAAATGAAACATATATTCACCTTTGTTTGCAAATTTAGGAAAAGAAAACTGGCATATTAATGGACTGGTTCATGTTAGATTCTGACACCACCTTAGGAAAAAAGGATTGGTTTGTAATGTTACTCTACACCTGTGAAAAATCAAGTAGGGAGGTTTAGAAGACCATGCTTGAAGTTCTGAAATCCTTCTAACAGAGGTGATGGCTACCAAAAAGAGTCTTCAGGTCAGAAACTTTAGATTACATTTTGCTGCTGGTTCAAAAGGGGAATAAATGTGGTACTGCAGGCCTTGATTCAAGTGCCATGGAGGAGTTGGATCTTTATAAGGAAGTCTCAAAAGTAAAGTACCTCTCAAGAAGGCCTTACATAGTTTGGATGAACCCAGGGTGGAGTTATCAAATCTAATGTGAAAATTACAGATGGCTGCTAACTAACCTCTAATGGTTGAGGAGCTGCCAAAAATTCAAGACCACAAGGGCTAAAAAGGGGGTCAATATTTTTCTGATGCATCCAAAAAACAAACCTCTTCCATTTACTTCTGTAAAGTTTTCTTGTAGAAGCTTTATGGGAAGATAAATGTATATGACAGGCAGGGAACAAGAGCATAGGTTCTCTGGGTATTAAAGGAAATGGAGAAACCATGCTGTCAGCTTTAGGCTTGAGATATCCAGGTGAATCATACTTATCAGTTGAGACAGGAGGTCTGGAATCGGATCCAAAATCCAAGGAGGGTAAATTAGATGAGGCCAAAGAAAGGGGTAACAAATCTGTCAAGGTTAGTAAGGTGCAATGAGAATGGCTTTGTTCTTCAACAGGAAAAATTTCTTAAGAAATTTGGAGATCAAGGGAGTAGGAGGATACACACAGAAGAGACTATGGCACGTGGCCAATCGTGTGATAGGCCGTCCCTCAGTGATTCCCCTGGTGGGGGGATTAGGACAAAGAAGTTACTGCACTTATTGTTTAGGAGACAGGCAAAGATATTGCAGCAAGGCTGGCCCTATTGGCAAAAAATAATTTCTGCTACCACTTGTGAAGTAGTGGATGGACCTGCTCAAGTTGTTTTGCTATCACACTGAACTTCCCCAGAATGTGTGTTGCTATCAGAAAATGGTTAGATGAGATCACCCATTGCCACACACACACTGACGGCTTCTTGACACAAGGGGTTAAGACCTGGTTCTTCCTTGTTTGTTGATCTACCAAACTCACATACTGTCTGTCTGAATCTCAACTGTCCCGAAAGGAAGTGAATCTTGGAAGGCCTGCAATGATAAGAGCACTGCTCTCATTTCCAAGACATTAATATGTATGTTGGCCTCTTTGGGGGAATCAAGTGCCTTGAACTGTTTTCCCCAGGAAGTGCCCCTCTGCACCCAATCTGGGATGCATCTGTGGTCACTATGGCCTTGGGCTAAGGGAGAATGAAAGGACAGCCTTGTAAAACCTGATCTGATCGAGTCCACCACCTAAGACATCTTTTGCATGCCTGAGTGATTCTTATTTGGGCTAACATGTTGGTAAAGAACAGACCATTGTGTTGCTAACACCCAGTGAAGAATTCTAATGTAAAATATTCCTAGAGGAACTAGGACTATAGCCACTGACATTGATCCCAAGGCTTGTATAATTAATCAAGCTGAGATTATGGTACTGTGAATTATTCTTCTGACCTGGAACCTGACTGTTTGTACTCTTGAGAAAAAACGGAAAGCTGTAATGGATACAGTGTTGAAATTTGCTCCTGACTTCCAATGTCTGAGATGGTTCTGAGATTTGTTGTAATTTACAGTTGTTCCCAGATGGCAGCAAGTCTGGAGTACTTGATCTCACGCTTTCATTAGTAGATGCCTGGTCTGGGCTGTAAAGATCCAGTCGTCCAAGAAGGGAAAAACTCTGTTGAGGTAAAAGGGTACTGCTCTGAACTGGCAATGACTGACGCCTAGTCAGAAGCATAGATACCTTCTGATTGTTTGTTGATTTTTATGTGATACTATGCATTCTGAAGGTCTACCAAGCACATCTAGTCGTCCTTGCACAAAAAAGCCAGAATGGACTGAACCGTGACCATCCAAAACTTTACATGTCAAACTGATTTGTTCAAGTTGCTGAGATACAAAATCGGTCTCCAGTCCTTTGTATTCTTTGGCACTAAAAAGAACCTTGTGTAAGTTCCAGATTCCATCTGGTCTGGTAACCTCTTAGATGACTCTTTTTCTAGCAGCTTTTGTATTGCCAGTGCTGCTGCTTTCCTCTGAATGGGTGGAACATCAGGAAATTTGTGTGCAGATGGAGGTGGAAGCGAAAAGGAATTTATAAAACCTCTGGAAATGATCTTCTGTACCCACATATCTTTTGTGATGTCTAGCCAGGCTCTCTAGTGCAGGGATAAACAACCACCCATTGCCTTCAAAGGGGAACAGTCAGGCCTCCTTTCTCCAAAGGGGAACAGGTCTTCTTTCAGGAGGTCTGGTAGGGTATATCAGGGAAGGAATACCTAGACCCTTGGTTCTGCAGGCCTTCTTCTGATGCCTGGGCGGCATCTTCCATTTGAGTTCCCCTCTCTGTCTCTGGGGAACTATCGCCACGTGGATCTTGAAAAGGAGCAAGGTACAGTGGATATAAAAAGTTTACACACCTCTGTTAAAAATGCCAGGTTTTTGTGATATAAAAAAATGACCATAATAAATCATTTCAAAAAGTTCCCACCTTTAATGTGACCTATAACCTGCACAATTCAACTGAAAAACAAATAAATCTGTTAGGGGAAAAATATAAAAAATAAAAAATGTACAATATGCTGGTTGTGTGCACACCCTTAACCTAATACTTTGTTGTGTGTGCACAGCCTTAAACTAATACTTTGTTGAGGCACCTTTTGATTTAATTACAGCATTCAATCTTCTTGGGTACACACCTGCCATCAATTAAAGAGACTCTGATTAACCCCAAATAAAGTTCAACTGTCCTAGTAGGATTTTCCTGACACGCATCACACCAAAAGAACACCGTCCCCATGGTGAAGCACAGTTGTGGCAGTATCATGGTGTGGGGTTCCTTTTCTTCAGCTGGAACTGGGGCTTATTCAATGTGGAGGGAATTATAAACAGTTCCAAATACCAGTCACTTTTGGCCCAAAACCTTCAAGCATCTGCTAGAAAGCTGAAGATGGAGAAATTTCACCTTTCAACACAACAATGACCCCAAGCATACATCCAAAATCAACAAAAGAATGGCTTCATCAGAAGAAAATTAAAGTTTTGGAATGGCCCAGACCTAAATCCAATAGAAAATCTGTGTAGTGACCTGAAGAGGGTTGGGCACAAGAGATGCCCTCGCAATCTGACAGATTTGGAGTGCTTCTGCAAGGAAGAGTGGGCAAATATTGCCAAGTCAAGATGTGCCATGCTGACAGACTTCTACCCAAGAAGACTGAATGCTGTAATTAAATCAAAAGGTGATTCAACAAAATATTAGTTTAAGGGTGTGCACACTTACGTAACCAGCGTATTGTACTTTTTTCATTTTTTATATTTTTTCCCCTAACGTTTATTGTTTTTCAATTAAATTGTACAGGTTCTAGATCACATTAAATGTGAGAAAAGTTTTGAAATGATTTACTGTGGTCTCATTTTTTTTATATCACAAAAACCTGGCATTTTAACGGGGTGTGTGTGTAAACTTTTTATATCCACTGTACTTCTTGAACCACATTTTTAATCCTCCTCGTTGGCTCCTGGAGAAGGTCCTTTGAGGGGTCGAAAAACATACTCCCACTCCAGAGAGGGTGTATCCATCCTGCTTGCACCTGGAGAGTGTGTCCTTCACTTTAGGGCTGAATAAGGAGGTTCTGTGAAAAGGAGCATTAATAAAACAAGACAAGAAGGGCTCCGCAAAGTCACACAAGTGCATCCAGGCATGCCTCCTAATGGAAATGCCTGAACCCACTGCTCTTGACATACCTTCAGCTGCATGAGAGATAAACCTCATGGAAGAATTAGAAATGGATTGTAGGGTCAACAACTGTGGTGCCACAGAAACTTGACTATCAGCAGTAGTGGTCCCAGTTTTGATAGTTCCTTTATCAAGTCCCTCTGTAGTCTTGTAAAGTGTGCCAGTTACTTTAGTGATCTGAGGGCAAAAGTCGCTGAAGAATACACATGCTTCCCAAATCTGTTCAAAGCTCTAGACTCCCTTTTAGGGGGATGGACAGAGGAACACTGCTCCAGAAGCTACTTCTTGGGGGCCACTGCCATGACCCCACAGGCACTCCCTTCCTACAGGTGGTGTCAGAATCCCAACTGGTCTTTTGGGGATTGGCTCAATTGTGTCTGACTCCTTCCAAGCTCGCCTAGAGATCAAGTCAATGAGCTCATCAGCAAGGCAGAGTTACCCAGGAGTTGACATGCCAGACCTTCCTCTGGGGAAGAGTTATTGGTAGACTAACCACCCCTCTGCTTAAGAATCTCAAACATGTCATCCGAATGAGACGTCTTTGGGTTGTGATCTTGAGGATCCTTCCCCTTCATCAAAATTATTATCTTCGGTGACGGACTCCTTTGGGGAGGCCAAGTGCCTCATCCTGCACTTCCTATTCCTAGGGACTTCTTTAGTGAGATGCCCCGGAGAAGTAAAGAGGAGATAGTCATACCCTGCTGGATAACCTGGAGACTGTAATCAGGCTGTCTCTGTGGCGTAGAATGCTGAGGCTCAAGATGCAGAGGCACACAGGATCCAGAGGGGAAATTCGAGGGGGTAGGAACTGTCGGTCAAGCAGAAGCAGAAAACACCCTATCCGCCATTGCAGAAATCTCCAGGGAAAAGGAAGCCAATGGAGCTGAGAAGCCATACTTCCAACCCATCAGCTCACCTGCCCTGAAGGCAATCCACTTGAGGCAGAGGTTGGAACCAAGCTGTCCAGTGTCAAGGCTTCGAGGGGAAGAGACGGCTCTGACAACTAAGTCAAATCTAACTTCTTGGATCACACAGGGATGCTTCTGCCCAGAGAGTCATCTGGCTCCCAAAGAGTCGGAGCTGGTGCACTCACCGACAGCTTTACAGCCGAAGATACTAAAATCTTCAGATATGATCCAGATAATGCCGGGAGACTCGGATCCAAGGGCTCCGAAATTACAGGTCAGATTGGAGTAGGAACAGAGATTGGTGCAGTAGTACTTTACGTCTTTTTTCAGCTTGAGAAGATGAAGCCCACGGGAAATGTGAGAGGGCGCAATTCTTGAGCTCTTTTGAGGTTGAAGACTTTGAGAGAGTTTGAGCCTCAAAGGAAGGTAACAGACCTATCAAAATTAACTTGTTCCTCTTATCAGAAAGGTTGCAAGGATTGAATGCTTTGCATACATCGCACTCAGCATTCAAGTGGCCTGTCCCAAGAGAGTACACACATCTATTGTGGGCACTTGAGTTTGGGATGCTGTGCCCACAAGACATAAATCTCTTAAAACCTGTTGGTTTCTCAGGCATAACTAGGCCAACAGATACGCTCCACACACACACACACACACACACACACACATACACACGCGCGCACACACACACACACACACACACACACGCGCGCGCGCACACACACACGCGCGCGCGCACACAAAAGTTTTAAACAGAGAGGAAAACGAAAGAAGGAGTTGAGGGGGAGGGGATCTTAATGCCCTCGGTTAACTAAGTTCAGGAAGGGGGGGTACAGAAAGGAAAGAACAATCAGTTTAGACAAGAAAAATATTATATTTTAGTCAAGAGTTAGAAATAAGCCAAAAGGAAGCAAAAATTATTAACTGACAACCCTAACAACAAACTCAAGACTAGCAGACCGCATCTGTGTTGGATGGCAGGAAATGAGATCTGAGGCATTAAGGGAAAGGGAGGTGCTCGAAACTCTGATCCTAAAGTCTTGTGAATGTAGCAGAGTCGGATCCAATGTTGGATCCAAAGACCTAACAGTGAGGAAGAATGAAAAGGCCAACATTAGATTCTTTGGATACAATTCAGATGGTCCTTGGAGACTTAGATCAGAACTGGAACCAAGATTTTTGCAGTAATACAAACAAGGCCTTCCTGACCTGAAGGTGTTCACGTCGGGAGAACTTCCGTCTGTATCTGTGCCGAGAGAAATTTCCTCATCATTCTGTAGACATCAGGATCAGTCAGAATTCTGGAAGAATGAGAAGAAGTTATTGATGGGGACATAGAGTGCTGGTGGGACTCAAGATATGGGGAAGGTATTTAGAGGGTAATATCTAGTCCTGGACAAAGGCTTTGGATTCGAAAAGCTAGGATCCAAAGAAGCTATTTTCAACTCTGATGCTGGCTGAGCTGGAGCAGTCTTCGGGTCTGACTTTTTGTTCCTGTGATAATTCCGTGGTAGGATCAGACAAGGGAGTCGAGGATCCGGAAGGCCCTGAAGGCTTAGTCGAAGACTCCTTAAGCTCAGGTTGGGGGGGGGGGGGCTGAGCCCCAGAAATAGTCTCTGAAACGGAAGAAGGTAATGGCCCTTTCAGAATTAACTTCCTGTCTGTGACTGCTCGCAAGTTGAAGGCTTTGCAGATGGAGCAACCAACCCATAAATGGTCTGGGCCCAAACAGTAGATGCACAAAGCGTGCGTATCAGAGACAGGCAACTCGTGCCCACATTTCTTCCACTTTTTAAAGCCACCTGGACCTTTTGCAGACATTTTAAATAGGAAAAAGTTTTTTTTTTTAACTAATGGGCAAAAAGATGAAAGACAAAAATACCAGCAATGATATTTGTGATTACACTAAAAATGTGTAAAGAGGGAAAAATGGAAAAAGTTACCAACTACGGTAAGAAGAGTACACTAAAAAAACATGTAAAAGGGACATATTAGTGATAGAAAAACAGAAATTTAAGATTTTAATAGGAAGAAAGGAAAATAATTAATTTATCTCTACTCAAATGCACGACAGCTCAAAGCAAGCACATCCAAATGCAAAAGTGGCAAATGAGATTTGAGGTATGTTCTGGGTTGGTGCATTATGAGTAAGGGAGGAGCTTGAGAGGTTTTTAGGGGGCCATGAGCTGAACTAAAGGCTGAGCTGGATCTGAGGGTCAGATCCAAACCAGCTGTTGAGGAATGAATGAAAATTGTCAACGTCAGATACAATATTTACACAGGGTATCTACAAGGCTATGACATACACGAGCTGCACAGCTGAACAGAGGGCCTGTATTAACAGCATGGATATTTCAAATACAGTAATAAAATATGTACAAGAAGGTCAGCACATAGAATGAAGAAAATGCATTTGTTTTTTTTTCTCCAGCCCTTTACTGACCACTAGCTCTCCTCTATGCAGCCACACCTGTGATCCATTTGCTCCACTGGCAACAGTTTTACAGCCCTTTCATTCCCATGGCAAGCACTGGTTGAACCGGAAGTGGGGCTGTTATATACATATAAAGGGACTTCTTGTTTAGCCCTAAGTACACCATGCATGCCCAGTATGTGCTACAGGGGTGTGTGCAGTGGGTGTAGTGTGGAACTGTCACTCAACTCCATAGGTTCATAGGTGTGTACTAGGCTAATGGCCCTGGAGCCTTTACAAGCCTAGCCAATAGGATTACCCTGGCATTGTGCCACCTAACCTTAGTGACATATGCCCAAAGATGATCCCACCTCCTAGAAAAAGGACACTGTGCATACTTCTCTGGTGTCCACATGCCCAAAACACACAAAAAAACACACAAGGGTGAAAGATCAAATTGAAAGAATTTTCTCCTAGGGGGGACAAGCATTCCTGCACCCCCCAACCTAGGAGGGCAATCCCTCTTCAACTTATATATACCATCTCTGTGGTCAAACAAAAACAAAAGGTGAAACTTTCCGACAAAATAATCACTGCTGGTACACACACACAAACTGCAACAGCAGTGATTTCCAATGGTTAATAGAGCTTTCTCATATTCTGACTTGGGGAATATACACTTAGTGGCTTGTAAATAAGCAAAGAAAGGCATTTGATAACATAAGGCATAAATTCTCTTGCATTTGGTAGTAGTAAGCTTAGATGTGGAAAAGGCCTTTGACAGAATGGAGTGGTACAATTCCACTTGAGTTCTACTTTAGGATTTACTTAATATATGCTGCTGTAATTATAGCTATTTACAGAAGTTCAGAGGTCAGGATAAAGACTCATAGGATGATGTGATAACTTAATAACACATAACATTCTATATCAACCATCAAAGACACCTGCTCTTAGTAACCTCTTGATCCCCTATAATAACTTGAAACAGCTGCTCTCCGCCGAAAAGCTACAAGTCAACACAACTAGAATTACAAATTCAGCAGGTAACTGCCTTTTCTCCAACTCAGTAGGCAAAATATGGAATAACCTCCCCTCACACATTACCTCTCTAGCCTCCTTTCATCTTTTTAAAAAACAACTTCTTTTACATCTGAACAACTTCTGGCTCTGCTCCTGTACCAATCCAGACTAATCTACTTTCTTCTTTCTACTATCATATTTCCTGAATTCAAAACTGTAATATTTCTCTGTGATCTCAAATGACCTAATGACTGTACTGCTACTACTGTTCTCAAAAAAAAAAAAAAAAAGTACAAACAATGTCTTTTACAAGTATGTATATACATTTTAAAATATGTAATATCCCATCCTCACATAATTGTACTGTAAAGAATTACTGCCTTTCTCAATATGTAGATAGCACTATGTGTTTTTATTACTTGATCTAGACTAATATGTATGCATTGTTGCTCACTGTCTGTGTCACAGGCATTTATTGTAAATGTTTAATTTCTATAACCTTGTTTTAATCTTGGAGCTTTTCTCCCCGGGCCTCCACTGAAAATGGAAATTATCCAGCTGGACTAGCCCGGTCAACAAATGTAAAATAAATAAATAAATAAAATAAATAAATGAGAAGACTGTCCCTCCTTCTCTTTGTGATGTATATTGAGCCATTACAGACACAGATTAGACAATCTAATCTAGAAGCCAAATGGATGGAAAATGAAAAATTCAAGACTTCTCTCTTTGCCAGTGATGTGCTGATATGTTTATTCAGGACAGATGCTGATCTGCCAACCTTGTTCAGAGACAAGGACATTTTTGGTAAACTGTAGGAATATAAAATGACTGCAACCAAAACAAGAACTTTTGCAGTATAATATGCCCCTTCTAACAGCCTAAGTAGTCAGTCGACTATTGACTGAAAATGTATATGGTATGCCTGGGAGACAGGATCAGCTGGAGCTTTGGTAACTAAAATATATAAATAGCAGAGGTGGACGCTACTAGAGTTGGAATTAGATAAGGGTACAGGCATCACACCTTTCTGTAGTGCTTCTTTACTTGTGATCTGTTAAAATATGTTGGGGGATTATATTTGTAATAGAACAAAATCTAAAATATGATGGGAATAACTTAAAACTGTTGGGAAAAGTTAGATATTTAAATGTACCAGATTTTGCCTGGCTCTGTGGCACAAAGGGATGGTGCTTTTACTGCTACTCAGCTGAGTGGGATTTGATTAGCAGCTGGCACTGGAGAAGCCAGGCAATTGGGAGGGAGAAGAATGAAGAGGCATGGTCCAATCTTTGAGGGTAGGATTGAGAGAATTGCATGCATCCAGGGTCACATGGATTTGGTGAGCTTTCCCTGGTAGAATCTGAGTAAACATCTGCTCATGTTAACTGGGGGTTGGGTTGCTTGGATGAGGGTACGACCTCTGCGCTCAGCCACTACATACCCTCCCCCAGCACTTTACTGAGTGTGTACAGAGAGTTAGGATCATCAAGTAAAAAGCAGAGCCACCCCTGATGGCTACCTAAATGATAGCTGGGGCTGATGAGCATCAGGCAGCAGGGGCAAAAAAGAAAAAAATGAAGAAAGCACCTCATTGTATATTTTAAGACTCTCCAAGTAAAGATTTTACATTTCTTGATGACAGACCCATGTAAATCTAGATGGCAGCAGTTGACCTTAAAGAAATGAACCACCTTATGTGGCTAAGCAGTTCCTGATGGTGCTAAAGCCACTATTTAGTGGTTGAATAAGTTGCTACAAATTGGATATAGTTAGCTGAGGTACCAAGGTGAGGATGGGTTGAGAAGATGGTGGGCTGACAAAATGAAATTAATTTTGGCAGCAACTTTGATTTTCAGTTGAATGGGGTACCCATGCACAGATTTCACATAACCTTGCATGATAAGGCATGGTGAACTTGGAATTCAATGGGATGGTAAGCACAGGTACACAAATGTGAATAACTGAATGTTTGAGAAGAACTCCTCTTCCAATGGTAGTCTTCATGGCACTGGGAAAGACAGGGAAGTACCTATGGTGAAAAGACATCCTTGTATGGCCTACAAATGACCTTAAACATGTCAAGGTAAATACACAATGGACATTAATATAGCAGTGACACAAAACTAGATATTCAGACTGATTCATCCATCTGGCCTTGGTTAGTCAAATGCACCTTTATACGACTAATTAAGTAGATTTACAATATCTGTATGGAAGAGTTTACACACCACATAGACTAAGCCTTACATTTCCACAGCAAATTTTAGATGTTGGAGATGTCAGGAGGAAGTTTTAGGAAGTTATGAATATATTTTTCATTATGTGTAAAATTAGAAGATTTCAGAGCTGATTTGAGGAATCTTCTATAGCAGATATTGCAATGTGAATGTATGCTACTGATGACTTTTCTGTGGGGGGTGGGTATCTACGACAAGCAAATAAAAACTACTAACATTTGCAAAAAAAAGAAGTTATGTACTCACCATAATGTTCCATCTGAGTAGGTACTTCATTTGTCTGCAACCTGTGGGTATCGGATCCGACTTCGGATCCGAGCCGGCAGCTTACCAAGCTCCAAGATCCGAGCTCCTAGCTCCTCCCCCTACCCATAATCCCCTGCTACCAACCACATTACCTCAGATCGTTTTTTTTTGCCTTACCAACCTGTAAACATGAAAAAATCAACTGCAAAGGTGATCAGAAAATCCCGAAAGGTTCGGGGGATGGCAGGGGGGGTCGGTTGCAGACAAATGAAGTACCTACTCAGATGGAACGTTATGGTGAGTACATAACTTCTTTATCTGAAGTAGTTACTTCATTTGCTCTGCAACCTGTGGGACAGAGTCCCCAGCTACTTATAAGAACCTGGGTGGTCCTTACGGAAGGATATTCCGAAGCACCGCGGAGCCAAAAGAAGCCCTACTTCTCGAAATCACATCTAATTTATAATGAGAAATGAATGTATGAGAAGAGGACCAAGTAGCCGCTGAACATATGTTGTCCTCTGGAACCCTAGACCAGAAGGCTGTTGAAGTGGCTACAGATCTTGTAGAATGAGCACGGATATTAACCGGGGCTGGTTTGCCAGACGATATATACCCCTGAATAATACACTGACGAATCCAATTTGCCACAGTGACTTTGGAAATGGCTTTACCCATGGCTGATTTTGCATACGAGACAAATAACTGGTCCGACTTGCGAAACTCTCTAGTCCTATGCAAGTAGAAACGCAGCTGTCTGTGTACATCCAATTTGTGTAATGTGTATTCTCCCTTGTTCTGAAATGTGGGAAAAAACACTGGTAAATTTACTGATTGATTTATATTTGCTTCTGAAGCAACCTTAGGCAAGAAAGACGGGTTAGTCCTGAGGGACTCTCTATCTTTGTGAAAGATAAGGTAAGGAGGCTTCATACACAAGGCTTGTAATTCTGAAACCCTTTTGGCCGAAGTAATAGCCACTAAGAAAGCTGTTTTCCATGACAAGAACTTCAACGGAATTGAGGCCGCAGGTTCGAAAGGTGGACTTGTTAAGGCTTGTAAGACTGGAGTGAGGTTCCATGGGGGAACCACAGACTTTATTGGTGGATTTAAAAGGAAGATGCCTCGTAAGAAGGTTTTGCACAACTTTGTAGCTGCTAAGGAACCTATGCCATCACCCACATGAAAATGGGAGATGGCCACAAATTGTACCTTAACGGTAGAAGCGCTTGCTCCCTGATGAAAGATTAATGAGAGGAAGTCTAGGATGGTCAGGATAGGGACAGTAAATGGGTCCAAGCCCTTATCTACGGCCCAAATGGAAAAACGTTTCCACTTACTGTTGTAAAGTTTTCTGGTAGATGGCTTATGAGCCGCAACCAGAATGGCCTTAACGAGAGATGAGATACCGGGAGTCCTAGCCATTAATGGAACTGGATCAGCCAAGCCGCAAGCTTGAGGCTGACCAGGTTTGGCGTTGGGCAATCCGCGGGATGAGAAATCAGTTCTGGACTGGCATCCAGAATCCACGGAGGAGCCACACTGAGACCGCAGAAAGGGGAACCAGATCTGCTGAGGCCAGAATGGGGCTATGAGGATAACTCTGCTCCACAACCGACAGGCTTTCTGAATGAACTTCATCATGACAGGAAGGGGAGGATAAGCATAAAGGAGTCCGGGAGGCCAAGCATGGACCAGAGCATCTCTGGGGGTTTCCCCTCTGGGGGGAATTATTGTGAAGTACTCGCTGCATTTTGTGTTTAAAGGAGAAGCAAAAAGATCGCAGCAAGGCTGGCCCCATTTGTGGAAGATCTATTTCGCAACAGATGGATTCAGAGACCACTCGTACGGAGTGAGGAGCACCCGACTTAGCTTGTCCACTAATATGTTGGATCATCCCGGGATGTGCATTGCTACCAGAAAGCGGTTGGTGGAGATCGCCCATTCCCAAACTCTCATGGCCTCTCGACACAGGGGGTAGGATCTGGTTCCTCCCTGTTTATGTACCAGACTACAGACATGTTGTCTGTCTGGATCGCAATATTCCCCAGGGGAAGAAGGTCGTGGAGGGCTTGCAACGCCAAAAGCACCGCCCTCATCTCTAGGACACTGATATGCAATGCGGTCTCTAGGGGAGTCCACGTGCCTTGAATGGATCTGCCTGAACAATGCCCCCCCACCCGAGGCGAGAAGCGTCCGTGGTCAACGTGGCTTTGACCGGGGGGATCGCAAAGGGCCTCCCTTCTCTGAGTTCCCGCGCATGCAACCACCAAAGAAGGGAGTCCCTGCAAACTCTGCTCAGCGGTATGGGCATGTTTAACGCGTAGAGCAAGAGGGACCATTGGACTTGAAGGGTCCATTGCAATATTCGCATTCGCAGGCGGGCATGGAGGGAAAGACCGATCGCGGCTGCCATAGACCCTAGTGCCCTCAGGACTAACTCCGCTGGAGGAAAAGGATTCCGGAGAAGGGCTAACACCTGATAAGACAAGCTGTTCAGTCTGGCCGATGTTAGGGTAGCTCGAGAGATTCCAGTATCCAATCTGGCCCCTATGAATTCCAGGGCTTGAGTGGGGCACAGGCAGGACTTCTGCAGGTTTACTGAAATGCCTAGGTTGTGGGCTAGAGTCAGTGCATAATCTCTCGCTACTGAGAGCTGATGCCTGTTGGTCACGGTAAGGAGCCAGTCGTCTAGGTACGGGAAGACCTGAATACCCTGAAGTCTCAGGTGGGCAGCAACCACCGCCATGACTTTGGTGAACACTCTGGGGGCTGAAGTGAGGCCGAATGGAAGAACCCTGAATTGATAATGACTGGCTCCGAGCCGGAAGCGGAGAAACCTCCTGGATCATCTGTACATTAAAATGTGGTAGTACGCATCCTTGAGGTCTATGGAGTACATCCAGTCGTTCTTCCGCAGAAGGGGGAGGATAGATTGAAGAGTGACCATCCGGAACTTTTCCTTGGGTATAAACAGGTTCAGAGCGGAAAGGTCTAAGATGGGTCTGAGGTCCCCCGTTTTCTTTGGCACCAAAAAGAACCTTGAGTAATAACCCAATCCGGACTGATCTGGGGGGACGGGCTGGATGGCTCTTTTTCTTAGCAGCTTTAAAATCTCTAAAGCTGCCACCTCCCTCTGATCGGGAAGGTGTCTGGTTTTGGGGGGAAGATTTAGGAAAGGAATGAAGTAACCTCTGGAAATGATACGGAGCACCCATCGATCCGTTGTGAGGGACTTCCAGTTTGACAGGTGCTCCGTCAACCGCCCCGCCGACTGCCTCCAGAGATGGACAGTCGGGCAAGCCCTCAGGGCTGTTGCGCGGGTCTGTCCGAGAAAGGTTCTCTAGACCCGAAATTACGCGGCCCCCCTCTGCCTCTGGGCCAGCGTCCACCTTGTCCTCCTCTGCCTCTACAGGACGAGTGGTCCGCAGCTGGATGGGATTGCTGAGACTTGCGGAACCACAGCTTCTTTTGTCCTCTCTGATTCCTGGAGAAGGGTCTTTGAGGGCTAGAGAAGCGGACTCCGACGGCAGACAGCGTCTTCCCGTCCTTTTTGCTTTGGACCAGCGTATCGCGAACGGTCTTGCCGAAAAGAGCAGAACCGTCAAAGGGGGCGTTCGCGAAGGACGCCTTGAAGGGCTCCGCGAAGTCGCAAAGACGGAGCCAGGCGTGACGTCATAAGATGACCCCTGCTCCGCTGGCTCTAGCGGCTCCCTCCGAAGCATGAGAGTGTAGCCGCATAGACGTATTGGAGATGGATTTCAGAGTGGCCATTCGTGTCGTAAACACATTCCTGTCTCTGACCAACATGGACTCTGGGGGGGCTGCTGTGTATTCCTTGATCAAGTCTCACTGTAGCCTGATGGTACGTGCCATATAGTTCAGCACCCTTATAGAAAAGGTCGCTGAAGCAAACATCCACTTCCCAATCCGGTCCAACGCTCGAGATTCTTTATCTGGCGGGTGGACCAGAGAACTCTCCTGAGCAAGTTCTTTCTTGGTGGCCGCCGCCACCAACATGGCATCAACAAGGGATCCTTTGGCCCACGATTGCCTATCTGTGGGGGGGCTCAGTATTCTGTCGGGACGCCTAGGTATTGGCTCCACGGTGTCGGGCTCCTTCCATGCCCTGGTGGTAATTAAGTCCACCAGGGGGTCGGCCGGAGGGACACCCAAGAAGTAGATGGGCCTGACCCAAGAAGTAGATGGGCCTGCCTCAAACGCCTCCAGGAACACGGATTCATCAAGGGAAGGTTTTTGGGCAGACCACCCCCCCCTCTAATACGCAACATTTCCATGATGTCGCCAAAGCAGACATCTTCAGGGGGTGACCTTGGGGAACCCTCCCTATCATCCAAGTCCGTGTCAGTGGCAAAGGACTTGGGGAGTCCAACTGCCTCCTTTTACACCAACGTTTCCGAGGAACCTCCTCGGTGGGGCTATCCGAAGAGGGCTCGTCCACGGGTTGTTGTTCCTCAACAGGAACTAGCTGGAGGGCTTGGGCAGGCTGTCCCGATGGTCGGATGATGGAAGACAGACCCTCATACAGTGGGGGTACGGGTGGATCCACAGCCCGAACCGGGGATCTGGAGGATCTCGATAGTACCCTCTCCACTACCACAAAAGCCAAAGGAGATTCACCCTCGCCAGTCTCTGAGAGCAATCTCCTCGGCTCCGAGGAAGGGATCGGGGTCGGAGCCGAAGCAGTCGGCGCCGAGAGAGAGGTGCGCTCTGAAGCCAACAGCTCCGAAGATACAACAACTTCCTCGGATCCAATGCTCAGCCCTTGGCCCCGAGAGCTCGTTTCCGACAAGCTCAAGGGCATAGTCGGCGTCGAAGAGACCAGCGCTATCGGCGCCGACAATTCCCTGGGTCCGAATGGGCATGGATCCGATGACTCCGAGATCCGAAAACGAATCGGAGAAGGAGTGATCGGGGCAAACATGGGGGGGAGGCAAGAGCACCCCCATCTGCATTTGGGTCTGTACGAACCTATGCATCATCCGATCCATATCCGCTTCGGAGATGCTTTTTGTTGACCTGGAAGAGGTAGTCGAGGCGGGCCGGGAGGGCCGTCTCGACGACCTCGAGGGAGATCGATCTTCCTCCTCCGGCGAGAAGCTAGGCAAACAGAGCTGAGAGGAGAAGGATCCGGAGACCCCTGAAGGAGATTTAGTTATTTTAGCTGGTGGAGCCGAGGGGTGAGACTCGGCCCGCCTTTTATGGGATCTATGTCCCTCCTTTATCCTTGTGCCTCTTCTCCTTAGTTGAGGAGACACTAGTTTCCCCAGAGCTCAAACCCGAAGTGGGAGGTTGAGTCCCAGGTAGAGCTGAGGGAACAGAGGGCGCCGAGGCAGCTGAGGCAGCCGGAGCCCGAACAGGAGAGGAAGAAGAAGCTGACTCCTGGGGGAGCTTTCCCGCCAGGATCAGCTTGTTCTTCCTATCCCGAAGTGCCTGGGGGTTAAAGGCCGCACAGATCTGGCAGGCCTCTGAGAGATGGGCTGCCCCCAGGCACAAAACGCACTGAGTGTGGCCATCAGCTGGGGAAAGCTTGTGGCCACACTCAGTACATTTGGAAAAAATGGCCTTAGGCCCTTCCGCCATGTTGAAGCACTCACACACACACACCCAAACGCTAAGGAGGGAGGGGGAGTGACACGAAAACTAATTACTGTACCAGTAAAAATTTAAAAAACTAACGCTAACAAAGTGGTAGAAGGTTTTACTACCACACACACACGATTTTGAAAGTTTTTGGTGAAAAAAGGTTGAAACGATCTCACCCAGCCAGGAGCTCTTCAAAAGTAAAGCTTCTTCAGCCGCGGCAAAAATGATCTGAGGTAATGTGGTTGGTAGCAGGGGATTATGGGTAGGGGGAGGAGCTAGGAGCTCGGATCTTGGAGCTTGGTAAGCTGCCGGCTCGGATCCGAAGTTGGATCTGATACCCACAGGTTGCAGAGCAAATGAAGTAACTACTTCAGATAAATGAGTTTGACAAAAAGGAAAGTAAGTGTAATCAATAGATATGTTAAGAGAACATTTTCTTGTTGTATGTACAAAGACAAGGTAGCAGACTAAAATAAAGACATTAAGAAACTGTAATTAGGGAAGTTGGCATACGAGGACATATTTTGTAGATTTTGCTTGGAACAGAATTAGAATGGTGTTTTACCTTTTAGTAAACTCCTAAATGGGGTAAGGGGTTAAACCTGTATGGCCCCATTAACTGAGTTTGCACATTTTTAAATGGGTTTTAATAAAGCTAAAGCATTGAAAATCTGCTTCATTTTCAACTACTGGCAATGTTTTAAGCTAAATATGCAATGCTGCATGATTCTAGTTTCAGAGTTTTAATTAGTTCATTGTAAGTATGTGGGACAGATGATCTGTTTTTCGCAGCCATGTTAAAAGCAAA
Source organism: Protopterus annectens (assembly GCF_019279795.1). NCBI lineage: Eukaryota > Metazoa > Chordata > Ceratodontiformes > Protopteridae > Protopterus > Protopterus annectens. The sequence goes on from NC_056744.1 coordinate 1,008,357,727, forward strand.
CTGCACACCTAGGTGTTCACTTAACTGCGACAAGATTAAGATGACTTATTTTAAGAAGAATATTTACTGAATGGTTGAAGGGTGAAGTCTGATGACAATGGCATTACAGTATTATGATTTTGTATCACGGATGAAATAGTATGAACACCTCACATTTGTCAACATCGATACATCACACACAAAGATTATAAGGATCTTTTAATCACCCTATTCAAGTGGAGTGCTAGACTGGTGTATAATCCCAATAAGTATTTTTGCCAGAGACAAAAGCGCTAAATATTTACTTTTACAGTCCATTTGTGATGACTGTGATACAAAGTTGCGCACTTAACATAATGCTGGATAAGTGCAGTCTTCTTATGTCCGTCTCAGCCTGTGGATTACCAAATCCTAATGCGATTCAAAGCTGGCATCTCAGACTTTTCAGCCACAAAACTATGTCAGTTCTACTCACAAAGCTCTGCCCTTCCTGACTCTCTCCAGATCAATTTTACCCTCCAATACTCATGAGCAATACAATAACTGGATATAGAAGTTCCCCAAAGGAAAGAAAAGGACTTTCTATAAAAATGTGAAAGAGAAAGGACTTTTACATAAGTAGCTCAAGTATAATCCTCGGTCAGGTTTGCACAGTCAGCCAGAAGTCTTAGGAAAGAAATGGCAATTTGGTAGGGCAAAGGAGGGAAGGGGTGGTTGAGACGGACAAAAGAAGACAACATGGATCTAGTGTTATGGTAAGTACATAAGTTTTGTACCCAATGTTATTTTTGCCATCTGTCTCAACCTGTGGGACAAAGTTTCCAGCCAGTAAAAAACCCTGGGTGGCACTAGGACAGAACATTCCGCAGAAGGGTGGAGCCAAAGGAGGATCTGGATCTGAACTGAATACCCAGTTTACAGTGGTTTACAAAGGTATGAGTACTACACCAAACAGCAGCTGTACAAATTTAATCTAATGAGGCTTGGGCAACACAGGCCTTTGATGTGGTACCTGCGCAATTAGAATAAGCCTCAGGCTAACCCAGTAATGGATTTCTGCGAGATGCGTATACAAATGAAATGTAACTGACTGGAAAGCCATTCCAAAGACACCAGCTTACCCAGTCAAGTTTTGGAAAAAAAAAAAAAAGACAAAAAGCGGATCAGATTTCTTGAAGGACTTAGTTCTGCCTAAAATAAAATCTCAATTGACGATGAACATCCAAACAGTGAAACAAATATTCACCCTTGTTACTGAAGCTGGGGAAGAAAAACAGGTAAATTAATAGCCTGACTTAGGTTTGACTTGAAACCACTTTGGGTAGAAAGGAAGGATCAATATGTAGAGAGACCATGTCTTGTGAAACACTAGATCAGGAAGAACAAAAGATAATGCTTGAAGTTCATACACCTTTAATGTAGAATTAACTGCTACCAGAAACGAAGCCTTCCAAGAAAGCAACTTCAAATCTTTGGCAGCTGCTAGATTGAAAAGGCCTAGTAAGAGGTTGTAAAAGAAGAGTCAAATCCCAAGGAGGAAGCAGGTCCTGGATAGGAGATCTAAATGACGTACCCTTCAGAAAAGGAGCAGAGAAAGGGTCCATGCCTTTAGAAGATGCCAAAACAGAAAAATGCTTCCATTTGCTGGTATACTTTCTAGGTAGAAGGCTCCTTGGAAGATGAGAGGATAAAAACAACTCCTTCAGAAAGCTTGGGATCTCTGTCCATCATAGTAATTAGAGGAACTTGAAGTCAACTTGACAGACTTGAAATTCAAGTGAAGTAGGCTCGAAGGCTGTGAAATCAGATTCAGAACCGGATCCAGACCCCATGGAGGGCATCTCAGGACAGGCCACAGATAAGGGAACCAGCAAGTATGGGCCAGTAGGGAACAATGTTCACTCTTCAACGGACTGCTTTCTGAAGAAATTTTATTATCAAAGGAGTTATAAGTGCATGGGACACAGAGCCAAGCATGGAGAAGAGCATCCTTCGATGACTGCCCCTTTGAGGGAATAGGGTCAAAACAGTTGCTACCCTTGGCTTTGATGGAAGAAGCAAAAGAAGCAAAAAGACTGCAGTAAGGAAAGCCCCAAATGGCTGAACACCCTCAACACTATTTCAGGACTGAGGGACCACAAGTAAGGCAAAAGAAGGTTCCTGCTCAATCTGTCTGCAAAAATGCTGGACTTCTCTGGGATGTGCACTGCTATCAGAAATTACTGCCAATCTCTCATGGCATCTCATAAGAGGGAATATGATCAGGTCCCCCCTTGCTTGTTTATGTATAAGAACAATGACTTGTTGTCCAGCTGAATGGCAATCACACCCTTGAAAAGAGCAGCCTGGAATGATTGCAACACTAGGAAGACTGTTCTCAACCCCAAGACACAGATGTGGCCATTGACTCTAACCAGGCACCTTGGAAGGTCTTTCCTTAAAAATGCGGCCCCACCCCCACCCCAGGAGAGAAGCATCCATGGTAACTGTGGACTGGGGTTGTGGGCTAAGTGAAGTAGCTTGGAATAACCAGTTGTCTAAGTAGAGAAAATTTTGAATTCCACAGTTTCAGCAGAAGGCAATCACTGGTGCCAGACACTTTGTGAAAACACTTGGGGCTGTGGAAAGCCCAAAAGTCAAAGCAGTAAACTGATATCAGGAGACCCAATACAAAACCTGAGGAGTCTCCTGCAAGGGATCTAAACTGGTATATGGAATTATGCCTCCTTTAGATCTAGGGGTACTACCTAAGGTAGGATGAAAGACAGCTAAGTGTGCAGTGAGAGCATTTTGAAAGATGGCACCTTTAAGATGGGGTTTAGTAAGGAGAGCAGTATGGGTCTCCACTGCTCTTCTTTCCCTGGCACCATGAAATGTCTGGAGTACACCCCTTTTCCCACAAATTCTTTTGGCACTGGCTTTATTCATAGAGTCATAAACTGTTACAACGCTAAGAACCGGGGGGGGTTCTAAGCTTAGCCAAGGTTTCTAAAAAGAATAATGATGCCCTGAATCCAAACTGGACATTGAGAGCCAGGCATTTATAAGCTACCTGAACATAGGTGCCAGGCCAAGTGTGAATTTCCTATTCTCCATCCACTTGTCAGGGTTGTACTTAAACTGGGTAACAGACAAACTCTGCTTCACATGGATGGGAAGTCTGTTCCATAGAAGGGGCAGTCTATGGGACACACAACTGTCTCTCCAGCATGTTCTGTTTATGAAACAGACAAAATTCAGGTCCCTAGACCTTGCATTTCTGGTACTCTGACTTACAAATATGTAGGAGATTATTAAGTGTGGGGTTTGCAGATGCCTTGTAAGAGAGGTACAGATCACCCATTAGCAATTTCTAGGAGACTGAGTAGAGAGAAAGGGCTTTAAGGTGTTCTGAATAAGGCAGGCTTGTTACGCCTTGTATTTTTTTTATAAGGAACCTTTGAGGTCACTCTAGTTGCTGCATATACCTGGTAAGGTACATACTAAAGGTAGCACTGTACTCCATGATTGGTCTGATAAGAGCAGAGTACAGTAGAATAACAACTTCTCTGGACCTAGATGGCATGCCCTTACTTCTAAGCTGCACAACATAAAAGAATTTCTTCACCACTGTAGCCACAGGTAAGGCTACCGTCTACATGCGTACCCAGATCCCTGACCACTGGAGCAACTCTCAGGAGTGTATTATCAACATGGTAATTAGCTAGGATATTTGATTTCCCATAGGGTACAGTTATGCATTTCTTAGCACTGAGTTTAAAACCATGGCTTTTGCAGCATTTGTTAGTCAGAGATGGACCTTCTTGAAGAATGCTAGTGTTTGCAGAGGAGTTGACAATAACCCCCAGCTTGCAATCATTTGCAAACTTAGTCAGCCATAAACCTTCAGCATTTGTTTTCATTTCAGAGAAATAAGATGCCAAAAAGGAGTGGGTCCAGTACCAAGCCCTGGAGGGACTCAGCCAGTGACTGGTCTCTTGGTGGAGGTGGTCTCACCTATTTTCAGCTCCTGGGTCCCATCAGTGAGCCACCTGGCTATCCAGCAGGTGATAAAAGGGTTTATACCTAAATTAGTGAGCTTGTCTATAATGCCCAAGTTGGGTATTGTATCAAAAGCCTTGGCCAGGTCAAGGTAAGCTGTGTGCACAGTCTTACCTTCATCCAGTGTTTTGGAGACCCTCTCAAAAACGTTCACCAGATTTACTAGGCATGACCTTGATTTAATAAAGCCGAACTGTGATAGGTCCAGCATTTGCAGGTTACATATGTCTTCATTTATCATGTCCATGATGATTCTTTCCATGGCCTTACCTATGAGGGTGGTAAGACTTATGGGGCTGTAGTTACCCGTAGTGCCTGTAACATTGGTGGGATCAGATGAGTCTATATGTGTAGAGGTGGGGGTATGTCATTTGGAAGGGGTGTCAAGACATGGCACCACTGTTTTTGAGACAGATAACACACATTTGTCTATCATACTCTTTTTATAGGTGGAGACATATTGGGTCACAGCCTTTTAGAGAGGGGGGAAGAGTAGGAGGTTGGCATAAAGGTTAAAGTGTTTACCTTAGAAGCACAAAGTCCAGGATTGATTCTCATTTGGGGTAATTAGCTAGGCTTAAAATGGCCCACAAGGGCAGTTAGCCTAGTACTAATCTACGAACCAATGAAGAACTGAGGGCTGGGGGGAAATGAATACTGTAGATAGCCACAGAGATCTGTCCCCAAAAGAGGCCTCACAGATGAGGCAACCCACTGTAGTTTACCTGGTAATCACTTTCAGGGAGTCTTCCTGTGTTTCTGGCTAGGTCTAGGGTTCACCCTGACAGAAGAGGTAAGTTTAGTTGGGTAATTCCTCTGGTACCTAGGTACAGAGGTTAACAGAAGCTGTTTGCAGTCCTTCATGGTTTGACCTGATTCTTGTCAGAATCCACTAGTTTTGCTTTCCAGTCCTCAGAACAGGTTGGATATGTAACCCTGCATACATCTGGCTTGCAGAACCTGTAGCAGCTGCTCTGGACAAGACCTCTAAAGCATCACAACTACATGTAATGCTTTGTCTGTATACTTGCGTAGCCTGATGAAGTGAACATAACATTTGTAAAACAAACCAACAGTGACCAGGTGCCTCCACAAGATAAAAGAAACAAACTAGTAATGTAGACAAACAGGCAGAGGCAAGGCTTCAGTTCTCCAAAGAAATTAATGGTACCAGTTACAATCACAAGCGCTTTCACTGACTGCTTCTTCAGGTGTGTGAAGAAGCAGTCAGTGTAAACATAACATTTGTTTAGAATCAGTATCCTGCAAATGCACCACTGCCTTGTTTAAATAATTAAGGATATATATCAAGTACTTGGTCATCTGGGTTTGGCTATTTACAGCCCTGAATGCCAAAGTAGAGGAGGTGTAAAGGTAATAAACAGCCCTGAATGCCAAAGTACAGATGGTATAAACCTTTTTATCCCACATATCCATGGCCCTGCTACCCCTGTCTAAGGTAATGGCATTGGCAAGAGGTTTAGAAAGCTTATCTGGCAGAAGGGAAACTGCATCAGGGTCTGCCACAAGATTTTTAAACAAAAACCTAAGATCATCACTAACTTTATAAAATCTGTTGTAGTATCTTTTCTATACCTCTGAGATCTGCCTAAACTCCCACTCAAAATGCTTCATCATAGTTAAGATTGTATCTCCAAAAGCAGCTTCTTCTCCTTCCAGAGAATAAGGTAAAACAGAGTCCTCATCATCCAAAAGCACATGGCCAGGAGAGTGCATTTGAGAAGAGTAGGCCAGAGAATGGTCAGAATCAGAAGCCTCCTCATCTTCAGAGGAAGATATATCCACAGCAATCTTTTGAAGGGTGGGGAGTGGGGAGGTTAAGAGGAAAAAAGGAGAAAGCTTCAAAGGCAAAATGGCCTTAAACACTGAAAAGAATCCATCCAGTCCATCTCTCTCTAGGAGTGGAATGAGGAAGTTGAGGGGAAACAACATGTTTAATCTTCTGACGCTTCTTTTTAGGTGTGACTAAGCATGGTGACTAATTTCCCTTAAGTACCTCGATTAGTATACCAGGGATCTCTTCCCTAACCAGAATCTCAGGGGCAGTCTCAGGGGCACTCTCTGGGCCTTCCGATATGATGATTCACAGTTCAACTCTGTCTGAAGAATCTTCAGTCATCATGGCCTCAAACACCATACCATCTTCAAACAGGGTCTTGGTAATTGGCATCTGAGGTGTATCAGGACATACCACAGATTCTGAAACTTCAGCAAGTAAATCGGACTCCGAAAGGGCCGACTGAGTCTCTTGCCTAGGTCTTTTAGGCTACTTCTCAAATGGTGGAGGTATGTCAGTGAAGCAGAATCTGCCATTTTATAGTGGGCCATATGTACGAGACATTCAGTCTCCAAGAAAGTGTTAAGCAGAGACAAATGGGACCACAAGGTCTTGGGTACAAAGAATTGGCAGACTGAATAAGCTTTGTAGTCAGGTTCTGCTCCTAAGGAAAAGAAAAACAAAAGTTGTATGCAAGTCTTTTTTCAAGATTTGCCTACTGCATTCACACTTACCCTCCTAGCTAATATCCAATACCAGTAAAAAAAAACAAATATAAAGGATGGCACCCATATGGGCACTTATCCGAGTAAGTACCAATGACAAAACTGCAATCTGTGTTCAGGCTGGTGGCAAGATAGATGGACGAACCAACCACAAAAACATAAGAAAAACAAACCATGGAGCTGCAAACTGCCAAATTTCAATGTGTTCTGGTACCGCGGCTAAAATACCTTCACAGGAATAATTCAAACACACAGTGCAGTCAAATTTATACATCTTCACAAATTACTCAATTAAATAATTAACTACATCAATTATTTTATTAAATACATGGTCGTCATAGAAACACAGACTTACATCATACATTCAGGTTTACTTCCAAACTTAACCCTCTAGGGGCCAATGTACCAAAATTTAAAATAAACCTACTTTCCATAGTTAATAATGTTTGTACAAAATTACCTCCCCCTTTGTTCCCAGGACTGGCGAGCACACAAAAACATACGGAATCATCCTTTCCTTTGTGTATTTTATGAAAGTGGTCAGCAATGGGACTTTCCCTTCTACAATTTTTAATAGCCCTTAAATGTTCCACAATTCGAATTCTTTTCCTACCCAAAATCCATAAAAATGTAAGAGAACCTCCTGGTAGACCCATAGTGTCCTCCTGTGGCAAATTTTTGGAACATGTTGGCATATTTTTAGATAGTCATTGAAAAAAATGTTTAGTGAAAATACCTTCCCATCTTAAGAATACTAGTGATTTTTGTAAAAATATTGTTTGGGATGAGGGATTCTATTGGGCAACGGTGGATATAAAGTCACTCATACTAGTATTAAAATCCGGTGGGGAATTCAGGCAGTGGAAAAAAATCTTGGGGGAAGGCCCTCACAACATGTTTAGGACAGATTTTGGAATTTGCTTTAACTCACAATTATTTTCTGTATGAGATGGAAGTTTTTTTTACAGAAAGAAGGAACAGCCATGGGGGCAAATTATGCCCCAATTTATGCTATTATTTTCCTGTCTCTTTTTGAAAATTGTTATATGTATAATTTAAAGTTTTTTTCTAACTCAGTAGTGTGTTATCAACATTATATTGATGACTTGATATTTATCTGTAAGGAGGATATTGATGGGTTTGTTGAGTTTGTTTCAGACCTTAAAAATCCATTTGGTTTGGAATTTACTTTCCAGACAAATAAAGAGAAAATGTGTTTTTTGGATATTGAGTTATATGTAGATGCTGACATGAAAATACAGTACAAACCGTACAGAAAGGAAACTGCAACCAATTTTTTTTGCATGCTAGTACTTCTCACCCTTTGCATTTATTTGATGCTTTGCCTCTTGGGGAGTTTAAGTGTATTTTTGAACATACTTCTGATATGAAGTTAGTTCCTTTTGAATTTTTGTCAGTAAAGGAGAAGCTTCGAGCCCGGGGTTATTCTGAAACCTCTATTGAGATGGTTTCCCAAAGAGTCTTAGAAGGAAAAAGGAATTATAAAAAGGAGAATTAATTGTTTAAACCATGAATTTGGTGGGGATAATGAGTTAGAAAAGGACAAAATGTTCTTTGTCACTAAATTCTCCCCTTTTTCTTCTATACTTAGAGATGTAGAAAATCTTTGGCTTATTGTGTCCTTTAATGATGAAGTTGGTAATTTATTCTCAAAAAAAGTAATTTTTTCATATGGCAGGTACTGGACCTGCAATGATAGGACCTACTGGGATGGTTAAATGTGGGAAATGTAAAGTGTGTTGCAGGGTGAAGAATTTTTCTGGTACTAGCATTAATTGGGTACATTATGTTACCAAAAGTAAGTTTGATTGTCAGTCTTGTGGAGTGGTGTACATACTGGGTTGTGAGTGCATACCATTGAAATGCTATGTTGGTCAAACAAAAAGGATGATTAAAATTAGAATTTTGGAACATTTAAGGGATATTAAAAATTGTAGAAGGGAAAGTCCCATTGCTGACCACTTTCATAAAATACACAAGGGAAAGGATGACTCCTTATGTTTTTGTGTGATAGCCAGTCCTGGGGACAAAGGGGGAGGTAATTATATACAAAAATTATTAACTAGAGAATGTAGGTTTATTTTAAATTTTGGTACATTGGCCTCTAGAGGGTTAAATTTGGAAGTAAACCTGAATGCGTGATTTAAATATGGGTTTCTATGACGACCATGTATTTAATAAAATAATTGATGTAATTAATTATTTAACTGATTAGTTTGTGAAGATGTATACATCTGACTGCACCGTGTGTTTGAATTATTCCTCTGAAGGCATTTTAGCTGAGGTACCAGAACACATTAAAGTTTGGCAGTTTGCAGCTCCTTAGTTTGTTTTTCTTATGGTGGCAAGATAGTCTGAAAAATTATGCTTGTACATCTGCCTATATAACCCAGTGCTTGCAAGATGAGGTCACACGTCAGACCTACGACACTGGGAATGTAAAGTTTTGGTACTCTAGCCAAACAGTCCTGATAACCACTTGTCAGGAGTATTACAAAGTACAGCTGTGTACACTTACCATAAATGCAGATGTTCGAGTGTCTTCACTGTTGCAGTCATGACTGTAGGGTTGTCCCCTGCCGGTAGGCAGTCCTCGGTCGGCCAGAATCCCAAAGTCTGGGTCTGGCGTCGGCTGTTCAGTCATGCTCCCTGACGTCAGAGCGCCAGGAGTACAAAGCTGACAGCCGACGCCATGTTCTCCAGTTTTTCTTGCCCCAGATGTCAGAAGTTCCAAAATGAGTAAGAACCCATACCCTTTGCAAATACACCTCAGAAGAAGGGTGAAAAAAAGGGACCACACAAAAGAAAAAATAAGAGGGGACAGGAGGGAGGGAAACCCAGACTGCAACAGTGAAGACACTCGAACATCTACATTTATGGCAAGTGTACACAACTGTACTACGTTCATCGTGTTTCACTGTTGCAGTCATGACTGTAGGGTAGAATCCCAAAGCAGAATGAAAGGGAGGTAGTCATAAAGTAGAGGGGGTGGCTATAAGGCCCTGCAAGACTGCAGAAGCAAAGCCTGTCCTAGACTTACAGTAGAGAGGTAGATTGTAGTGCTTGGAAAAAGTATGCACTGAACTCAAAGTTGCAGCTTCCAAAATGTCTTTGGTAGGAACTCCCCTGAGGAAGGCAGCTGAAGTGGCAGCAGCTCTGGTAGAGTGAGTCCTTACACTCCCTGGGATTTGCTTTCCATGGTGTGAATAGCAAAATTTGATTCCATGAGCAATCCATTTAGAAATGGTCGGTTTTGAAATGGCTTTACCATGGGAACTTGAAGCATAAGAAACAAACAATTGCTCTGATTTCCTGATGTCCTTGGTTCTGTCCAGGTAAAAACGTAGTTGTCTGTGTACGTCCAAGGAATGTAAGATCCTTTCCCCTTTATTTTGAGGAGTGGGGAAAAAAGTTGGCAAGTGAATAGTTTGATTTAAAGCCACTTTGGAAACCACCTTAGGCATGAAAGTAGGATTAGTCCTTAAAGACACCCTGTCTTGATGAAAAATAATATAAGGTTCTACAGCCATAAGAGCTTGCAACTCTGAAATTCTCCTGGCAGAGGTCAGAGCTAACAGGATGGCTGTCTTCCAAGATAAAAACTTGATGTCAGATGTGGCAGCAGGCTCAAAAGGAGGTAAGGTGAGCTTTTCCAAAACATAGTTGAGATCCCAAGCAGGAATGGGAGGAGATCTAGGGGGCCTTAAGTTCTTAGCTCCTCTGAGAAACTGTCTCATGAGCTGGTGGGAAAAGATTGGAGGGTCTGTATTATAATGAGCAGAAATAGCAGAGGCATGAATCTTTATGGAAGAGAAAGAGAGACCCTTATGTAAGAGGTCTGTCAGGTAAAGTAAAATCTGAGGAATGTTAGGAATAAGAGGATCAGAATCCTGAGCCTGCATCCAAGAACAAAATCTTTTCCATTTTCCTGCATAAGATTTTCCAGTGCTAGGACGTCTAGCTTCTAAAATGACATCCATAACCTGCTTGGGTAGGAGAGAATGATTCAAAGACCCCGGATTAACCAGGCTGCCAGGCTGAGAGTCTTGACATGGGAGTGTAGAACCTGACCCTGGTGTTGGGACAGAAGGTTCGGAGTCTGTGGTAAAACCCAAGGGGGCTCCAGACAAAGGTTTTTCAGTGTTGGGTACCAAAACTGTCGAGGCCAATTTGGAGCCAGCAAGATTATCATCTTGGGCTTGTCCTATTTGATCTTTAGTAATATTCGTGGAAGAAGAGGAAGAGGCGGAAAGGCATATCCCGAGAGGTTTCTCCAACTGAATGATAGTGCATCCACTTTCCAAGCTTGTTCGTGGAAAGTCCTGGTGCAAAAAATCTATAGTTGATGATTGAGGTGGGATGCAAAGAGGTCTATGTGAGGACATCCCCAGACTGCAGTAATCATCTTGAATATTTCAGTGTCCAGCATCCACTCGTGTGGGTCCGAAAGGTTTCTGCTCAGACCGTCTGCCAGGAAGTTTTGCTTCCCTGGTAGAAACTGTGCTTGAAGATCCAGATTGCAAGCTAGAGCTGTGTTCCAAAGATCCATGGCTAGTCTGCAAAGGGGATAGGAATGAGATCCCCCTTGCTTGTTTATGTACCACAAAACTGTGGTGTTGTCTGTCCGTATCAGTAGTTGTCCTGGTTGTAGAAAATTCCTGAAGGCCAATAGAGCTTTCTGAACGGCTAACATTTCCTTTAAATTGATATGCAGGTGCTTCTGATCCTTTGTCCAAAGCCCCTGTAGACAGTTGCCCTGAAAATGGGCTCCCCATGCATAATCTGAGGCGTCCGTGGTCAGTATCTGAGTGGTAGGAGGCAGACAGAAGGGTTTTCCTTTGTTTAGAGTACATGCCTTGGACCACCAAAGGAATTCCTTTTGAAGACAAGGCAGGACGGAGATCAGTATGTCTAAACTGTGGCAATGCTGAGACCATACATTTTTTAGGTACCACTGTATTTTCCTCATGTGTAGTCTTGCATATGGTATGAGAATGATGCAGGAGGCCATGTAACCCAAAGCCTGCAGGAATCTCCTTGCAGATAGCGGAGTTAAAGTTGCCAAAGTTTTGAAAGTTGAGGCCAGCTGTAATTGTTTTTCGCATGTCAGAAATGCCATCTGGGTTGTTGTGTTTAGAAAAGCGCCCAGAAACATTATCTGTTGTGAGGGTGTCAAATTTGACTTTTTTATTATAACAGTGAATCCCAGGAACTTGAGAAGATTCTGAACAAACTCTAGATGCTGGAGTAAGACATCCTTGCTGTCTGCCTGAATGAGACAGTCGTCCAGATAAGGGTAAATTTGAATTCCCTTGAGTCTGAAATAAGCTACTACTGGAGCCAGGCATTTGGTGAAGACCCTGGGCGCAGTAGACAATCCAAAGGGCAGCGCAGAGAATTGATAGTGCCTCGATCCGGCCTTGAACCTGAGGTATTCTCTGCGTTCCTGCCTGATGGGAATGTGTAAATATACCTCCTTTAAATCCAAAGTCACCATCCATGCATTTTTGGTCAGCATTGGAAGTAGCTGATGTAGAGTAAGCATCTTGAATTTTGGTATCTCTAGAAAAGTGTTCAAGACTGACAGATCCAGAATGGGTCTCCATGAATTTTGCTTCCTGGGGACTAGAGAGCCTTGAGTAAAAACCTTGTCCCATTTCTGAAAGTGGAACTAGTTCTATGGCTTTCATAGCCAAGAGAGCTTCCACCTGGTTTAAGGCCTCTGACCATTGATGTTTTGGAAGATCTGGCCATCCGCTTGGCCTTGGTAGGGTATGAAAATGGAATTTGTAACCTCTTGAAACTACATCCAGAACCCACTTGTCTTGGGTTATATGAGTCCAATTTAGGTGAAAAAGAGAAAGTTTTCCTCCGAGAGGGGCTTCCAGGCAATAAGTTCCTGCAGCCCAACAGAGGGAGTCATTGAGTCTGTTTCCTATGATTTTGCGACCTGTCCTCTCCTCCCCTAGGGGTGGAAGCAGTCCACTGTCTTGGTCTATAAGAGGCTTGCGTTTGAGGCCTTCCTCAGGAGCGTCTTTATCTACCCCTCTGAGGCCTGTCTGAATTGGGAAAGGACCAATTTTTTGTAGGCCAATTCCTACTAAATCTGGGTGGCTGTACTTGTAAGAAATCTTTAACTGTTTGCATGGATTTTGCCTTGTCCTCCATCTTTTTAATCACCTCTTCAGCTTTAGATCCAAACAAAACATTATGCTGAACAGGAGCATCCAATAACTTAGCCTTTACTTGATCTGGCAAATTTTGTTCCTTTAACCAAGCATGCCTTCTAATTACTGTGCCAGAGGCAGCAGCCCTACAAGAAGCCTCCAAGGCATCAAATCCACAGTGTAAACCATGCTTCCCAACTTGTTCAGTGGCATGCATTAAGTCATGTAACTCCTTATCATCTGCACAGGCAGAAATGGAAGTTAGCTTCTGTTTTAGAACAGACAGGAGAAATTGCTGGCATTTCAGCATATGAAACTGACAGTTTAAAGCCCTAATAGATAAAGTAGCAGAAGTGTACACTTTTTTGCCCCATCTTTCTAAAGATCTGGAATCCTTCTCAGTGGGAATGGGGTTTTTAGCAGAAGCGGCCTTTACGCCCTTAGGACCCTGAGAAATGGTTTCAGGGTCAGCAGTAGGGTTCTTGTATAAAAACTGGTGGGAATCAGGAACCCTATAGTATCTGTCTGGCTTAACAGGAGCTGGAGGAAAAGAATCAGGAGTTAAGTTAGCCTACGAAAAAGCATCATCCACAATATCCAAAATAGGAGGAATAGCCAGGGGTCTATGTTGGGGAAGAAGAAGAAAATCCCTTAGTCTTTTCTTAGATTCTGAATACTCCTGTCCTTCCCAGTGGAAATGTTCCCTCATTTCATGCAAAGTTTCCCCAAAAGAGAAATCCTCAGGGGGAGAAGCTGAAGGAATGGATTCCTCAGCATCAGAATCCTCATAAGGAGGGAAAGAATATTTCTGGTCAGAAGAAGAAACTGAAGAAACAGAAGCCTGATCAGAGGAGTCATAATAAACTTCCTGCCTTGGCCTTTTATCTGGAGGGGGATGTGAACCCCTAATCATAGTAAGCAAGTCCTCCGCCATCTTAAGTAACTGTTTGTGAGACTTGGGAGCCGGATCAGAAGAGGCCTGGGCTGCAGTCTTTGATTTGGAAGGAGTCTTTGCCTTTGTCTTTGGCTTTGCCTTTATTAGAAGCTGAGTAGGCCTGAAAACCCCTTCGGAAGCCGGTACCTGCACAGCGGCTCCAGACCCATCCGAAGGAGCATTGTCCGAAGGTCCTGCAACAGAAATATTCAAAGGCCTAGTTGGCTCCTCGTGGGTGTCCGATTCGGCTATCGGTTCCGAAATGGCCGATGACAGAGGCTGAAAAAGCACCTCACTGACGACGGCCGAACCTGAAGCTGGCTCTGCTTGTGCGATATCGTCTGATTTGGACCTCGGAGGCCTGTCCTTGCGTCTTTTGTGAACTCCGGTAGCCGGACCGTATCCGATGACATTTTGTAATTAAAACGCCTACCGAAGTAATGAAATGCAAAATCGTACCTTCGTTTAATAGTACGTTGATTGAATCTAGCACAAAACCGACAACTAGCTACGTCGTGGTCAGGGCCTAAACAAGGAATACAGTAAGAATGAAAATCCTTATGAGGTATTTGCTTCCCACATGAAATACAATTATTAACTTTTTCTGACATCGGACTGGAGCAAGAAAAAAGTTTCCCCAACGGGGTACTTAGCTTTGAGTAGGAGAAGAAAGTCTTCGGACTGAAGTTTGTTTAGAAAAAATTGTCAGGAGTCAGCCGACCAGCACTTGCGAACTGCCATCACCGCACGGCAAGAAAAACTGGAGAACATGGAGTCGGCTGTCAGCTTTGTACTCCTGGCACTCTGACGTCAGGGAGCATGACTGAACAGCCGACGCCGGACCCAGACTTTGGGATTCTGGCCGACCGAGGACTGCCTGCTGGCAGGGGAGAACCCTACAGTCCTGACTGCAACAGTGAAACAGAATAAACTCGCACTTTAAATTAAATTCAGCCCACCAATCCCTACCTCCAAGATGGAACTGGCTGACTACATGAGCTCCAGTAAATTCCCAAGAGAGCCAATACATCAAGCTCCTCAATGGACAACATGCCTTGAGCTTGTTCATCAAATGTATGAACCTATGAGTGATGCATCAATTCCTCTTTTCTGTATTACTAATCCTTATTACATATTTACTAGAACAGTTTCTTAAATATTCATTGGTATGTACAGTATATCCTATCCAGTAAATGACTCACCTTTAAAAGTTATATGACCAAGGATAGAATAGTCCAGTAGTCTAACAAAGTCTCTCAAATCTGATAGTCTGCTTTTTGAAATCATTTACATCCTAATTCCAAAAGGTCAGCTTCAGTTTTACTGTAGTTACAGGCAATGTTATTACAACTGAAAATTGGTCCTATTAAGCAACATTATTACCGACGTGTGTGAATGTAGACTGGATCAGACCCACAACATTATCAGTTAATGATCAAAGCCTATAAATGTTTTCAGTGAAAGTTAATTACTTATTATGATACCCAAATCTTTAACAGAAGACGATACTGGAAAAGGTAGGCTTTGGAGGAGTTAGTAGTACACACTGAGAGGCTAAAATACAGCATTCCTTGATATTGGCCACTAGACCATTTGTGGTTAGGTCAAATGTATGCATTTTTTTTCTTTACTTGAATTTTCATTCACTTAATGGAAATTAAAAATCTATATTAACTTCAGGATAGCATAGTCTCACAGAAACATAAAACAAAGTTTGTTAACAAAAAAAAAGTATGCCTATTTTCTCTAAGGTTGTATGACCTCAAAGTTAATAAGTGGAAAGAGTGGGGGTAGGAGAGGAGGGTGTCCCCTTTCAAAAATATAGAGAAACTATGTGGCACTAAGTGTATGCATAACTGTGAAAAAAAATCGTTTTAGCACTTTGGTCAAGGAAGATGGTTTTGGTCATAATTGAGCCACTCTTGCAGTCTGTATATTCAGATGTCTGGTGGACTGGAAAGAAACTTAAAAGTATATTATAAAGCACTGGACTCAGTAGGAATCCTGAGAAAGTTCAATTTGTAGCCTCAATCCAATCAGAAATGCCTTCAGAACAGCACTCAAAGTCTTTTTATATACAATTTGTCCTTCTTAGCATTGTTTTGTAACTGTAGTAACTGTGTACTCCATATGATCCTGAATATAGGTTATAATAATACTTTCACATTTACACAGAATACACAGTAGGCTAATAATGGGCTTATAATTACTGTATCTACTCCATACTTTACAAATAGGTACAATGTTGGTATCTGTCCATCAATTAATTACCTAGCTGCTATATACGCATTTACTGAAAAATTTTGTACGGGGTTCTATCACACAGTTTAGTTTCTTTCAGAAAGACACCAGGAATAAAATGCATTCCCAAATTTCCTGCAGTCTTACAGTTAAGTACCTTAATTGTATACTACATTGAGAAAAAAGCTGTTTCATAATCTAAATATGAATCAGGGAAATAGTACATCTGTCAGAAGTACCAGCTAAAAAAGTTTTATCAGATATTTCAACCATATCTAATGAGTCACAGACTTAAGTTGCAGTTCAAACGGACTGGTCTCCCTTTTGGTGCACGCAAACATTTAATATATAGCTGACAAAGAATGATTTTTAACTGTGACATAATCCATTAACATTTTTTTAATTACAGAGCATTTTAGATAGACTACTTTTGTTTCTCAGCAGTTTAGATAGTTCATTTAATATAATCCTATTGATTACATTTTGTATAACCTGAAGAATATCTTTTAGTTTATTACATGTTTACTAGCATCCTGATCCATGAAGGGGCAACTCTGTACATGAATTACTGCATTTTGACACTCCTGACATGTAAATCTAGACTGCTGGGACATAATTTGTAGGAACTGTTTTAGACAATTTCCAAGCTGTTAATAGCATATACCCAGTCAGTATTTGAGAAGATGTCATTAATCACCTTAAAATCAGTATGAGTAATCCCTTAAACATGTTTTTTAAAGAAACTGGGATTGAATAAGTTCCTATAGTAGCTACTCCTAGATCCATAGTTTCAGAAAACCACTGTTTATAGACAATTTGTCCTACATACCTATGATATGAATAGAAATAAAGAAGTTATGTACTTACCACAACGTTCCATCTATGTTGTCCATTTTCATTCTTCCTCAACCATTGGGTTTGGATCCAATCCTTGGATCTGACTTGGCCAATACTATAGCTCGTGGCCAACTAGAACTCTCAAGCTCCTTCCTACCAATAATGCACCAACCCCTAACATACCTCAGATCTTGTTTGCTAACTGATATAAACAGTAACTATAAGAACTGTGTTCCTAACAAAGGAAACCAATACCTGGAGCTTCATATACGACAGAGTGGTGTCTTAATAGCATTGCATTCTTCCAGAAGTCCATGATGATAAAGGTTGGAGGTTGGTGGGTGGGAAGATGAGGATGAATGAAAATGGACAACACAGATGGAGTATTACAGTAAGTACATAGCTACTTTAACTGATGATGTCAATTTTCATTCATTCCCCAACCACTGGGACAGAGTACCCAGCTACCTTATATCCTGGGTGGACTCTAAGGATGGATATTCTTGAGCATGATTGAACCAATGGCTGCTCTCCCCCTTGAGACCAGATCCAATTTGTAATGAGTAATAAAAGTATGGGGATTAGCCCAAGTAGCAACTGCGCAAATGTCATCCATGAAATGATTGGATAAAAATACTGACAAGGTTGCCATACATCTTGCATCTTGTAAACTGAGCTGTTAAAGGTTTTGGTAATGGAATGTCTGATTTATTACAAAGGCTATGCAGTCTATAATCCATCTTACCAATGTCACATTTGTGACATACTTGCCCAATTTGTCTGCAAAAGACATAAATAATTGATCATATTTTCTAATGTCTTTTGTTCTGTGTAAGTAAAAATGTAGCTATGAACGGCTAGTAAATGTAACATGTAGTCACCTTCGTTTTTGAATTTTGGGAAGAAAACGGGAAAGTCAATACAATGATACTGAATTCTGACACCACAGTACAAAGGAAGGAAGGGTTAGCTCTTAAATGTCACCCTAACCTTATGGAAAATCAAGTAAAGAGGTTTAGAGGATAACATGAGTTCTGAAATTCTCCTGGCAGAGGTAACAGCCACTAGAAATAATCACATTTTGCGTCTGGTTCAAATGGGAAATGGATTAAGGTCTATAGAACAAGATTAAAATCCCATGGAGGAGTAGGATCTTTATAATGTGGTCCAAGTAAATAATACCTTATAAAAAGGCCTTGCATATCTTTGCAGAAGCTAAAGAATTGTCAACTCCTATATGAAAGTTAGCGATTGCTGCTAATTGAACTTTAATGGTAGAGAAGCTAGCTCCCTCATTAAACATTTCTGCCAAAAAGTCTAGTACACTTTGTGAAGCGGCTGAAAGGGGGCCGATACTTTTTTGACACGCCCAACAAACAAACCTCTTTTATTTACTCTTGTAGATTTTCCTAGTGGAAGCTTTGTGGAAAGACAGTAATATATGATGGAGAGGGGACGAGAGCATAGATTGTCTGGCTATTAATAGAAGAGGAGAAACCATGCTGTCAGCTTTAGGTTTGAGATATCTGGGTGAACCATGCCTGTTGGGTGAGACAGTAGGTCTGGAAAAGGATTAAGAATCCAAGGTGGGTAAATTAGATGAGGCCAAAGCAAGAGGAACCAAACTTGTCGTGGCCAGTAAGGTGCAATGAGGATGTCTTTGCTCTTCAATCTTGCACTTTCTGTATGAATTTTGGAATCAAAGGAGTTGGTGGGTAAGTGCAGAGAAAACCAAAGGGCCAATTGTGGAGCAGAGCATCCCTCAGTAATTCTCCCCAAGGTGGGATTAGGGCAAAGAAGCTACTGCATTTGTTGTTTAAGTGAAATGCAAAAAGACTGCAGCAAGACTGGCCCACTTACAGAAAAATGTCCTCCTTTCACTTTTTTTGCTGACAGACCACTCGTGAGGTGGAAGAACAGCCCTGCTCAATTTGTCTGTTATGACGGTGGACTTCCTTGGAATGGATTTTGCTATCAGAAAGCAATTGGATGAAATCACCCTTTGCACACTCAAAGCTTCGACACAAGGGGTAAGATCTGGTTCCTCCTTGTTTGTTTATGTACCAATCTACCAACATGTTGCCCATTTGTATCGCAATTGTTCCTACAGGCAGAGCATCCTGAAAGGCTTGGAACACTAAAAGCACTGCTCTTATCTCCAAACATTTATAATGCAAACTGGCCTCACTGGGGGACCAAGTGCCTTGGACCGTTTCCCCCAGGAAGTGCCCCGCCCACCCAATCTGGGATGCACCCATGCTCACTATGGCTTTGGGTTGAGGGAGAATAAATGGACAGCCTTGAAAAAGTTGATCTGACCTTATCCACCATCAAAGGTATTTCTTGCATCTCTGTGTGATCCTTATTTGAACTGACATCTTTTAATATAGACTTGACCATTGGGATGTTAGTATCCACTGAAGAATTCTCATATGATAGCTTGCCAAGGGAAAATGAATTATGGCTACTGACATTGACCCCAAGGCTTGAAGAATTAATCAGGCTGAAATTCTGTTGCCGTGAATAATTTTTGCAACTTGGAATTTCAAAGTCTGAGCTCTGTTTAGGGAAAGTGAGGCTGTTGCAGATACTGTATTGAGATGCACTCCTATGAATTCCAGTGATTTTGATGGAAGTAACTGAGAATTGTTGTAGTTTACTGTGATTCACAGGAGGGAGCAAG
Source organism: Protopterus annectens (assembly GCF_019279795.1). Classification (NCBI taxonomy): domain Eukaryota; kingdom Metazoa; phylum Chordata; order Ceratodontiformes; family Protopteridae; genus Protopterus; species Protopterus annectens. Next base: position 1,008,377,153 of record NC_056744.1, read on the forward strand.
TTTGGAGTACCTCATCTCTTGCTGTTATTAGTAGATGCCTGTAATTAGCCAGTCATCTAAATACGGAAACACCTGGAACCCTTGCAGTCTCAAGTGAACTTATAGCACTGCCATGCATTTACTGAACACCCTGGGGGCTGTGATGAGATCAAAGGGCAGGACTCTGAACTGGTAAAGACCGTCTCCCAGCCGGAAGGGTAGGAACCTTCTAGAGAGACTGTCCATTTTTATGTGATAGTGTGCATCTTGAAGGTCTATCGAGCACATCCAATCATCCTTGCTTAGAAAAGGCAGAATGGACCGAACATTGACCATCTGAAACTTTGAGTGTCGAACTGATTTGCTGAAGATGTTGTGATCCAAAATTGGTCTCCAGTCCTGTTTTCTTTGGCACTAAAAATAATCGTTTTGGATCCTTTCTGGTCTTGTGGGACCTCTTGGATCACTAATTTTTGTAGCAGCTTTTTATCTCTAGTGCTGCTTCTTCCTCTGACTGGGTGGAACACTGGGAAACTTTTGACAGGATGGCGGTGGAAGAGTAAATGGAATTTTATAACCTCTGGAAATAATTCTCTGTACCCAGGTATCTTTTGTGATATCTAGCCAGGGTCTCTGGTGCAGAGATAAATAACCCCCAATTGCCTCCAAAGGGGGACAATTGGGTCCCCTTTCAGGAGTGCTGACAGGGTCTGTCAGAGAACATGTCTCTCAACCCCTGGTTTTGTGGACCACTTCTGCCATGCGGGCAGCATCTTTCATTAGTGTTACCACCTCTGCCTCTGGGGGAGTCTTCTCCACGTGGATCTTGGAAAGGACCCTGAGATTTTTTTAACCACATCTTTCATCCTTTGTGTTGGTTCCAAGAAAAGGTCCTTTGGGAGGTTGAAACAAGTATTCCCACAGCAGAGAGAGTCTTTCCATCCTTCTCTCATCTGGAAAGTGTGTCTTTCAATTTGGGGCAAAACAGGTAAGATCCGTCAAAAGGAGCACTGATGAAAGAAGACTTGAAAGGCTCCACAAAATCACGCAGGTAGAGCCAGGCATGTCACCTTAATGAGATGCCTGAACCTGCTGCCCAGCTGCATGAGACATAAGCTTTAAGGACAAATTTGAGATGGACTGATGGGTTGCCAACTGTGAGGCTACTGAAGCTTGAGTCTCTACAGTAGTGGTCCCCGAAAGAGTATTTGACACCTCCTTTATCAGATCTCTTTGTAACCTTGTAAAATGTGCAAGATAGTTCAGTGACCTAACAGAAAAGGTCGCTGAAGCATAGACACACTTCCCGAACCTGTCCAAAGCCTGGACTCTATTAGGGGGATGGACAATGGAACTTTGTTCTGCAAGTTCCTTCATGGCCACCGATACAACCATCGCATTGACAGGTACACCCTTACTCCAGTGTTCCCTTACTGTCGGAGATGCCAGAATTCAATCTGGTCTCATGAGGATAAGTTGAACTATATCAGGCTCCTTCCATGGCCACTGAGAGATCAAATCAATGAGACTGTCAGCGGACAGAGTCACCCAGGAGGTAAACAGGCCAGATCCAAAATACCTCCAGAAACAGTGATTCCTCCGGAGAAGGATTATGGGAGGACCAACAACCCCGTTGTTTGAGGAAATCCAGAATGTCTCCAAATGAGACGTCTTCAGGTGGTGATCTGGAGGATCCTTCCCCTTCATCAAAATTTGTGTCTTCCATGACAGATTCCTGAGGTGAATCTAACTGCATCCTTTTGCACTTTCTCTTCTGGAGTACTTCCTTGGTGGGATGTTACGGGGAAATATTGGAAGAGAGGGTAATACCCTGTTAGGTAGTCTGGACGGCTTGGACTAGCTGTCCTTGTGGAGTTGAATGTCATGGCTCCTGGCACAAAAACACATGGGACGTAGAAGGTAGATCCGAGGGGGGACAGACCCTCTGCACTTTTGAAGCAAAGAACACTCTCTCCACTACCTCAAAGGCAGACTGTCCTGGGGAGAAGGAAGATAATGGAACTGAGAAGCCATGCTTCTGTCCCAATGGCTCCATATGTCCTGGAGACAACCCACCTGAGGCACAGGCTAGAGCCAAGCTGTTCAGGATCAAGGTTCCAAGGAGCAGAGATAGCTCTGAAAACTTTGGAGTCATCACCAACAACTCGGATCCAACTGGGACACTATGGCTTCGAGAGCCATTCGGCTCCAAACACGTCAGAGCCAGTGCACTCAGAGAAAAAGTACAGTTTTGTACCTACCATAAATGTAGATGTTCGAAGATCCACATTGCTGCAGTCCTTACGCTTGGGTAGTCCGCTGTCCTCGGTCGGCCCGAATATCAAAGTATAAGGCTGACGTCGGTCAAGGCGCATTTGACTGACATCAGGACGTCAGGGTACAAATGCGCATGACCGACGTCATATCCTCAGTCTTTTCTTGCCCCAGATGTCAGAAGACCCTAAACATAAAGGCCAAAACCAAAAGACAGCAAACAAACAACCAACCACCCCTGCACTAGTAATATGTACAATATATACAATATACACAATATTTACAACCCAACCCACACAACCACCTCTAACTACAGAGGGAAGGAGGGAGGTAAATTGGACTGCAGCAATGTGGATCTTCGAACATCTACATTTATGGTAGGTACAAAACTGTACTATGTTCTTCATCTCACATTGCTGCAGTCCTTACACTTGGGTAGAATCCCAAAGCAGAGGTAAGGGAGGATGGCCAAACTACAAGGAAGCAGGAGCTGCCAAAATGCCCTGCAAAACAGCAGTGGCAAAACCAGCCCTGGATTTAGAGTAAAGTGGTAGGTGATAATGCCTAGAGAAAGTATGCACTGAACTCCAAGTAGCTGCCTCCAAAATATCCTTGGTTGCCACTCCCCTCAAAAGGCTGTCAAGTGGCAGTAGCCCTAGTGGAATGAGGCCTAATCCCAGCTGGAATCTCCTTGCCATGATGGGAATAACAGAAAGCAATGCAAAACCCAATCCACTTAGAAATAGTTTGTTTTGACACAGGCTTGCCCTGAGAACCCAAAGCAAAAGAAACAAACAACTGCTGAGACTGCCTGAACCCTTTAGTTCTGTCCAAATAATATCGCAACTGCCTGTGTACATCTAAAGTGTGCAAAATCTTTTCCCCCTTATTTTGGGGATTTGCATAAAAAGTAGGCAAATGAATAGTTTGGTTTAAAGCCACACTAGAAACCACTTTAGGCATAAAGGAAGGATTAGTACGTAAAGATACCCTATCCTTATGAAAAATCAAGAATGGCTCAACCGCCATAAGGGCCTGCAATTCAGAAACCCTTCTTGCAGAGGTAATGGCCAACAAAAAAGCAGTCTTCCATGATAAATATTTCAACTCAGAAGTAGCTGCAGGCTCAAAAGGTTGTAGAGTGAGTTTCTCCAACACAAAATTGAGATCCCAAGCAGGAGCAGGAGCTTTTCGTGGGGGTCTTATATTATTTGCCCCTCTAAGAAATTGCTTGAACAAAGGATGAAAAAACAATGGTGGGTCACAATCATAGTGAGCCGAAATTGCTGCAGCATGAACCTTAATAGAAGAGAAAGACAAACCTTTGTCCAGTAACTCGGTAAGATATTGAAGAGCCACACTCAAATTAGGCCCAGAAACATCAAAATCTTTTGCTGCACTCCAAAATAAAAATCTCTTCCATTTATCTGCGTACACTTTCCTTGTACTAGGCCTTCTAGCTTCCAAAATAACATTCAAAACTTGCTGAGGAAGTGGAGGCCCACTATGGTTCAAAACAGAATATGCCAGGCTGTTAGGTGCAGAGAGTGAAGCTTGACATTGAGCAAATGGCTGTCCTCCTGTGACAACAGGTGTGGAATCGAAGGCAAAGGCCATGGAGGCTTCCGTGCTAGACTTCTCAGTAATGGGTACCAGTGCTGTCGAGGCCAATCTGGAGCTATTAAAATCATCCTTGGCTTGTCCTGTCTGACCTTTAGAAGTACCTTTGGGAGGAGAGGCAGAGGTGGAAAGGCATACACATGAAGATTGCTCCAATTGAAAGAAAGAGCATCCACTCTCCAAGCTGTGGGATGAAACCTTTTTGTGCAAAACTTTGGCAGCTGATGGTTTAGTGGAGAAGCGAACAGATCTATGTCTGGAGTTCCCCATGACACTGTCAATTTCTGAAATACATGAGGATCCAATTTCCACTCGTGGGGATCCATAATTGTCTGCTCAACACATCTGCTAAGGAGTTCTGTGCTCCTGGCAGAAACCTTGCCTGAAGATTGAGCTGTAGACTGAGAGCAGTCTCCCACAAAATCATTGCTTGCCTGCATAGAGGATAAGAATCGTTCCCCTTGCTTGTTGATGTACCACATGACAGTTGTGTTGTCTGTTAGAATCAACACCTGCCCTGGAAGAAGTAACTCCTTGAAAGCTATTAATGCAAACTGGACTGCTAACATCTCCTTCAGGTTGATATGTAGATGTTGTAGTCTGGCAGGCCACTTGTCTTGTATCCACTTTCCATTTAGATGAGCTCCCCAAGCTTTGTCTGAGGCATCTGTCGTTAAAATCTGACTGCGCCTCTGGCGGGTCACAGAGAGTCCCTTGTTTAGGTGACATTCCTGAGCCCACCACAAAAATTCCTTTTGAATGCAAGGTATTATTTGAATGACAGTGTCCAGATCCTGGCAGTGCTGTGTCCATACATTTTGAGATACCATTGCAGCTTCCTCATATGCAGTTTGGCATTGGGAAGCACCAGAATACAAGATGCCATGAACCCTAAGGCTTGAAGGACTGTCCTTGCAGTCAGCCGGACTGATGAGACAGTTGATGGAAGTAAAGGGATAGACTCTTTTGTTTGTCCGGGGTTAAAAGGGCATCTGGGATGCTGCATTCAGTCTCACACCCAGAAAGCACATGTCCTGAGAGGGTACTAGACTGGACTTTATTTCGTTCACAGAATACCCCAGGCATCTTAGCACTGCTATCACATATTCCAAATGATGAAGAAGCTCTTCCTTCCTTGAGCCAGAATCAGGCAGTCGTCCAAATAAGGATAGATCTGTATTCCTTTTAGCCTGAAGAAAGCTATCACTGGAGCCAGAACTTTCGTGAACACTCTGGGCGCAGTAGATAAGCCAAAGGGCAATGCAGAGAACTGATAGTGAGAAGTCCCAGCTCGTAAACGCAGATACTTCCTGCAACTTAGTCTGATAGGAACATGAAGGTAAGCCTCCTTGAGATCCAAAGTTACCATCCAATGATCTTTGCCCAGCAGAGGTAAAAGCTGCTGTAACGTCAACATTTTGAACTTGGGAATGTCCAGATAAGTGTTGAGGGTAGATAAATCCAAAATTGGTCTCCACGTGTTCCCCTTCTTTGGTACTAGGAACAGGCGAGAATAAAATCCTAGGCCCACTTCTGGCATAGGGACCGGCTGTATGGCCCCTATTTGGAGTAACAGAGAAACTTGCTTGTGAGCCTCTAGTCTTTGTTGAGGAGGAACGTCTGGCATGCCTTTGAAAGGAGGCAAGGTATGGAAATAAAACCTGTAACCGTGGTGTATGATATCCAATACCCATCTGTCTTGGGTAATTAAACTCCAATTTTCTTTGAAAAGTGCCAACCTTCCTCCCAAAGGTGCTGCCAGGCGAAGGCTCTGGCAGCTGAAAAGGTAGGTCATTGGGTCTGTTTACGAAAGGACTGACCCCTGCCCTCACCGAAGACTGTGCAGGAGAACTCCCTGTTCTAGGCCTGAAAGAGCCCTGAGCTCTGCCCCTACCACGTCTAGATCTACCCCTAGACTGGGAATCATAAGAAGGATCGTCCACCCCTTAGTAGGCCAATTTCTACTAAACTTAGGAGGCTGGACCTGCAAAAAATCTTTAACAGTCTGCATAGACTTAGCCTTGTCTTCCATTTTCTTTAAAACTGCCTCAACAGGAGGACCAAACAACACGTCAGATTGTAAAGGAGCATCTAAAATCCTTGTTTTAACATGTTCAGATAAATTTTGATCCCTCAGCCAAGCGTGCCTGCGAAGAACTGACCCAGTGGCAGCCACCCTAGACGAGGCCTGTACAGCATCAAAACCACATTGCAAAGAATGCTTACCCACCTGTTCAGAAACATGTACTAAATCTTGCAACTCTTTACAATCAATACCTTCTGCCAGAGCATCAACCTTAGACTTCAATTGTGAAAGGAGATAGTTTTGGTATTTCAACATGTGAAACTGGCAATTCAAAGCCCTCATAGCAAGAGTGGAAGAAGTATAAACTTTCTTTCCCCATCTATCCAAGGCCCTGGCCTCTTTGTCTGCAGGAACCGGATTCTTAACAACAGAAGCCTTAACACCTTTAGGCCCCTGGCTAACAGTTTCTGGGTCCGCCCTAGGACTCTTAAAAGATACTTATGAGCTTCAGGCACCCTGTAATACCTATCCGGTTTAACAGGAGCAGGAGGCAAAGAATCAGGATTAAGAGAAGCCTCTGTAAAAACATTTTCCACTACATCCAAAACAGGAGGTATAGCCAAAGGCCTATGCTGGGGTAAAAACAAAAATTCCCTAAGCCTTTTCCTGGAATCAGAGAAGTCCTGACCTTCCCACTTAAAATGCTCCCTCATGGAATGAAGAGTCTCTGAAAAAGAAAAATCCTCAGGAGGAGAAGCAGAAGGAGTAGAATCATCCACATCAGAATCAGAATAAGGAGAGTACTCCTGCAAGTCTTCAGCCGAAGACTCTGAAACATCTGAAGCCTGCTCAAAACTCCCTAGCTCAGGCTCCACCCTAGGTCTCTTATCAGGAGGGGGCATAGAACCCCTAATCAAAGTAATCAAATCTTCTGCCATTTTAAGCATATGCTTCTTGGGCACAGTTCCTGAAGAGCTAGGGGTAACACCAACTGAAGCTAAACCTGGCCTGCCCCTGGGAGAAGCCTTGGAAACAGAAGGAGAGGGCCTAACCACCCTAGGCAGGGAGGGGAGTATAGTAACCTGAGAAGCCCCATCAGCCTGGCCTGCCTCCTGAGAGGCCACATCCTGCAATAACAAAGTCTCTCCATGGGATCCCAAAGAAACCTCCGGTGGAACCACCGGCTCCACCGACACCTCTAAAGAACCGGCGTCCGGTACTGGCGGTTCCTCTAGCCTAGGTTTAACTGCTTTGGCCTTGCGTCTTGAAGAAGCGGCGTCGGAGCATCCGACGGCATTTTATAATTACACCGCTTCCCGAAGACTAACCTGGCACAATCTAATCTTCTCTTAATAGTGCGCTTATTGAATCTAGCACAAGAGCGACACCCAACAACGTCGTGCTCAGGCCCTAAACAAGGAATACACAAAGTATGGTAGTCTTTATGCGGTATCTGTTTCCCACAAGAAATACAATTATTCACTTTTTCTGACATCCGGTAAACCACTGAGGCAAGAAAAAACTAAAATATTCCCCAACGGGGTACTTAGCCAACTTTGACTCGGTCTGAAACTCCGAAATCGAACAATTTCAGAACGCCAACCGGCACTTGCAACGCTGCTTCTGCATCGGACCATGCGGCAAAAAAGACTGAGGATATGACGTCGGTCATGCGCATTTGTACCCTGACGTCCTGATGTCAGTCAAATGCGCCTTGACCGACGTCAGCCTTATACTTTGAAATTCGGGCCGACCGAGGACAGCGGACTACCCAAGTGTAAGGACTGCAGCAATGTGAGATGAAGAACATCTTCGGATCCAAGGATACCAGGGCTCTTGGATCCAAACCAGATGGTCTCGGCAAACTTGGATCCAAGGACTCTGAAATGAAGTGTCAGACTGGAGAAGGAGCCATGACTGCAGGAATATATCTAGCTAAGGCTTTCTGACCTGAAGAGGTTGGAGCCGGCAGAACCCTCACATGAATTCGCACCGAAAGAAACTTCCTCAGCATTCTATCCACATCAGCTTCCATGAAACTTCTGCAAGAACGAGATGAAGCAATGGATAGTGATCTGGACCTTCATCTCTCTGGGAAGGGAGACAGCAGTCTTAAAGGAAGTAGGTCAATAGAAGGGGAACATCAGACCTGAGGTAGAATCTTTGGAGTTGAAAACCCCTGATCAAAAGATGTTTTAAGCAAGGCTGAAGACCTCTTGGATCCAGAAGGCTTTAGAACCAGAGGATGATGGGGTGGAAGAACCAGACTTCTTCAGGGATTTTTTAGGAGCATCCTTGGAAGATGCTTTGAGGGGGTGAGCCCCAGATAATGCCTCTGAAAAAAGTTGGAAGCAATCCTTTTAAATAAGCTTATTTCTTCTGTCCGCTAACACATGTGGATTGAAACTCCGACAAATGTCACAGTCAACAGTGAGACGCACGGGACCCAAGCAATATACGCAAAGGTCATGGGTATAAGAGTAAGGTAGCTTACGGCTGCATTTTTTATATTTTTTAAAACCCTTCTCCGACATTTTGAGAAATAAACTGAAAGGTATGAAAGGTTAAAGATACTATATTTTTATTATTTTTATAATTTTTATTTGGGTAAGAAAGGAAAAGAATAAAAGGGAAAGCGTGTACTAACAATGGTATGAAGAAATACACGGATGTGTAAGAAGTTAGAAAAGCTGTAAATTAAGAATGAAAAACAGTAATATTAGCAATGGTAATTAGAGTACACTAGCTGATGTATACAACAATGTTGTTGTTGTCTTTTGGCTTTTCCCGGTTAGGGGTCGCCACAGCGGAACTCCGGTCAGCTAATGATTGGCAGTAGATTTTCATGAATGCCGAGGTGCCAGCTCGATGTTCAACCTTCAACGAAGGCACGCCCATTTACGCATGTCTTTCGAATGCCCACCCAACCACGGGGAGGACATGCAGACTCCACACAGCAGGCACTCCCCGCACTTCAGCCGAGAATCGAATGGGAGAACCTCTTGCTGTGAGGCAACAACGCTACCGCTGCATCACCGCGGAAGTATGATGTATACGATATATACAGAAAATCTGAAAAAATATCTTGATGATAATAATTCACTTTTCTTAATTCAAAAAGCTTGTGAGTAAAGCTAACCACATCTAAACGTGAAAGCGACAAACGAGATCTGAGGTATGTTAGGAGTTGGTGCATTTTGGGTAGGAAGGAGCTCTAGAGTTCTTGTTGGCAACGAAGCATAGTATACGTTGAATTGGATCTGAGGATCAGATCCAAATCAAGTGGTTGAGAAATGAATAAAAATTTATCCCCTAAAGGCATCCATACAATTACAGCATACAAATAATTTTGGGTGTTACAAACCACCAAATTTAAAACATGTTCCCTTTTCTGTAGGGTTTTGTATAAACTATTTAAAATCATCAATTAATAAAAAATCAAACCAATCCTGTCAAACATGGTAATTAACATGAGTAAAGAAAATAACTGATAAATAATTATTAATTATTTACATATCTTTTGTGGGGATTTTAATATATTGGAGACTTTCTGAGACCTTTACTTTTCTGAAACAAATCTATTAGTCTGTTATTTGGCTGGATAATTTATATTATGCTAGAAGTTGAAGCTGAATGGTTCACTGTAATTTTAAAATCTACATGAAGATTTCATTTGCAGGAAACAGAAAACAAGTTAAAACCAAAGTAACAACTAGACATGCTTCCATCTTCAGCAGACTAGTAGTCATACTGTGCACATCATAAGGTACCAGAGTAAGGGAATCAGCTGCCTATACTTACCTTATTTTAAATATTTCCACACCCCCTACATAAGGGTGGTAACACTGTGAATCAGTAATTGAGAACTCAGACTTTATTAAATTACCATGTGGTAAGAATAAAATTTGACATGAGGCAATTTAATGTAAAATGACTATTTCTTTAAATGATGACTACTTATAGGTTCATAGGTTCATACTAGGCTATCTGTCCTAGGGCATTTATAAGCCTAGCCAGAGTGTGTCTGGCTTTCACCACCCATTTTAAATTAATTTTTCTATGCCCTTTTTCAAGTTTAGTATACTGTGCCAGGTTAGTATACTGTGCCTCTGTCTAACAGTGACACAGAAGTGATACCCGGGGTAATCCTACGATCTCCCATCCACTCATCAAGACTCCTCTTGAAGAGAGTCAATGAGGGACTCTGCCTAACCTGGACTGGGATTTTATTCCAGAGTGAAGGGAGCCTCTGGGTTATGAATCTGTCCCTCCAGCATGTCCTATTTATTTCAGTGCTGAGGTTCAAGTCTCTCGAGCGCGTAGCTCGATGGGATTTGGATTTTCTGAGGTGCAGCATGTCCATTAATTCTGGGTTGGACATGGCTTTATACGTCAGGCACAGATCGTCTCTGAGCAGGCAGTATGCCACTGAGTAGAGCTGGAGTTTTTTAACCGGGCAGCATATGGCATCTGTTTGAGCCCTTTGATCCTCTTGGTGAGGTACTTTTGGGGTCTTTACAGTTGCTGCAGGTGTCTGGTAAGGTACATCCCAAAAGGGGCATTGTACTCAGTTATGGGCCTGATTGAGGGATGAGTAAAGAGGCACGATGACCTCCCCTGATCTAGATGTGAATCCCTTCATGATTAGGTGGGCTATATAAAATGTTTTTCTAACCACTTTGGCCACGTGGTTGTCAAATGAGAGATGCTATCAACTTGGGTCCCCAGGTGCCTAATTACTTCTCCTGTACTTAATGGATTACCACCTATGTGGTAATTTGTGGGCACTTTGTTTTTGCCAAAGGGGATGACTATACACTTTTTGGCATTTAGCTTGAGGCCATGGCTCTGGCACCAGTTGTCTGTTTCTATGAGGCCCTTTTGGAGGATGCTTGTGTCGGCTGGAGAGTCGATTATGGCGCCCAGTTTGCAGTCATCTGCGAACTTGGTCAGCCACAGTCCTTCCGTGTTGGCCTGTACCTCCGAGAAATATATACCGAACAAGAGAGGTCCCAGGACTGAGCCTTGTGGGGCGCCACTTGTAACTGGTTTGGAGTCTGACATGGCTCCAGCAATTCTAACCATGTGGGTTCTGTCCTTGAGCCAGTTTGCAACCCATCTAGTGATATAGGGGTTTATATTTAAGCTGGTGAGCTTATCTATAATGCCCGAGTGGGGTATTGTATCGAAGGCTTTTGCGAGGTCCAGGTAGGCTGTGTGGACCACCTTCCCCTCGTCAATGGCCTTGGTGACTGTTTCAAAGAAATCAACCAGGTTTAAGAGGCAGGATCTGCCCTTAAAGCTGAACTGGGTAGGATCCAGTGTCTGTAGTTCCCCAATATTTTTATTTATGAGGTCCATGATGATCCTTTCCACAGCTTTGCAGACCAAGCTAGTCAGGCTTATGGGGCGATAGTTTCCAGGATCCGTTGAGGCACCACCTTTGTGGAGAGGGACCACTGTTGCTGTACGCCACCCTTTGGGTGCATATCCTGTAGTAAGGCTGAGATTGAACAGTACTTTTATGTTTGGGTTTAGCTCTTCTTGGAGTTCATGTAGGACGCAGCCCGGGACACCGTCTGGTCTCATTGATGCTGTATTTTTTGCTTTGGAGAGGGCAGCTCTTACCTGAGCATCTGAGATGTCAGGGGGGCAGCACTCTGCTGGGATAGATATTTGCCCTTTTGGGGGGGGGGGTTTGCGCTGAACCTGTCAGCTAGGATGTTGGCAATGTCTGTGCGTTCGGTGTATTTTTTGTTATTTTGGACTAATTCTGAGCATTATCTGGGAATTCCCACCCAGGTTCCTAACATAACTAAAGAAAGCCTTGTGATTATCCTTAGTGTCCTGTGCAATTTCTCTCAAAGCTGGCCTTAGACGATTTTATGAGTGCCCGTAGTTTTTTGATAATACTGATCAGAGATGCCTTCCCTTTTTGGGATTTTGCTCCATCATGTAGTAGCTTCCTCCTTCTATTGTATAGTTTGTTTATGGCTGGGGTCCACCAGACAGGACGTCTGCCTTTGGAGGATTGGGTCTTGGTTTTATTTGGGATTGCATGATCCATGCATTCCTGAAGGTGTTCACAGAATGCATTTATAAAGAATTCTGCAGTCTGGGCCGTATTTCCCACAGGCCCGGGGGCTTTGAAGGATTCCACCTCGGTTTTGAGGAGTGTGAAATTTGGTTTAGGGAAGTTTTTCACTGTGGTTTTCAGGGCAGGGGATGGAGTCGGGATGTGAATATCCAGTGAGATTAGTTTATGGTCTGATCTTACCAGTGAGGGATACACTTCTGGTCTGGAGCACAGAGTCCCCATGTTGGTGATGATCAGGTCCAGTATGTTTTCCCCTCTTGTGGGAGTGGTAAGTTGTTCCATAGCATTTGAGTTTATAAATTCTAGGAACCTTTGGGTTAGGGTGTTGGAGCTAGAGCAATACTCCCAGTCTATGTTTGGGTAGTTGAAGTCGCCCAATATAATGGTGTTTGGAGAGACCTTCATATTTTCCAGTGTTCTCAGGAAGGCCGAGTGGGGTTCCTGGGTTTGGGAGGGTGGTCTGTAGCAGGCTATAAACTGGAAGGCAGTTTTACCCACTGTTAGTTGCACATGGATAGTCTCGGATGCTTCGTGCTGTGCCACCAACCTGGAGGTGTGGGTATCTTTGACAAATATTGATACTCCCCCTCCTTTTGTGGTTCAGTCCAAGTTTTGGGGCGAAAAGCATGGTATGAGGTATAACCTGGTAGTGCTGGGGTGCTCTCGGGAGCCTAGAACCAGGTTTCTGTTACTGCACAGATATCGATGTTCTCCATGCTAAGGAGAGTTTCGAGTGCGTGCATCTTGAGGTTTAGACTTCTGGCGTTGAGTAGCATTACTCTTAGTTTCTTATCCCTTGTGATACCTATGGAGGTGGGTTTGTCTTTTGAGCCTTGCCTAAAAAAGGCACTATGGGGGTAGCAAGAGCCTTTGCCAATATCCGAAAGCCCAGGGGTGACAGGTGCAAGCAGTCCCTAGCAAAGCATCGTGGCTTGTCGAGCATGTCATCCCAGGCAGACAGGCATTGGATCCCCTTTGAATGACACCAATACTTAAGCCAATTGTTGAAATTGATCATCTTGTCTTCATATTGTGGCATCATTCTTGGTGAAGGTAAGATGCTACTCAAGGTCAGGGTCATACCGGCCTGGGTTACATGCTCAGAGAGCTCCTCTATGTCTCTTTTCATGTAGTCCAGGGAGGTACGTCTCAGGTTATTCACACCAGCATGGACAATGACTGAGTCATATTTGTACTTGCCTTGGAGTGACCATAGTGCTTGTGTTATGTGGTGGATCCTAGCGCCCGACAGGCAGCTCACCGTGACCTTCTCCTTGTTCAGCCTGGTGAGCGGGACGTCAGTGTGCCTGACGATAGAGTCACCTATTACAAGTGTATCAGGTGTGTTGTTTAGCCTTAAGGGCTGTGACTGTTCGGCACACTGGCTTTGTGAGCTATGTGTTGCACGTGTTTTGTTTTGGGGTAGCGGTAGCTTGGGTGTCTGCTTTGGAGGTCTCTGCTGCTTAGGCAGATTTTTATTTAGAGCCTCCGAGTATGTTTTTGTGTGTTTATGTGTTTGGTTTGCTGTCGTGGTAGGTCTATGTGAGACTGGAATTGTAGTGAGTGTGGTTTCCTTCTCCTCCACACTGGTTTTGCCAGTACTGAGTCGAGAGAGCTTAGCCTCCAGTATGGCTATATGGTTGCATCTCTCACATGTGTTGGAATTTGTTGGGAGGAGGAGAGGGTTGTCTGTGTACATGAGGCATTTGTAACATTGCCTCAAGATTCCCAGATTCACCAGCTGGACCGGAGAGGAGATTGACAACTGACCTTTGGACATGCTAGAATAGTATTGGGAATTCCTTTATAATTGAAACAAAAGGGCCAATGGGGAACAAGGTACTCAAGGGGAGTTTGTGAGGGTGTAGTGCTTTTAATATTTTAGTGCTGACTTATATAATTGCTTTAGTGAGCAAGTGCCAGGTAACTTAAATGCAATGTGTTACAGGTAACTTAAATGCAAAAACGACAAACAGTAACTTTCCTTCAAGGGAAACAAGGAAATAAGTACAGTAAGCAATGCAGATATCACTAGGGATCCACAGAAGTGCTGAAAAGCCACATTTTAGATGGAATTAGCGTTTCAGGGAAATAACAAGCAAACAAACAACAAGCATACAAATAAAGCTAGATTCAGCAGGCCTGGATCTAGTCTATGTTACAGCAAACAAGGTGTACCAATTTCAGTAAAAAAACAGTTCAAATATGCAGGCACTATAAGCCTTTAACCAGAAATTCCCAGCTCAGAAGGGCTGAGTCCAGCCTCTCCTCCCACTACAGTGCAGACCACGAACCTTCTTAATGTAAAATAACTGGTCTGAAGCCCAAGTGCTTAAACCAGAACTAATACACTTTTAGAATAACACACACTGAGCCCTCAATCAGCAGTTCACAACTTAGAAGGATGTAAGCTACCTGTCCTGCCACCACAGTGCAGGCCACAAACCTTCCTAATGTAAAACAACTGGTCTGAAGCCCAAGTGCTTAATCCAAAAGACTTGGAATGATAGCTACACTTTAATCAAGTTACTACCAAGCAGTAATAAATAAAATCGAATACTTTAAAGAATGCCTGGATTAGTGCTCAAGTTATACAAACAAAGCTAGATTCAGCTAGTCTATGCTACAGCAAACAAGGTGTACCAATTTCAGTAAGAAGCAGTTCAAATATGCAGGCACTATAAGCCTTTAACCAGAAATTCCCAACTCAGAAGGGCAGAGTCCAGCCTCTCCTCCCACAAGAGTGCAGACCACGAACCCCTTTAATGTAAAATAACTGGCCTGAAGCCCAAGTGCTTAAACCAGAAGTAATACACTTTTAGAATAACAGACACTGAGCCCCCAATCAGCAGTTCCCAACTTAGAAGGATGTAAGCTACCTGTTCTGCCACTACAGTGCAGACCACAAACCTTCTTAATGTAAAACAACTGGCCTGAAACCCAAGTGCTTAAATCAGAATTAATACACTTTTAGAATAACAGACACTGAGCCCTCAATCAGCAGTTCCCAACTTAGAAGGATATAAGCTACCTGTCATGCCACCATAGTGCAGGCCACAAACCTTCCTAATGTAAAACAACTGGTCTGAAGCCCAAGTGCTTAATCCAAAAGACTTAGAATGATAGCTACACTTTAATCAAGTTAATAGCAAGCAGTAATAAATACAATTGAATACTTTAAAGAATGCCTGGATTAGTGCTCAAGTTATACAAACAAAGCTAGATTCAGCAGGCCTGGATCTAGTCTATGCTACAGCAAACAAGGTGTACCAATTTCAGTAAGAAGCAGTTTAGATATGCAGGCACTGTAAGCCTTTAACCAGAAATTCCCAGCTAGAAGGGCAGAGTCCAGCCTCTCCTCCCACAAGAGTGCAGACCACAAACCCTTTTAATGTAAAATAACTGGCCTGAAGCCCAAGTACTTAAAACAGAATTAATACACTTTTAGAATAACAGACACTGAGCCCTCAATCAGCAGTTCCCAACTTAGAAAGATGTAAGCTACCTGTCCTGCCACCACAGTGCAGACCACAAACCTTCCTAATGTAAAACAACTGGTCTGAAGCCCAAGTGCTTAAACTAAGAGGCTTAGAATGAGTTACACCAAGCAGTAATAAATACAATTGAGTACTTTTAAGATGATGCAAAAGCAAAATAAAGTAGGAAGAAACACAAATACAGTAAAAGCAGATTAAAAAAAAAAAAAAAAAAAAACATTGAGTGAGCAAATGAGATGGGCCCAGGAGTTACAGGACAGAAACAAGTGCAAATGCAGGCCTTCAAATCAGAAAGTTGAGAGAGATGGAAGACCGCCCAAACGGCCAATAACTACAAATTCTGGGCCAGAACCACTCCTTATGTGGTAGACAGGTTACCTAGTGCTTACCACTCCCACTGATAAGCTAGAAGGCTTCCCTCCAACACAGAAAGGCTTGGGGGCTCAGAAGCTTACAAATAGTCCTGGATACAGCAAATCTGTAAATGGAACACTAATTACAGGAAAGGTAGGAAACAGGCTTACAATTTTTTTATTTTTTTCATTAAAGTAGTAAAAACAGTAGTAAAAACAATTCACATGCAGTGCAAGCTAGCACACTTGAGTATGTAGCAATATTAGTCCAGACACAGTTTGAAAAAATTTAATTAAATTAAAAAGGACTAAAAGCAAGTGCAGAAAGGGTTTATTAGGTAGAATGCGGTAAAGAGATGGGACTGGGGGAGTGTCCTAGATCAAATCTACAGTGGGGCGGGCACTTCAAAAGCCACCAAATTTAAACTACAACCAAGAACAGGGAGGGGGGTGGGAAAAAGTTTCAACAGAGATGTGAGGAATCAGAGTGCAAATTATAAAACCAAAAAAATATATACTGATCTCTGTATATCTGCAGAACACTAAGACAACAGATATCTAAGCAACAATTTAGCTCTATAATACAGAATAATACCGAAAAATATACTCAGCTCTATATATTATTTAATATAATGAAATGGAACATAATGCACATACACACATGGAAGAACAGATTCTGTAACCCTAATAAGGCATTGTTAATGCTGAGGTTGGCAGGATAAAATTATTGGAATAAAGTATTTTTTATTATATATTGTATCTTAAGCTGTTAAAAACAGACAACTATTAAAGCTCCACCTGAGAGTGGTAAAAGAAAATATGCCAGACTTGCAAACTATACCTCCAAGTGAGCCATTTAACTACAATTACAATTTCAGATTGTATTATAAATATACAGACAGTTCAATAATTCCGGTGCTCCCTTTAATTCACAGGTGGGAGTAACACTTTACAGCAGCATGAAGTAAGACACAAAAAGCATTTGGTGTTACCATATTCAAATATTCTGTGAAAACAGCAAAAGGTCACATTCAGTTTCAAGCTCCTTCTGTCCACACTACTGTAAGCAGCACCTATTTTCACCCAGATTAGAAAAACTGACAAACAAGCTAGAATCCTGTTACAATAAGATAGCCAAGTTTGCTACAAACACCAGTTACAGAACACATCACTGTGTTGCACTAAAATGGCTAGAGTTACTACAACTACTTAACTACCACCAGCTAGTTACTGCATATAACATCCTTAAGTACCCAGGAAAAAAAACATCTATATCCAATCTTCTTACCCATTACACTGGGAGTCGGCATCTCCAATCTAATGACAAATCTCTCCTCTGCATCTCCAGGGCAAACAATACTGCAGGCAAAGCACTCTTTTCCCACACCGTTGCTAAAAACTGGAATTCCCTCTCCCATTCTCTGACCACTGCCTCTACCACCCCACAATTCAAAAACTCCTTCAAATCACATCTACTAAACACCTGGTTATGTCCTTGTATCACTTAACCTTTACTCTCCCATCTCCCACCTTCTTTTTCCAACTTCCAAGCTACTCACTTTAACCCTCTACAGTATTAAACCCAGTCAAGAACTCTGGCTATTAGTTGCTACTTCTCATGGCGGGCAATTGCTCCTCTTTTTGTCGCAATCATTATACACCTGCACATTAAATGGAATTCCTGACGGTTTCTCCTGGAAAATGACTTTTTCCAATTTATTTTATATATTTTCAGTGTTTGTCTGGCAAAATGTCTAACTCCATGTTGTATTATTTAAATGACCTTTGTATAAACACTGTATATATTTGCTTCTCTTGTCTTTTTTTTTGTTTTTTTTTTGTAACAATGTTTCAGAGCTTTTCTCCCCAGGCCTCCACTGTAAATGGACCTGGTCCAGTTGGAATTTCCCTGTTAACAAATGTAAAATAAAATAAAATATAAAATAAAGCTCCTTCCCATTAGTTAGTAGCACAAAAAACAAACAAAAATCCCAGACAGTTACAAAGAAACACACTAAAGTCCGAATTCAGACAGCTATGAAAAAAAACACTTTTTTCTTTATTATCCCTAGGAAGTAGTATTCACACACCAGATATACAAGGAAACATATTAAGACCAGACAGGCATCCTTATCAAACTCTGTTCTTGCTTTTCTTTTTACTATACTACTACTACATCCTTACGTTAGTGAATGCTATCTATGCCAGTTCCACTGCATTCCACATCAGAAGTTTCAGGCCTCTTTTGGAGTGTCACTTTGTAACTATCAGGCTGCCAGTCGCTTCTTATTAGTGGTCTGTACTTTTAGCATGCCACACTAAAACAATACTGATGCACAGTATTAGTGTAACTGATCTCCCATGAGAATTCTTTTGTCTGTTTTTTAATATTCATTTTCGACCCTTGAACTACCCCATTTCTGAACACCCGCACATCTCCCCTTCAATAATTCCTACTACCACAATAGACATATCATCCCCAATGACACCTACATCTGGGGAAAGCAGTTCCTTCTGTTACACCATTATTTATTTATTTATTTATTCATTGACTGGCATTTGTTTACTGGGAAAGTCCACTGGGCCAAGAAGAGCCCATTTTCAGTGGAGGCCCTGGGAGAAAAGCTTCACAAACACAATACAGATGAATATACATAGCATAGGACAGTTAGTGAAGCAAAATGCATTGTACAAAAATATAGAAAATGCATTATAAACACAAGTAGAATAAAAACAAAATCAAGGTGCAATGTACAAAACACAATGAAAGCATCATTAAACAACAGTAAAAAAAAAATACAAATTGAGGCACAGGTATTGGTTAAAGCTGTCTAGTAACAAATCAAGGCACATATAGATAATAGTTTAGGTTATCCAATTTCAGGGCTCTCTTTAGTGTGAAAAGGTAAGCATAGAAGAAAAGTATGAAGGGGATAGTAAGAGTAAATAGGAAGGCTTGTGAAGTTAGGTGATAGCTGCTTGTGGTACAGAGCAGTTACAGACCCTTTTGGAGAGAAGATATGTGTGGTGGGAGGGTTTTAAAGGTGGCAAAACTTTGAAGTATTTGAATGCACAAGGGTAGGCTGTTCCCATGTTTTAGCAATGATCCAAGAATATAATAGCTGACCGACTGGTAATTTGGGTTTGTAAATTTGAAGAAGATGTTGGTTTTCAGATCTTAGGGGTTGATTTGGGTTATAATGGATGAAGGGCAACCTTGTGGTTTATTACTTAATTAGTTTGTGTGTGGTAGTTAGTGGAAGATAGATTAAGTAGTGGGGAATTCGAGCCAATGTAATTTGCTTAGGGCAGTGCAGTGGTGGGTAGAATGGAGACTGTTTGTTGTGAACTTAGCTATCTTGCTGTAGCATGTTTCTAGTTTGGTTTTCAGGGAGGAATGGAGGTTAGTTAGCAATGAAGCACCGTAAACTAGGGAAGGAAGTAGGTAGGATGAGGCAAGTACTTGTTTTGGGGGAGGGAGAGGAACATATTGTGTCTGTAGAGTAGTCCAAGTTTTTTGTGAGTCTTAGTAATACTGTTACGTACGTGGAGATCGAATCTGAGGTTTTCGTCAATTATTACCCTAACAGTTTTGTATGGGTGACTAATTCAATTTTAGTGGAGTCAAGAGACAGTACAGTGAAAAGGGGATTTGTCAAGGGGTGTATTTTTCTTGGGAGTGAAAATCATGAGTTGGTTTTACTGGGGTTTAGGGACAGGTGATTACTGTGAAGCCAAGTCTCTACTGTGGAAAATGCAGTTTGGGAGATCTGCTGTAGTAGAGTTGGGTTATCAGCATTGCAGACTATTGACACCATGGTAGGAAAAGGGTACCACTGAAGCTCAGAACTATAGTGTGCCCTTTTTTGCCCCCTCCCCCAACTCCTAGCCTTCCCTGTGCAAGCTATACACGGAAACAGGCATTCAAATGCACTCTCTCATACACAACAGCCTATGGCAAGATTCAGTCATACAACCATCGGACCTTCGCCAGTTGATATAGTAGTACTAAAAATTATCAACATCTTCCATTATTCTAGAAAAGAGTAAACCACTGGCCAGATGCATGCCAACCCCAACGTGTGGCTCTGCAGGGGACACTGTTCAAATCACATCTGCAGCAAGTTTATCTGGCAGCAAAGCCTTTACATTAGTGGACTGGAATGCTTTTATTTCTGCTGATCACTGTTTATATTTTATCTCTTGAATACTTTTTATGGCTTTCACATTAACTCTCAACACCACTTCAAAAATCTTTGCTGTACACCTTAAGCACTGCTAATCTGTTATGTTTAACTATGCATCAAGATAAATGACCCTTCGTAGTACTAATCCCTGCATTTTATTTTACAAAAATATTTTTTTCTTATTTCAATTATGTTTGGGTGTACTTTCTCAGGGATAGAACACTTATTTAATAAAGTGGCACCATCATATCTTTTGTTCCATTTTTACCCTATTGGCTCAACCTTTAAACAAAACTTAGCACCATATCGGTCTTCAGCATACATTTCTATATCTAAGTAACTGCTATATATCACAGCATTTTCATTGTCACTAACACTTTCTAGGCCCACCTAAAAGCAAAGTAAAGACAACTTAATACCAGTGCCACTTACTTAATCGTTTTAATGCCTCAACTGTGATTTCAGGATCCCCACAAACTTTCTTCTCCAGTTCCTGCCAAGTGAGCAGATCCAGGATGGCTTGTGGAACCACCTTGACTAACCCAGCCTGCATTGCTGCAATCTGTGGGACAGAATAAAGATAGCACAATTACAAATGCCTTGTCATTATTAGAGAACTTCACTTTACTTAAATCATTCAGAGAAAAGGCCCAACAAAGCAAAGTAAACTATGCGCAGTATTTCAGGACTCAAAATGTATGCTCATTACAGGCAAAATGCCAATAATGTAGCAGACAACTGTGGTGACTCTTGATGGTTCAACTAGTCCTCTCAAGGTTGCATCTAATGAAAACTAACTAGTGTTGACAGTTAAACTCCTCAATATATGTAGTTTTTTTAAACCTTCTGACAAATGTTCAGCATTAAATTATTTGTTTAGCAAACTGTGTTGGACAAACCGTTGTATAAACTAGTTCAGGAACATATGAAAATCTTGCCAAAACAAATGGCTAGCACTAGAATTCACATAAATCTTGATGACAAAAACCTCTACTACTGACAATGTAATCTGAATGGAAACTGTTGTAATAACACATTTTCTGCAAATAATTTCCTTAATGTTTCAGAAAGCATTTAGCAATTCCATGTATGGGCTGACTGAGTTCTACCTTGTATGCCATATTTTTTCAAGGGAGACATTGGAGTAACACCTGTCATTATTCCATACATCTTTGTCATGATCAATACCTTTAAATAGTTTTACAAAGTCAGTAACAGTTTCCAAAAATACAGTGAAATGGATTTTGCTCAGATTTTGTTTTGCTGACAGTGTGGCAAAAAATGTACAGTGCAAATCATCACGCACATTTTAATGTGAATTTGTTAAAAGACCTAAAGACATTTACATCATCCAGCACAAACGCTAGCAAGCCTCAAGATCTTGACTAACTCTTGTATTATGGCTACTGCTGCACCATTCAAACAGAATAGACCCAAAGCAGACCCCTTTAATCTTAAATGCAAAATAAACCCCAACGAATGTACACAAATTACATTTTATCTTGGACAAAGTGAGAATATCTTCCTTGCCGCTGGCCAACAATAAAAAATGTACATTTTTTTGCCTCTGTCATCCTAGCCATCGAAGTCGGGGGGGGGGGGGTGACAAGTGCCTAAAATTAACGTATATCTGACCATCCATCAGGTAAAGCTAGTTCAAATTTTTATTACTTCCTACTCCTGTCTTACTCAGTCAGCTAACTACTTGCATCATGTAATGTTTGCTACACCAAACCACACACCTGTGAAATTCTGTTGTAACTTTAATTTAACATTATTTTGGTAAAAGTAGTTATAAGAAATGGGTCTATGTTTATTCATTGAAGGTTCTTTCCTTGAACCTCCAAATGAGCGAAAACAGCACACTGAAAAAGAAGTTATGTACTCACCATAACATTCCATCTGAGTAGCTATACTTAATTTTCTGCAACCTGTGGGTATTCGGATCCATATCAGATCCGAGCCAGCAACATTTTTCCAAGCATCTGCTCCAAGCTCCTCCCCTTACCAATAATCCCTCACATCTCCTACCTTCCCTCAGATCGAGTTTGCCACTATCCAAACTATCAGCAACTCAATAACAGCACTAACCTAGAACAGGTTTGGGGGAAGAAGGGCGGGACAGTTGCAGAAAATGAAGTATAGCTACTCAGATGGGACGTTATGGTGAGTACATAACTTCTTTATCTGAAGTAGTTAACTTCATTTATCTGCAACCTGTGGGACAGAGTCCCCAGCTACCAAAAAGTACAGTTTTGTACCTACCATAAATGTAGATGTTCGAATGCTAATACAGCTGCAGTCATAACAGACGGGTTCTCCTGCCGTCAGCCGGGTCCTCGGTTGGCCGAATTCCAAAGTCTAGGTCCGGCGTCGGTTGTCGTCGCTTCTTCCCTGACGTCAGTGCGACAGGGGTATAAAAGAACCAGATGACGCCATTTTCTTCGGTTTTTCTTGCCCCAGATGTCAGGTGCCCCCAGAAGGAAGGCAATACATAAATATATGTAATAATGCAATGCAGAATAATCAAAATACAGTAGTTGCAAGCAAATACACCATAAATTAATACCCCAATCAGGTTGTATGAGGATGTGTTAGCCTATAGGCCTGTCCCAAGAGGGGAAGGAGGGAGGGAAACCTGGACTGCAGCTGTATTAGCACTCGAACATCTACATTTATGGTAGGTACAAAACTGTACTATGTTCATCGTGCATACAGCTGCAGTCATAACAGATGGGTAGAATCCCAAAGCTAAGAAACGGGTGGTAGGCACTAGGTGGAACTCGGAGGAGCCAGGATGCCCTGCAAGACTGCAGTGGCAAAGCCTGCTCTAGTTTTGGAGTATAATGGTAGGTGGTAGTGCTTGGAGAAGGTATGTACAGAACTCCAAGTGGCTGCTTCCAAAATATCTTTGGTAGGAACTCCTCTGAAGAAGGCTGCAGAGGTAGCTGTGGCCCTTGTGGAGTGAGATCTGATGCCTGTAGGTAGAGTTTTGCCATGAAAAGAATAGCAAAAGCGTATGCAGTGGGTTATCCATTTTGAGATTGTCTGTTTCGAAATTGGCTTTCCTTGAGCTCCTACAGCATAGGACACAAAGAGCTGTTCTGATTTTCTGAAAGGCTTTATTCTGTCCAGATAATAATGTAGTTGTCTGTGGATATCCAAGGAGTGTAGTAATCTCCCCCCTTTGTTTTGAGGATTAGGATAGAAGGTAGGTAAGTGTATGGCCTGGTTCAAAGCTACCCTGGATACCACTTTAGGCATAAAGGATGGGTTGGTTCATAAGGAAACTCTGTACTGATGGAAGATGATAAAAGGTTGCACAGCTATGAGAGCTTGTAGTTCTGAAACTCTACGAGCTGAGGTAATAGCCAGAAGGAAAGCTGTTTTCCAGGACAAATATTGCAAATCTGATGAGGCAGCTGGCTCAAAGGGAGGCAAGGTCAGTTTTTCCAGAATGAAATTGAGATCCCAAGCAGGTATTGGTTGTTTCCTTGGGGGTCTGAGATTCTTAGCCCCTCTGAGGAACTGTCTTAAGAGAGGATGAGAGAATAAGGGTGGATCAGTGTTGTATTCTGCAGAAATGGCCGAGGCATGAATTTTGATGGAGGAGAATGAAAGTCCGCTGCTTAGCAGCTCAGCTAGATACTGTAGTATTTGAGGTAAGTTCAGTTTTCCAGGATCCTGGCCCTTTTTCTCATTCCAGACACAAAACCGTTTCCATTTTGCGGAGTAAGCTTTTCTATTTGATGGCCTTCTGGCCTCCAAAATGACATCCTGCACCTCCTTGGAGAGTAGGGTCTGTTGTGATGCTAAGGAATCTTCCATGCGGCTAAATTGAGTGTTTTTAGCTGGCTGTGAAGAGTTTCGAAACTGTGCTGAGTCAAGAGAAGAGGCATTAGAGGCAGGGTCCATGGTGGGGAATGCGTCAGGCTCCTCAGGAGTGGGTACCAGTGTTGTCTTGGCCAGTCTGGAGCAATGAGAAACATCTTTGGTCTGTCTGCTCTGGTTTTCAATAGAACTTTGGGCAACAGAGGAAGAGGTGGGAAGGCATAAACTTTTAGTTATGTACTTACCATAACTTTAGATGTTTGGGATCCATCTCGCCTACATTCTGTACTGATGGGTTCGGAGCCGATCCTCGGCTCTGACTCGCACTATACTATAGAGCGAAGTCTCTAATTGGCTGAGCTATTCTATATCCCAGGATGCACCACCACCAATTCCCCAGATCTTGTTTGTCCGCACACATGCACCCACACATGCACTGCTGATATAACATTGCCAGATGTTTCAAGATGAAACGGTCGAACTCGAACCGTCCGGTCTCTTCTGATCTCCAAGGCAGGGGGAAGGAGGGTGGGTATTAGGAATGTAAGCGCGATGGATCCCAAACATCTAAAGTTATGGCAAGTACATAACTAAAAGATGTTATGTGATCCTATCTCGCCTACATTCTGTACTGATGGGACAGCGTCCCTAGCACCTGATTCTTGGGTGGCTCACTGGAAAACACTCCTGAGAACTGTGGAACCGAAGGAAGCTCGCCCCCGAGATGCCACATCCAATTTGTAATGAGAAATAAAGGTGTGAGGAGAGGACCAGGTAGCCGCAGCACAAATGTCACTAATGGCAAGCTTAGAATGAAATGCTGAAGTAGCCATAGCCCTTGTAGAATGAGCTTTCACAGTGGTTGTAAGCTCTCTATTAGAAAGAAAATAAATATGACTGATACAGTCTCTGATCCACTTGGCAATAGTGATCTTCGTGACGGCTTTGCCCAATTTATTGTCTGAAAAGGACACAAACAACTGATCTGTTTTCCGTGTTTGGTGCGTCCTATCTAAGTAGAAACGCAATTGTCTGTGGACATCCAATGAATGGAAGATATATTCTGCTCTGTCTGAGTAATTGGGGAAGAAAACTGGAAGTTCCAAAGACTGCTGAAGATAGAAACTAGAACAAACTTTGGGAACAAAAGATGGATTAGGCCTAAGGGATACTCTATCCTTGTGAAAAACCAGGTACGGCGGTTTGACACATAGGGCTTGCAGTTCCGAAACTCTTCTGGCTGATGTAATTGCCACCAAAAAAGCAGTCTTCCAGGAAAGAAATTTCAAGTCAGAAGTTGCTGCCGGTTCGAAGTGGGAAGAGGTCAAGGCACCTAATACGAAATTGAGATCCCATGGTGGAGCAGGATGAGAAACTGGAGGACGTAGCAGCCCAGCACCTTTCATGAAGGCTTTACACAACTTATTGCTCATCAAAGTTGGGTCTATACTTTCATGAAAATTAGAAATAGCTGCTAACTGAACCTTAATGGTAGAGACCGAAGAACCTTGATTGAATAGGGAAGCTAAGAATTTCAAAACGTCCATACCGGGGCAGTAATGGGATCTAATCCCCGGAGTTGGGCCCAAATGGCGAATCTCTTCCATTTACTATTATACATCTTCTTAGTCAAATTCTTGTGGGCCGAGGACAAGATATGTATAACTTCTGAGTCCAAAACCTGGTTCCTGACTATAGTCGGAAGTGGAGGAGCCAAGCTGTTAACTTCAGTGAGTGAAGGGACTGGTGAAGCTGTCCCGACTGGTGGATCAAGAGATCTGGAACCTGGTCCAGGAACCATGGACCGTCCAGTGCGTATTTCCAAAGAAATGGCAGCCAGACTTGACGAGGCCAGTATGGGGCAACTAAAATCATCTTGCACTACAAGTGAATCGCCTTCTGGATCACCCTGGGGAGAAGGGGAACCGGTGGAAAGGCGTACAGTAAGCCGGTGGGCCAAGCTTGGACTAGGGCATCCTTGGGAAACCCCCCCGGAACCGGGGTAAGAGAAAAGAACTGTAGACATTTCGTGTTGAGGGGAGTTGCAAAGAGGTCGCAACAAGGAGTTCCCCATCTTCTGAAGATCTGAGATGCTACTCTGTCGTTCAGAGACCACTTTCGTCTTGGGAGAGAATGGTTCTGCTCAGTCTGTCGGCTATCACATTGGATCTCCCGGAATGTGTGTTGCTACCAAGAAACGGTTGGTTGCAACAGCCCAATTCCATACTTTCATGGCCTCTCTGCAAAGAGGGTAGGACCTGGTCCCTCCCTGCTTGTTCAGATACCAGACTACTGACATGTTGTCGGACTGAATGGCAATCATACCTTGGGGGAGGTAGCTGTGTAGTGCTTGAAGCGATAGAAGCACTGCCCTCATTTCCAGTATGTTGATGTGTAGGGAACTCTCGTCGGGGTGCCACTTGCCTTGAACTGACCTGCCCAGGTAATGTCCCCCCCCACCCCGTCTGGGAGGCATTCGTAGTCAAAGTGGCCACTGGAGGAGGAGGAACGAAGGGTCGCCCCTGATCCAGGTTGGAGGAGGTAAGCCACCAACGGAGGTCCTGTTTGCATGTCTCCGTGATTATAATTTGGTGACTGAGAGGAAGTTCCTGATACGACCACTGGACCGACAGGAGCCACTGGAGAATCCTCATGTGTAATCTTGCTAAGGGGACCAGGAGAACGGTAGCCGACATGGAACCCAACAGTTGTAGGACCATCCTTGCTGGGGCTCGGCATTTGAGGAGCAATGCTCGGACTTGAGATTGTAATGTTTCTATTCTCTCTGTAGGAAGATAGACCCGCATTTGCCTTGAGTCTATCTCTACCCCAATAAACCGTATATGCTGAGATGGCAGCAACACAGACTTTGCCCAATTGAGGGTGATTCCTAGGGAGGTTCCTAGAGATATAGTGGCTGCTAGGTTCTGTAATAGTAGATGCCTGGAGGTGGCAGTTAGGAGCCAGTCGTCTAGATACGGAAACACCTGGAATCCTAGACTCCTCAGGTGAGCAGTCACCACCGCCAAACATTTGGTGAACACCCTGGGGGCTGTGGTGAGACCAAAGGGCAGTGCGCAGAACTGGAAATGACTGTCTCCCAGGCTGAAGCGCAGATGTCTCCTGGACGCCTGATCTACCAGAATGTGATAATAGGCGTCCTTGAGATCTATGGAGCACATCCAAACACCTTTCTCCAGTAGCGGGAGAATGGATTGTAAGGTGACCATTCGGAACTTGGACTTCTTGACTGATCGATTCAGGTTGCTGAGATCCAAAATGGGCCTCCTCTACCTCTAGAAGGGGGATCATCCTGCTGTGAGGGGTAATTCTTCTGAGATTTACGGAACCACATTTTCCCTCCTCTTTTAGCCTTGGGATAAGGCCAAAAGGGAGAGGAAAACCGTGCCCCTACGGCAGTCAAAGTCTTACCCTCTTGTTCACAGCGGGTCAAGGTGTCCTTTACCTTGGGTCCAAACAAAGAGGACCCATCAAAGGGAGCGTCGGCAAAGGAAGACTTGAAGGCCTCCGCAAAATGACACAGGCAGAGCCAGGCTTGTCTCCATAGAGCAACACCCGTACCCGCCGCTCTACTCGCCCCCTCGGCTGCATACGAAATGAGCCTCATGGACGAGTTCGATATCGACGATAGGGTAGCCAACTGAGAGCTAACCGTCTGGGCCAACTGCTCAGGTAGGTTACCAGAGAGGGTATCTGAGAGTTCCTTGAACAGGTCCCTCTGAAGTCTAGTGAAGTGCGTGAGGTAATTCAGATACCTTAATGTAAAGGCGGCTGAAGTAAGGGTGCGCTTCCCGTACCGGTCCATGCTCCTAGACTCCTTATTAGGAGGATGGACGGACGTCGAAGCCTCTGCCACATTTTGCTGGGTAGCAGATGCCACCACCATAGCATCTACAGCCACACCCTTGGTGAGAAATTCCTTTTCCGGGGGCGCTGACAAAAATTTGTTAGGGCGAGCAGGCACCGGTTCCACAGAATCTGGATGTTCCCACGCCCTTCGAGAGATCAAATCCAGGAGCTCATCGAAGGGCGGAGACACCCAGGAGGCGGAGGGCTGAGCCCCGAAGGCCTTGAGGAACACCGACTCGTCAGAGGAAGGGGGTTTGGTCTGCCAGCCGCCTCGTTGTTTGAGGACTTCCAGGATGTCCGCAAAGGAGACATCATCCGAGGACGACTTGGGGGACCCTTCCGCATCATCAAGATCGGTGTCGGAGGTGATAGACTCATCAGGGGAGTCGACGTGCTTCCTCTTGCACTGTTTTTTTCTTGGGGGTTCCTCCGAAGACTCTTCAGAGGGACCTCCAGGAAGAGGGGGACTCTCCCAATGGGGGTGACCTCAGGCCCCAAGGCTCCGCTGTCTTGAGACAGGGGGACTACAAAGGACCCAGTCTCCGTGCCTAGGGAAGGTGCCGGGGAGACGGTGGAGGTAGCCAAAGAAGATTTGGCCAAAGCACTCCTCATGGCTCTAAAGACCGGACCCCCATAATCCTGGGAAGGTCCGACCCCCAAAGCCATAACAGCAGACGGCACTCCCGCAGCCGATGCACCGAGAGAGAGGCTCGGAACCGAAAACATCGGTCCCGAAGAGTCACCCCTGGGGCCGACCGAAGAGGTCCGTGTACCGAACTCCGACCCGAAGGCCGGAGTAGGAGTAAGGGTCGGAGCCGACCCGGACACCTCCATCGGCTCCACCAGCACCGACTCCAACGGTGCCGAGGCTGTTGGAGGAGGAACCAAGGCTAAAGGGTGGACCATCGGCTCCGAAGCCGACTGGGCTGGAGCCGAAACCAACTTTTGGAAGACTGGAGACTGAAACAGCCTTTGGAGCACCCTGTCAATGTCTGAATCCGACATCTTGGAAGACCGGGAGGAGATCGAACGGGTCCGAGTAGACTTCTCCACCGGCTCTGGACTGGGGGACCGACTCCGAATTGTCTCAATCAAAATCGGTGCCGAAGGAGACTCCATTGTAATTTCCCTCAGTGCCGAAGAGGTCTTCGGCGCCGAAGGGGAAGAGTCTGAGCGGGCAACTCTCATCGGCTCCGAAATCAGTGGAGCCGATGAAGGTGACCCGCCTCTCGACGCTCCAGCCATCGGCCCCGAAGCCAGAGGAGTCGAGGCTGGAGGCATCGAGGCAGACCGTTCCGCCCTTGGCTCCGAAGTCTGTGGAGCTGATGGAGAAGCCTGCCGAGATTTCTTGGTGGTCGGTTCCGACGGACTGGTCGGAGCCGACGATTTCTTTTTCTTTGAGGGAGAAGAAGAGGAAGAGGAGGATAAGGCCTCTTCAAAAGTAGGTTTAATAAGTCCTTTTAGTATCAATTTATTTTTCCTCTCTTGGAGGACTCGAGAGGAAAAAGCGTGATACACGCTACAAGACTCCTGAAGGTGTTTGGGTCCTAAACAGTACACGCATAGGGAGTGATTATCCGTTATGGACATCTTGTAGCTGCATCTTGTGCATTTTTTAAACCCTGAGGGTCTGTGCTCTTTAGACATAATGCTAAACGGTTAGAAAAACACAGGAAAAAAATGTATCTAACCCAGAACAATTTCACTTTACAGTAAAAGAGTAGTCAGCAACAAAAAAATTACACAACAGGAGGGCCAAGAACCCTCTAACTCAAACGGGTACTTGACCACCTCACGAAACTCACAAAAAAGGCTCACTCACGCACGAGGGGAAGGCCCTTGTAACTTAAACGGAAACCTTACCCTGAAAAACAATTTTTTTACCACAAAAATAATCAGAAAAACTCAATCATACACAGCGATAGCCGTTAAAACAGCTTTTGGTTAAATTTAAGAAAATTCCTGACAGAAAATTCTTAGAAAGAAAGCACTTAGCTCAGCCAAGCTCGAGACCACATCTTTGCTTGTAAGCGGCAAACGAGATCTGGGGAATTGGTGGTGGTGCATCCTGGGATATAGAATAGCTCAGCCAATTAGAGACTTCGCTCTATAGTATAGCGTGCCGAGTCGGAGCCGAGGATCGGCTCCGAACCCATTAGTACAGAATGTAGGCGAGATAGGATCACATAACATCTGTCATTGATGTCCAAGTGAAAGAGAGAGCGTCCACTCTCCAGGCCTTTGGATGGAAAATCCTTGAGCAGAATTTTGTCAATTGGTGATTTTTGTGGGAGGCAAAGAGATCTATGTCTGTCCTTCCCCATGCTTGGATTATTTCTGTAAAAACTTTTGGATGCAACTTCCATTCGTGTGGATCTGTCATATTTCTGCTTAGGTTGTTTGCCAGCGTGTTTTCCTTGCCTGGCAAGTACTGTGCTTGTAGTTCGATTTGTAAGTCCATGGCCATGTTCTAAAGTGACATGGCCAGTCTGCATAGGGGGTATGAATGTGTTCCTCTCTGTTTGTTTATGTACCACATAAAGTACAGTTTTGTACCTACCATAAATGTAGATGTCCGAGAGGTATGCATCTGCAGTCCTAACAAATGGGTTGTCCTGCCTCAGGCAGCCCTTCGGTCGGCCGGATTCCAAAGTCTGGGTCTGGCCTCGGCTGATGTCGCACTTCACCCAACGTCACAGCTGCAATTCAGCGGGTATAAAGGCATCAGCCGACGCCATTTTCCTCAGTGTTTCTTGCCCCAGATGCCAGGTAACCTCTAGGAAGGCTAAATTTGGATAAATGCAAATGTTTCCAAACAATAGAGAGCAAATAGAAATAAACATGTATATACATATATACAAACAAATACACCATAATAGATTCCCCCAGCTAGCTACAAGATGGGCAAATACCCTAAGAGTACCACAGAGGGGAAGGAGGGTGGGTAATCCTGACTGCAGATGCATACCTCTCGGACATCTACATTTATGGTAGGTACAAAACTGTACTATGTCCTTCAAGGATGCATCTGCAGTCCTAACAAATGGGTAGAATACCATAGCCAAACTGAGGGAGGAGGCACTAAGGAGGCACTAAGAGTTTATGGTGTAGTTAAGATCCCTTGCAAAACAGCAGTGGCAAAACCTGCTCGGGATCTGGAGTATAAAGGTAGATTATAATGCTTGGCAAATGTATGCACGGAGCTCCAAGTAGCAGCCTCTAAAATGTCTTTGGTAGCCACTCCTCGTAAGAAAGCTGTAGTAGTGGCTGTAGCCCTTGTGGAGTGAGGTCTGATGTTTTTGGAGTTGCCTTTCCATGAAAAGAGTAACAAAATCTAATGCAATTTCCTATCCATTTTGAGATTGTTTGTTTGGAAATTGCTTTTCCTTCCATTCCTGTTGCATATGCTACCAGAAGCTGGTCAGTTTTTCTATTGTTCTTGGTTCTGTCCAAGTAGTAGCGCAATTGTCTGTGCACATCCAAGGTATGCAGTAATCTTTCCCCTGTTCTGCGGGTTGGGGAAGAATGTTGGTAGGTGTATTGCTTGGTTTAAAGATACCCTGGAGACCACTTTTGGCATAAAGGTAGGATTAGTTCTCATGGACACTCTATCCTGATGGAAGATAAGGAAGGGTTGTACTGCCATTAATGCCTGTAATTCAGAAACCCTTCTAGCTGAAGTGATTGCAAGCAGGAATGCAGTTTTCCAAGATAAGTACTGTAATTCTGCTGTTGCTGCTGGTTCAAAAGGGGGAAGTGTCAACTTTTCTAACACAAAGTTCAAGTCCCATGTAGGCAATGGTGGTTTCCTCGGTGGCTTTACATTTTTAATTCCTCTCAAACTGCCTGAGTAGAGATTGAGAAAAGACTGGAGGATCCATGTTGTATTGTGCTGAAATTGCTGATGCATGAATCTTAATGGAGGAGTAAGACAGGCCATTGTGGAAAAGCTCTGCTAAATATTCCAGGATGTTAGCTATGTTTGCCAATGATGCATCTACTCCTTTTGTTGTACTCCAAATGAGATATCTTTTCCATTTTGCTGAATAAGTTTTCCTTGTTGAGGGTCTGCGAGCCTCCAAGATAATGTCTTTAACCCTTTGAGATAAATCTGGGTTATGTTGTCTTATGTAATGTTCCAAGCAGCTAGCTGCAGTGTTTTCAAGTTTGGATGCAGGATCTTGAAGTTGTTCTGTGTTAGCAGCAGAGGTAGTAGGGGTAGAGGCCATGCGTGTTCCCGAGACATACTCCTTAGTAGCGGGTACCAATGTTGCCTCGGCCAGTCTGGAGCTATCAAGATGATCCTTGGGTGATCTTCTTTGATCTTCAGTAGCACTTTGTGCATCAAAGGGAGAGGTGGGAATGCATATGCTGTCAGGTTTTCCCAACTGAAGGATAGGGAGTCCACCTTCCAAGCAAGTGGGTGGTATGTCCTTGTGCAGAATTTTTTCAACTGGTGGTTGTGTGGGGATGCGAACAGGTCTATTTCTGGTAGTCCCCATTTCCTTGTAATGGATTGGAAGATGTCTGGATGCAGCATCCATTCGTGGGCATCCGTTGTAGTTCTGCTTAAGATGTCTGCTAGAATATTTTCTTTTCCTGACACAAATATGGCCTGGAGCTGAATGTTGAGGTTCAGGGCCACATTCCAGAGGTCCATTGCCATCCGGCATAGAGGATATGAATGTGTGCCTCCCTGTTTGTTGATATACCACATAACTGTGGTGTTGTCCGTCCTTATCAGCAAATGACCCTGTTGGAGAAATGGTCTGAATGTCTGAATTGCCTGCTTTACTGCCAGCATCTCTTTTTGATTTATGTGTAGGTTCATCTGGCCTTGAGTCCATAAGCCTTGTATGCACTTGTCCACCATGTGTGCCCCCCAACCGAGGTCTGAGGCGTCCGTGGTGATAGTCTGGTTTGGGTGAGGCCTGTGGAAGGGCAGTCCTTTGTTCGATTGACAGGCCTGGGCCCACCACTGGAATTCTTGCTTCAGGCATGGAATTATTGGAATTTTGGTTTCTAGGCTGTGCTTGTGCTGAGACCATAAATTCCTCAGGTACCATTGCAACTTCCTCATATGTAGTCTGGCATGCGGAATCAATATTATGCATGATGCCATGTAACCTAGGGCTTGCAGGATTTTCCTTGCTGTAAGCTGGTTCTGTGCTGTTAATGCCATGAAATAAGGTGGTAGTTGCTTCTGCTTTTCTGCTGTGAGGAATGCCATCTGGTTTGATGTGTCCAGTTCTGCACCCAAGAAAGTTATCCTTTGGGATGGGATCAGCCTTGACTTTTTTGTGTTGACTGTGTATCCCAGGGCTAGTAGTTGAATAACCTTTTTCAAATCTTTTGTTAATTTGCCTTTGCTGTCCGCTTGTAACAGGCAGTCGTCCAGGTATGGATAAATTTGAATTCCCTGAAGCCTGCAATGAGCAATTACTGATGCCAGGCATTTCGTGAATACTCTGGGCGCAGTAGATAAGCCAAAAGGCAATGCTGAGAATTGATAATGCTCTGATCCTGCAAGAAATCTGAGGTATCTTCTGCAATTTGGTCGTATGGGGACATGCAGGTATGCCTCCTTGAGATCCAGAGTCACCAGCCAAGACTCCTTGCCCAGCATGGGAAGAAGTTGCTGTAGGGTCAGCATCTTGAATTTTGGAACAATAAGATATGTGTTCAGAGCGGACAGGTCGAGGATAGGTCTCCATTGGTTTTCCTTTCTTGGTACCAGGAAAAGCCTGGAATAAAATCCTTGTCCTTGTTCCATAGCCGGTACCTTTTCTATAGCTCTCATCCTTAGTAAGTGGTTTATTTGTTGTAGAGCGTTTGTCTTTTGGTTCGGAGGTAGGTTTGGCATTCCTCTCTTCCTTGGAAGAGTATGGAAGTGAAACCTGTAGCCTTTGTCTATTGTCTGCAAAATCCATTTGTCTCCTGTAATGTAATGCCAATTTACTGAAAATAAGGCTAACTTTCCGCCTAAGGGTGCTTCTAGTTGTTCCCTGGTAGGCGGTTTCAGAG
This sequence comes from Protopterus annectens, assembly GCF_019279795.1. Lineage (NCBI taxonomy): Eukaryota > Metazoa > Chordata > Ceratodontiformes > Protopteridae > Protopterus > Protopterus annectens. Next base: position 1,008,410,911 of record NC_056744.1, read on the forward strand.
CCAAGTCACTGTGATTGTCCTGTGGAAGTGGTAGTGGCTGGATCTGTGGCAGTACTTCTCTGGCTGTTAGGCTGCCACTGACGTCCCCTGTAGGCACCTCTGGATTGACCTCTGCCTCTTGGGCGTCTATTTCTGCTTCTCTGTGCTCGGGTGGTGTCTGGAAAGGACCAATTCTTGGAAGGCCAGCTCCTACTAAACCTCGGAGGCTGGACCTGTAAGAAATCCTTGACTGTCTGGACAGATTTAGCTTTTTCTTCCACCTTCTTCAACACTTGCTGTGCAGGGGAACCAAACAAACTGCTTTTCCATGGGAGCATCTAGAAGCTTGGACTTTACATGGTCTGGTAAGGATTGCTCTTTTAACCATGCATGCCTTCTGATCACTGTACCAGTCATAGCTGATCTAAAGGAAGCCTCCAGTGCATCATAGCCGCATTTTAAGGAATGATTACTGACCTGCTGAGTGTTATGTACCAGATCCTGAAGGGACTTACGGTCTAAAGGCTCAGGTGAGGACAGTTTTTTAGTTAGCTGATCTAACAGGAATTCCTGATATTGAATTATGTGGAATTGACAGTTTAAGGCCCTGGCCGAAAGAGTAGCAGAAGTATACACTTTTTTACTCCATCTCTCTAAAGCCCTAGATTCTCTTTCAGAGGGGAGGGGGTTTTTGGTAGAGGCAGCTGCTACAGCTTCGGGGCCCTGTGAAATAGTTTCAGGATCTGCAATAGGAGCCTTATACAAGTGATAATGTGTGTCCGGAACCCTGTAGTATCTGTCGGGCTTAGCAGGGGCCGGAGGAAGAGAGTCAGGAGCAGTACAAGCATCATTAAATGCATCATCCACAACTGTAAGTACTGGAGGAATGGCTAAAGGCCTATGCTGTGGCAAATGTAAAAAGGTCCTAAGCCTTTTCCTAGAGTCTGAAAAATCCTGGCCCTGCCATTGAAATTGTTCTCTCATAGCATGCAAGGTTTCCCCAAAGAAAATTCCTCAGGAGGAGAGGCAGAAGGGATGGAGTCTTCTGCATCTGAGTCCTCATATGGAGAATAAGGGCCTTCTGGGGGATTTGTATTGTCTGAATCATCAGAGGAGTAATCAGTAGAAACTGGCTCAGGGGGCTCTGCTCTAGGCCTCTTCTCTGGAGGGGGGTGAGAGGCCCTGTCAGGGTGAGGCTGGGATCCCCTGATCAAAGAAATGAGATCCTCTGCTAGACTAAGCATTTGAGTACTAGAGCTAGGCCTGTGAGAGGGGGTTTTAGCAGGCACGGTCTTTGTTGATTTAGCTGCTTTAGCCCTGGCAAAAGTCTTAATTGACATGGATGCAGGGGGCCTAGCAGCTCCACGTGCAGGAGTAGATATATCTAAGGGGATAGTATCTGATAAATCCTGAGAACCTGTAAGAGCAGGTGGAATTTCCGTAGCAGATTCAGCCATGCTGGATGAGGCCTCGGTTGTAGGAGGCATGCTTTTGGCCGAAGGAAGAACCGCGGACTCGGTTTCTGGCGAAACCGAGACACTCGCGGTTGGCTTAACCGCGGTTTCGGCCAAAACCATGGACCGCGAGTGTCGGTCCTTTTCCTTACGCTTTTTAGCTAATTGAGAAGTCGGAGTCTCCGACGGCATGTTATAAGCAAAAGCGGAGCCGAAAAACTCCTCTGCAAACTCCGACCGACGTCTAAGAGTCCGTCGGTTGAAGGAAGCACAGGCTAGACAAGCTGCTACGTCGTGGTCTGGGCCTAAACAAGGTAGGCAGTAAGAGTGGAAATCTTTATGAGGTATTTGTTTCCCACAAGTTAAACAGTTATTCACTTTTTCTGACATCGGCTGAGGCAAGAAAGAGTCCCCAACGGGGTACTTAGCTTTTTAGAAGTCTTCGGTACTAGCAATCTCTGGTTCTGACCGACCGGCACTTGCGAACAGCTTCTGCTTCGGGCGCCACGCGGCAAGAAAGACTGAGGAAAATGGTGTCGGCTGATGCCTTTATACCCGCTGAACTGCAGCTATGATGTCGGGTGAAGTGCGACATCAGCCGAGGCCAGACCCAGACTTTGGAATCCGGCCGACCGAAGGGCTGCCTGAGGCAGGACAACCCATTTGTTAGGACTGCAGATGCATCCTTAAAGGACATCTGTGGTGTTGTCCGTTCTTATCAATAGTTGACCTGGTTGCAGAAGGTCCTTGAAAGCTATAATAGCATTTATTACTGCTAGCATTTCCTTTTGATTGATGTGAAGGTGCTTTTCTTTTTGGGACTATTTGCCCTGAATGCACCGATCTGTCATGTGCGCCCCCCAGGCATAGTCCGAGGCGTCTGTTGTGATGACTTGATTTGCTTGAGGCTTGCTGAATGGAAGACCTGTGTTTGTTTGGCATGCTTGAGCCCACCACAGAAATTCCTTTTGTAGACATGGAATTAGTGGTATTATTGTTTCCAAACTGTGGCTGTGTTGAGACCATAGGTTTTTTAGGTACCACTGAAGTTTCCTCATATGCAGCTTTGCACATGGGATTACTAAGATGCAAGATGCCATGAATCCCAGAGCCTGCAGGATTTTCCTTGCAGTCAGCCTGGTGCAATTTGCTAGTGCTCTGACGTATTGAGTTAGTTGCCCCTGCTTCTCTGGCGTGAGGTAGGCCATCTGGGTGTTTGTGTCCAAGTTGGCACCCAAGAAAATTATCTTCCGAGAGGGTATTAGTATTGATTTCTTTTTGTTGACTGTGTATCCCAGAGAGTTCAACAACATTATTACATAAGCCAGATGTTTCAGAAGAATGTGCTTGCTGTCCGCTTGGATCAGGCAGTCGTCCAAATAGGGGTATATTTGTATCCCTTGAAGTCTGCAGTAGGCAATTACTGATGCCAGGCATTTCGTGAATACTCTGGGCGCAGTAGATAAGCCAAAGGGCAATGCAGAGAATTGATAATGGGTTGAACCTGCAAGAAATCTGAGGTATCTTCTGCAATTTCATCTGATTGGGGCATGCAGGTATGCCTCCTTGAGGTCCAATATTACCAGCCAAGACTCCTTGCCCAGCATGGGAAGAAGCTGCTGTAGAGTGAGTATCTTGAATTTTGGTACGAGTAGAAATGTGTTTAGGATGGACAGGTCCAAAATAGGTCTCCAATCTTTTCCCTTTCTTGGTACCAGGAATAGCCTGGAATAAAAACCTTGACCTTGTTCGTGCGTAGGTACCTCTTGAATAGCTTTCATGTCTATGAGATCTGTAATTTGCCTTTGTGCCTCTGCCCTTTGATTGTGTGGCAGGTTTGGCATGCCTCTCATTTTTGGAAGGGTGCAAAAATGGAATCTGTAGCCTCTGTTTATAATGTCCAGGATCCATTTGTCTTTTGTGACAATATGCCAATTCTTTGAAAATAATGCCAGCTTTCCTCCTAAGGGGGCTGCCATTTGAGTCTTGCTTGGTATGCAAAGGGGAAAGTCATTGGGCTTGCTTTCTGAATGATTGTGAGTTATCCTCACCACCTCTTTGTGTAGGAGCTTGCCACTGTCTGCCTCTAAAGGATCCTTGGGATTGTCCTCTGCCCCTCGGGCACCTGTATCTGCCTCTTTGAGGTCTGGCCATGGCTGGAAAGGACCAATTTTTGGAAGGCCAATTTCTACTGAAACGTGGGGGTTGTACCTGTAGAAAATCTTTCACAGTTTGCATTGATTTAGCCTTTTCCTCCATTTTCCTTAATACCTCCTCAGCATTAGCACCAAATAATACATCCTTTTGAAGAGGGGCATCTAGTAATTTAGCTTTGACATGATCAGGCAAGGTTTGTTCCTTGAGCCAGGCATGTCTACGTATGACTGATCCTGTAACAGCAGCTCTACATGAGGCCTCTAGAGCATCAAAACCACATTGTAAGGTATGCTTACCCACTTGTTCTGCACTATGCATCAAATCCTGCAACTCCTTCAAGTCTGGTTGTTCAGGTTGTGACATTTTACTTTTCAATTGTGATAACAAAAACTGCTGGTATTTTAGCATATGGAACTGACAGTTTAAGGCCCTCATGGTTAAGGTAGCCAAGGTATATACCTTTTTCCCCCACCTTTCTAAGGATCTGGAATCTCTCTCGGAAGGTAATGGATTTTTAGCAGTGGAGGCCTTAATTCCCTTGGGGCCCTATGAGATGGTTTCTGGGTCAGCAGCATGGCTTTTGTATAGAAATTGGTGTGAGTCAGGAACCCTGTAGTACCTGTCAGGCTTAACTGGGGCTGGAGGCAGAGAGTCCGGGTTAAGGCAGGCCTCCGAGTAGACATCATCTAGGATGTCCAAGACAGGAGGTATAGCCAGAGGCCTGTGCTGAGGTAGTAAGAGAAATTCCCTAAGCCTTTTCTTGGAATCAGAATAATCTTGGCCTTCCCAGTGGAAGTGTTCCCTTAAAGTATGCAGAGTTTCCCCAAATGAGTAATCCTCTGGGGGGGATACAGAAGGAATGGACTCCTCCGCATCAGATTCTTCAAAAGGGGAGTAAGAATGTTCCTGATCATCAGAGTGCTCTGAAATAACGGAGCCCTGATCAGAGGAGGGGGATTCTTCCTCCACTCTGGGCCTTTTGTCCGGTGGGGGTTGAGAACCCCTGACAAGAGTAATTAAATCCTCAGCCATTTTAAGCATCTGCTTTTTAGGAATGGGGCCTGGAGATGGGCCCTGTGTAGCTTGTCTCTTAGAGTGCATGGCTGCTTTAGACTTAGTGAAAGCCTTGATGGAGAAAGAAGAAGAAGAAGAAGAAGGTCTGAAGACACCTTGAGTGGAGGTAGTCCTGTCCACATTTTGAGGTTCAACGCCAAGAGTGGCTTCGGTATCTGTAGTCGGGGTGTGGGCCGAGGAGCCTGTGACCTCGGGCACAGGAGACACCGCCAATGAAGTGTCGTTGGTAGTCAGGGGCTGCGTAGGTGCCTCGCTGAGAACCAGACCACGTGTAGTCGGCTTTGGCGTGGTGTCGGTAGAGGCTGCGGACCTCGTGTGTCGGTCCTTATCTTTGCGTTTTTTAGACAAAATTGGAGTCGGGGTATCTGACGACATAATATAGTTAAATGTTTTTCCAAAATAATGCTGGGCGAACTCCGCCCGACGCTTAATGGTGCGTTTGTTAAATGTAGCACAAAAGCGACAGACCGAGACGTCGTGGTCTGGGCCTAAACAAGGTATACAGAGGGAATGGAAATCCTTATGCGGTATTTGCTTCCCACATGAAATACAATTATTAACTTTGTCTGACATCGGTCTGAGGCAAGAAAAGTTTCCCCAACGGGGTACTTAGCTTTCAAGAAGACTTTGGTTTCAAAATTTTCATAATTTCAGGAGCTGGCCGACCGGCACTTGCGAACTGCTTCTGCTTCGGGCACCGCGCGGCAAGAAAGACTGAAGAAAATGGCGTCAGCTGGTTCTTTTATACCCCTGTCGCACTGACGTCAGGGAAGAAGCAACGACAACCGACGCCGGACCTAGACTTTGGAATTCGTCCGACCAAGGACCTGCCTGACGGCAGGAGAACCCGTCTGTTATGACTGCAGCTGTATGCACGATGAAGATCTCCTGAGAGGCCCTCATGGTAGGATATTCCTGAGCACCGCAGAGCCAAAGGATGCTCTCCCTCTAGAGATCAAATCCAACTTATGAGAAATAAATGTATGTGACCTTGCCCAGGTCGCTGTTGCACAGATTAATCCAGTGAAACCCTAGACCAAAAAGCAGAAGTTGCCATAGATCAGGTAGAATGAGCTTTAACAGGACCAGGTGGGGACAAACCTTTGTCCTTATAGACTTGCAGTATACATTGTGTAATCCAGCTAGCTAAGGAGACCTTGGATATGGTTTTGCCCAAAGGGGGTTTAGAAAAGGACACGAATAACTGGTAAGACTTACGAAAGGGTTTAGTCCTATGTAAATAGAAACAAAGCTGCCTATGAACATCTAGCAAATATAGTTTATATTCACCCTTGTTCTGAAAATTTGGAAAGAAAACAGGCAGGTTAATAGTCTGATTAATATTTGATTCAGAGGCAACTTTCTTTAAGAAAGAAGGGTTCGTGCAAAGTGATACCCTGTCTTTATGAAAGATCAAGTAAGGGGGCATGGCAGACGAAGCTTGGATCTCAGAAACTCTTCTGGCTGAAGTAATGGCCACTGGGAAAGCTGTCTTCCAGGATAAGAATTTCAAATCCACTGATGCTGCTGGATCGAAGGGGGGAGTAACTAGCACCTGCAGAACTAGGGTAAGGTCTCAAGGAGGGACTGAATCCTTAATCGGAGGGCGTAAAGGAAAGGTGCCTTTCAGAAAAGCTTTACACAATCTCAAGAGGTCACAGCATTCATATTTTCACCGACATGAAAATTCGAGCTGGCCGCCAGTTGTACTTTTACCGTGGAGGAACTAGCCCCTTGTTGGAAAATATTGGACAAAAACTCCAACACCGCAGGAACCAGGGCTGTAAAGGGATCTAGGTTCCTCTGAGACGCCCAAATAGAGAAGAGTTTCCATTTGCTGCGATAAACCTTCCTAGTGGAAACTTTGTAGGATGCCACCAGAATAGTCTTTACTGAAGATGACAAACCGAGAGTCCTAGCAATTAGGGGAACTGGAGCAACCAAGCCATCAGCTTGAGGCTGTCCAGGTCAGGCGGACAGATGCCTGAGGGATGAGAGATGAGATCCGGGCAAGGATCCAGAATCCGAGGAGGGGTTAGAACATGAGACCAGAGGAAGGGGAACCAAACTTGACAAGGCCAGAACGGGGCAATGAGGATCACTTTGCACCCATCGGCAAGCTTTCTGAAGAAACTTCGGAATGAGAATTAATGAGAAGTTATGTACCTACCATAACGTTCCATGTTAGTTGTCTTCTCTCGCCTTCTTTCTTGCTGGATGGGTTCGGAGCCGATCCTCGGCTCCGACTCGGCCACTTACTAAAGCTCGAGAGCTAATTTTACCGGCTCGAGGCAACCCTATATCCCATGATGCAAGGCGATAACTACCCAGATCTCGTTTGGTAACTAAGGAAAAATTATGCAATATATTCCTCCAACTGGAGAGGAGGAGGAAGAGGTAATAATCCCCCAAAAAAGACCAACCTGATCTAGTGACACTAGTAAGCTGATTAGCTGGAAAAATTTGGATCAAGACTCTTCAAGGAAGAGGAACAATCTTCTCGGTCTGATCAGGCTAGGGGGATGGTGGGCGGGACGCAAGAAAGAAGGCGAGAGAAGACAACTAACATGGAACGTTATGGTAGGTACATAACTTCTCAATGTTAAGTTGTCAATCTCGCCTTCATTCTTGCTGGATGGGACCGTGTCCCTAGCACCTTTATCCCGGGTGGCTCAATGGAACAGACTCTTGAGAACGGTGGAACCAAAATTTGCTCTGTTTCTGGAGGCCAAGTCCAATTTGTAATGCGAAACAAAGGTATGAGGAGAGGCCCATGTGGCTGCTGCACAAACAGTGTCTATTGGAAGTCTAGCCTGAAAAGCTGTAGATGTAGCTAGTGCTCTGGTGGAATGGGCTTTTGGCCTAGAAATCAACTCTTTACCTCTGAGTTGATAAATGCATGTGATCACAGAAGACAGCCACCTAGATGGGGTTACCTTGGATACCGGAAGGCCTTTCCTGTTCTCTGCATAGGATAAAAACAGTTGATCAGATTTCCTAAATTGTTTGGTTCTGTCCAGATAATATCTGAGTTGGCGGTGAACATCGAGATAATGTAGTTTTTGTTCCGCTCTATTAGAATAATTTGGGAAAAAAACTGGAAGATCAATAGATTGATTTAAGTTCATCTGCGATGCCACTTTGGGTAAGAAAGACGGATTAGTCCTTAGAGAAACTCTGTCTTTGTGGAAGATAAGTAGGGAGGACGAATGCAGAGGGCATGAAGCTCAGATACTCTCCTGGCAGAAGTAATGGCGACCAGAAAGAGTGTCTTCCAAGAAAGAAATTTCAATGAACAGGTAGCCGCAGGTTCAAAAGGGGGAAGAATCAAGGATATTAAGATTAAATTTAGATCCCACTGTGGTGGGGGGGTCTCTAATCGGAGGTTTAAGTAAAAATATACCTCTAAGGAATGCCTTGCAAAGTTTATGTGACATGATGTTGTGGTCCAAAGAGCCGATATGAAAATTTGAAATGGCTGCCAAATGAACTTTTACTGTGGAGGAAGAAGATCCTGAGTGAAAAATTTCGGCTAGGAAGTCCAAGACCGAATGAATCGGAGCAGTAAAGGGATCTATGTTCCTAGCTTTTGCCCAGAAGGAGAAACGTTTCCATTTACTAGTATAAATCCTTCTGGTGAAAGATTTAAGGGAAGCTACTATGATATCCCGGACAGGATTAGAAATCATAGGAAGCCTGGCTAGGGATGGAAGGGGAGCAACCAAGCAGTGAGGTTGAGAGAAGGTATGGATTGATGCAGCTGCCCCGACTGGTGGGTCAGAAGATCTGGAGCCGGGTCCAGATGCCATGACTGTACCAAAAGATAACGATGTAGGAACGGAAACCATATCTGCAGAGGCCAATAAGGGGCAATGAGAATCATCTTGGCTCTCAAGGCGGTTGCTTTCTGAATTACTTGTGGTATTAGAGGAAAGGGAGGAAAGGCATAGAGAAGTCCCCGGGGCCAATCTTGGATTAGAGCGTCTCTGGGGGGATGGCCTGGAAGGGGGAAGAGGGAGAAGAAGTCGGGGCATTTGCTGTTTTGAGGTGTAGCAAAAAGATCGCAGAAAGGAATGCCCCACTTCTGAAAAATCTCTTCCGTCACAGATTGTTTGAGAGACCACTCGTGCGGCATGAGAATAGCTCTGCTCAACCTGTCCGCTATGATGTTGGATTTCCCGGGGATATGCGTTGCTATCAGAAACCGCTGAGAAGAGATTGCCCACTGCCGAAGTCTGAGTGCCTCTTGACACAGTGGATAGGACTTGGTTCCGCCCTGCTTGTTGATATACCACACTACGGACATATTGTCCGTTTGGACTGCAATAGTCCCCGGGGGAAGAGAGTCGTGGAGGGCTTGCAACGTTAAAAGCACTGCTCTCATCTCCAGGACATTTATGTGCAGGTGGCATTCGAAAGGTTGCCAAGTGCCATGGACCATCCTGCCCTGATAATGCCCCCCCCCCCCGATCAGGGAGGCATCCGATGTAACCATGGCAACCAGGGCGGGAGGAACAAAGGGTCTGCCCTGAAGGACTTGAGGGGACAATATCCACCAGGTCAGATGCCTTTTGCAAATTGGAGTTATCATGATCCTGTGACGCATGGGAAGTCGTTGAAAAGACCATTGGGCGAACAGCATCCAATGTAGGAGACGCATGTATAAGCAGGCAAGGGGAAGAAGTGTTATGGCAGCCGCCATAAGACCCAATACTTTCAGGGCAAACCTGGCCTGAATTTTGTTGCTCTGGAGAATCACATGGATGTGGTTTTGAATATCCAAGATCCTTTGGTCTGTTAACTTTGTTGAAAGTTGTACGGTGTCCAATTTGACGCCTATAAAAGTAATAGATTGACAGGGCGACAAGGCAGATTTTTCAAAATTTATAGAAATCCCTGGCCCTCTGCAGAAGTGAATGGTGTAATCTCTGGCTTGGAGAAGTTGATGCCTGGTGGTGGCAGTGAGGAGCCAGTCATCTAGATATGGAAACATCTGGAATCCTTGATGTCTCAGGTGAGCCGTAACCGCTGCCATACATTTGGTGAACACTCTGGGGGCTGTAGTGAGTCCAAATCACAGGGCTCTGAATTGGAAGTGACTGGCCCCCAGCCGAAAGCGGAGAAACCTTCTGTAGCGCCTGTGAATTTTTATGTGATAGTACGCATCCTGAAGGTCCACCGAGCACATCCAATTGTCCTTGCCCAGAAAGGGTACAATGGACTGAAGCGTGACCATCCAGAATCTTGTTTTCTTTACAAACTTGTTTAGTTTGCTGAGATCTAATATTGGTCTCCAGTCCCCTGTCTTTTTTGGTACTAAAAAGAACCTTGAGTAGATTCCGGATCCTATTTGGTCTGCTGGGACTGGCTGGATGGCTCTTTTTGCTAGCAGTTTTGATATCTCTGGTACTGCTAGTTCCCTTAGACTGGGTGGAACGTCTGGAAGGGTTCCCTTTTGCTGAATTGGGGTTTGGATAAAGGGAATTTTGTAACCCTCGGATATGATCAACTGTACCCATTTGTCTTGAGAAAGGGAAAGCCAGGCTTTTGGGTACAGCGATAATCTTCCCCCGACTGCCTCCGAAGGTGGAAAATCGGGCAACATCTCAGGGATGCTGGAAGGGTTTGTCAGAGAGAGACTCCCTGCTACCCTGATTCTGCGGACCCCTCTGCCCCTAGGGTGGCGTCTGTTGTTGTTACCCACTCTGCCTCTGGGGGTAAACTGACCTCGTGCGTCAGGCGTGACTCCTTGAGATTTGCGGAACCACATTTTCCCTCCCTTCTGACCTTTTGGGTAAGGTCTTGAAGGGATGGAGAAATGGACTCCTACAGCAGAAAGAATCTTGCCATCTTGTTCGCATCTAGTCAAGGTGTCTTTCACTTGAGGTCTGAACAAGGTCGAACCATCAAAAGGAGAGTTTGTGAAGGACGCCTTGAAAGGGTCTGCAAAATTACAAAGCCGCATCCAGGATTGACGCCTTAAAGCCACTCCTGTGCCTGCGGCCCTACTCGCTCCATCGGCTGCATATGAAATGAGCCGCATGGAGGAGTTAACAATGGAGTTTAGGATTTCTAGCTGTGAGTTAATTTTATCCTGGGACCCAGCAGCTGACAGATCCTGTAAAACTTCTCCCAATTCTTTAAGAACATCTCTTTGAAGGCGGGTGAAGTGACACAAGTAGTTCAGCGACCGCATGGCAAAGGTCGCTGAAGAAAATATCCGCTTGCCGTACCTATCCATAGTCCTGGAATCCTTGTTAGGAGGATGGACAGGTTACTGAAGGATCAGCTAATTCCTTCTTGGTGGCTGCAGCCACCACCATGGCATCAACCGGGACACCTTTTGTCAAAAATTGGCTATCAGGTGGGGCCGTGATGAATTTAGAAGGTCTACGAGGAATGGGTTCCACCGAATCTGGGGCCATCCACCCCTTCCGAGCCACCACGTCCATAAGAGGATCGAAAGGCGGAGACACCCAGGAGGTGGAGGGTCGAGACCCGAATGCCTCCAGGTATACCGACTCGTCTTCGGAAGGATTAAGGGAAGGCCAGTTCCCCCTCTGCTTAAGGAGTTCAAGGATGTCTGAGAAAGAGACATCCTCAGAGGGGGACCTTGGGGATCCCTCCGACTCATCCAAGTCAGTATCAGATGTAATAGACTCGGGGGAGTCTAGATGTTTCCTCTTACATGTCCTCTTACGCGGAGGCTCACCTGACGGGTCAGGAGGAGCCTCGGAAGAGGAAGATATTCCCAGTGGGGAAACCTGAGGCGTTGGATCTCTGGGTCCGGGAGCAAGAGAGCGGGAAGATACGTCAGCAGGCTGTCGTGGGAGGATCTGATGGAACTGACCGTTGACTACGCCCTGGGGCTAGTACACTCCTCATCACCTCGAAGGATCCCCCATCAGAGAGGCCAGAAGGCTCCCGCTCCGAAGAGATAGGAACCTCAAGCCACACCGACAGGGACGGCTCTGAGGCTGATGTCGGGGCTGAGCTCACCAGCGCCGGAGCTCCAAGAGGGAGAATGGGGTCGGACAAGGGTCCGATGCCACTCGCCCCCTCAGAGCCGACGAGAGAGACCAGACGCCCGGATCCCTCCAATGAAGGCATCAAGGAGGAGATCGGAGCAGAGGACGACGGAGCCGAAGGGGGAGGTGGTATCTGCTCTGAAGCCACAACAGTCACGGCTCCGAGGAGCTCCGGCTCCGAGCTCTGTAGGAGACTCGAAGGAGGAATGTTAGGTGGATGTGTAATAGCTACCGTCTGATGAGACGGGCTATGGAACATTTGGGCCAATGCCTGAGACTTTAATAGTCTACTCACCACTCTCTCAAGGTCGTGGTCGGACAGCCTGGATGACCGAGAAGACCGGCTCCGATGGCTCTGCTCCGAGAGCGAGGGTGATCTCGGAGCCGAATGTATAGACTCCAACGAAGGGGATCTTGATCTCTTCCTGGTGATGGGTGGAGCCGAAGGAGCCGAGGATACGTCGGCTCCAGCCGGAGCAGACAGTGAGTGCCTCGATTTAGCGGCATCGGCGCCTGGTGGAGCCGATGCTGTAAGCTGTGACAAAGGAGGATCGGCTCTGGCCGGAGCCGATCTCGTCACAGAAGGCGAACCAGTAGCCGATGGCTTAGGGCTTGGAGCCGAAGGCTTAACTGGTTTCGAGGGCTTCCCCGGAGCAGACTTAGTCGGGGAGCTCTCGGGCTTTAATAAGCCCCTCAGTATTAGTTTATTTCTGCACTCCTGCAGGACTCTTGGGCTGAAGGCGTGGCAGACAGCACAAGAGTCCTGCAGGTGCAGAGGTCCCAGGCAATAAACACAAGAAGTGTGACCGTCTGTCAGAGACATTTTCTGACAGCACGAGTCACACTTCTTGAAGCCCGAGACCTTTGTGTCCTTCAACATAACTGTGTCGAGGGAGCACTAAGTAACAAAACACACACACACACAATAAACACCCAATCCAAATAAAAATTAAAACAGTGATACAAACACACCCAAACACCACACAGAATCCCTGACAAAAAATTAGGAAAGGGGGAGGCTTAAGGCCTAACTTAGGGGAAGGGATAAATAACTGGAAAAAGGGATAAATAACTGGAAAAAGGGGAAAACACTAACGGAAATAGGGTTAAAATCTAATCGTTAAGAGTTAAAACAACAACAGTAGTGATTAAAACTTAAGGGGAGTGACTAAAAGTCTGAAATTTGAAAAACTTACCAGGAGCCGGTAAAAATGCACCTCGCAAGCGAAAGCAGCAAACGAGATCTGGGTAGTTATCGCCTTGCATCATGGGATATAGGGTTGGCTCGAGCCAGTAAAATTAGCTCTCTAGCTTTAGTAAGTGGCCGAGTCGGAGCCGAGCATTGGCTCCGAACCCATCCAGCAGGAATGAAGGCGAGATTGACAACTTAACATTGGGGGATAAGCATACAGTAACCCGGGAGGCCAAGCATGGACAAGAGCGTCTCTGGGGAAGTCCCCTGGTGAGGGGTTCAGAGTGAAGAACTCACTGCACTTCGCATTGGAAGGAGATGCAAGAGATCACAGCAAAGCTGACCCCACGCAAGGAAGATCTCCTCTGCTATCGATTGCTTCAGAGAACACTCGTACGGCATTAGAATAGCCGACTCAGTCTTTCTGCTAAAATGTTGGAGCGTCCCGGGATGTGCGTTGCAATCAGAAACCGACTAGTGGAGATCACCCACTCCCACATACTCACAGCCTCATGACAGAGGGGGTAAGATCTGGTTCCTCCTTGTTTGTTGATGTACCAGACAACAGACATGTTGTCTGAACTGTAATCGTCCCAGAGGGAAGAACATTGTGAAAGGCTTGCAATGCTAAAAGCACTGCCATCATCCCAGAACACTGATATACAATCTGGTCTCGGTCTGGGACCATGTGCCTTGGACCGTCCTCCCTAAATAGTGCCCCCCTCACCCGAGCTGGGAGGCGTCCGTGGTCACTGTGGCTTGGGCTGTGGGTGCTATGAAGGGTTGACCTGCCAAGATTTCCGGTGATTGGAGCCACCAAAAAAAGACATCTTGCAGGCTCTGCTGATTCCTATTGGATAGTCCATGGGGAGGTCTAGCCAGGACCACTGTACTGCCAGGGTCCACTGAAGCACCCGCATGTGAAGGCGTGCACAGGGAAAAATTTAGATTGCTGCGGCCATGGAGCCTAGGGCTCGGAGAACATCAATCGCCATTGGCAGCCTGGAGCCAAGGATCACCGATACATGGGCCCATAGGCTCTGGACCCTGTCTAGTGTGAGAAATACTTGCAATTGTAGAGTGTCCAGCTGTGCCCCTATAAATTCCAAGGTCTGTGTTGGGTTCAAGCGGGACTTGGAGATGTTGATGGTAATCCCTAGGTTGACTTCAAGATGCAGGAAGGAGTCTCTGGCCATGCAAAGTAGACACTTGGTGGCAGCAGCGAAGAGCCAAACGTCTAGGTAAGGAAACAACTGAATTCCCTGAAGCCTCAGGTGAGCTGCTACAACTGCCATAACCTTGGTAAACACCCTGGGGACTGTGGTGAGACCAAGGGGTAGGGCTCTGAACTGGAAATGATTGGCTCCCAGCCGGAAGCGAAGGAATCTCCTGGAGCTTCTGCAAATTTTGACTTGGTAGTAAGCGTCCTGGAGGTCTATCGAGCACATCCAGTTGCATTCTCAGAGGTAAGGTAGAATGGACTGCAAGGTGACCATCCAGAATTTCTGCTTGGCTGCGGTCAGGTTCAGGGTTGACAGGTCCAATATGGGCCTGAGGTCTCCCATCTTTTTTGGCACTAAAAAGAACCTGGAGTAAGTGCCTAATACAGACTGATCTGGCGGGACTGGTTCGATGGCCAGATTGTGAAGCAGCTTTGAAATTTCTTGCGCTGCTGCCTCCCTTTCAGTGGGTGGAACATCCGGGAGGCGTTTTGGTTGAATGGGTGGGGCAACGAATGGGATGGAGCAGCGTCTGGAAATTATTTGGAGCACCCAACGGTCCGCCGTAATGGACTCCCAAGCCGTTAGGTGCAATGACAATCTTCCCCCGACTGTCTCCAGAGTAGGACAGTCAAGCAACCCCCTTCAGGGTTGCTGCGTGGGACTGTCCGAGAAGGTCTCCCTAGACCCATAGTTCCTTGGCCCCCCCTGCCTCTGGGGTGGTGTCTGTCTTGTCCCCCTCTGCCTCTAGGGGACGAATTGTCCTGAGAGACCTGCGAAAACTGAGATTTTGGGAACCATATCTTTTGCCCTCTCTGATTCCTAGAAAAGGATCTTTGAGGGCTAGAGAAGTGGACTCCGACGGCAGACAGGGTCTTCCCATCCTTCTCGCTCTGGACTAGGGTGTCGTGTACTGTCTTCCCGAACAGGGAAGAACCATCAAAGGGAGTATTTGTGAATGACGCCTTGAAGGGGTCCACGAATTGACATAGTCTGAGCCAAGCATATCGCCTCATAGCTACACCGGTCCCAGCCGCCCTAGCCGTTCCTTCCGTGGCATGAGAAAGAGGATGCATGGACATGTTTGAAACAGACTTTAGAGTCGACAGTTTTGCTGAGAACAGCTGCTTGTCCTTTGAAAACTCTGGGGGTGACACAGCAAACTCCGTGACTAGGTCTCGCTGAAGATGTATGACGTGTGCCAAATAATTCAGCTCTCAAATAGAAAATGTGGCTGAAGAAAAGGCTTGCTTCCCAAATCTATCCACCACCCTACACTCCTTGTCCGGAGGGTGGACTGAAGAACTTTCCTGTGCCAGTTCTCTCCTGGTGGCAACTGCAACCACCATAGCATCCACCGGGGAATCCCTTGTACCAGGCCTGTCCGTCTGTGGGAGGAGAGAGGATCCTGTCTGGACATTTATGTATTGGCTCTATGGTGTCAGGCTCCTTCCATGCCCGCATGGTAATGAGATCCACTAAGGGATCCGCAGGACGGGACACCCAGGATGTAGATGGGCCCATGCCAAAGGCCTCCAGGAATACGGACTCATCCATAGAGGGTTTTGGGGCTGACCAACCTCTCCTCTGGTGGAGGATCTCCATCATGATGTCTCCAAAGGAGACATCCTCGGGAGGTGACCTGGGGGAACCCTCACCTTCATCTAAGTCAGTATCTTCTGTGAGGGACTCGGGGGAGTCCATGTGCCTCCTCTTACACAAATCCTTACAGGAACCCTCTTCAGTGGGACTCTGAAAAGGGCTCGTAGGTCACGGGGGGGGGGAGGTTCCATAAGGGGATCCACCTGGGGGTCCTCTGGCACAGGCTGTCCCTGGGACAAGCTAATGGGAGTAGTGACCAAATCCACTGGAGCCTGGGCGGAGTCCAACCCTCTCCACCATGTCGAATGCCGAAGGAGAGCACACCTCCTTAGCAACCAACAAGAAGGAAGCTCTCCCCGGCTCCGCCGTGAGGATTGGGGCAGAGGACAAGGTAGCCAGGCTTCTGAAGGAACGGCTCGGATCTGACATCGGAGCCGAAGACACCTCCGTTCCCTCAGATCCGACTCCCCGTTCGTGGCCCCGAGAGTTGCTCGGATCCAAACATGTCTGATCCAAGGAACTCAAGTTAATCGCCAGTGTCGAGGTTGGAAGAACCATCAGCGTTGAACCCCCAGCTCCAAGGATTGATAAACCAAGAAACCTGAGGTCAAATCGGGGAAGGAGAAGGGCATGGAGGTCCCCTCTCCAGCCGGAGAGAGGTCTGGCAAAACTCCCATTTGGATTTGGGCCCGAATGAACTTCCACATCATCCTGTCCATGTCTAGCTCCAACAGACTACGAGTCGATCACAAGAAGGCGACCAATTCGAATCTGGCTGGTTGGTGCGACGACCTCGAAGAAGCCTCTGGTCCAAGGGCTCAGTAGGCTCTGGGGAGAACCTCGAGGAGTGGAGCCGAGGAGAGGTAGTCCTGATAACTTTTGTAGGAGGGCTAGGAAAGGGCTCCCGCTCTGGAGATCGCTTGCGTTGCCTTTCCCCTCTCATCCTGCTTCTCTTCACTTTTTGTCCCCACATCAGAAGGCTTAGAGGGAGGTTGAGTCCCAGCCAGAGGGGGGGGGGGTGTTGATCGGCTACTTGAGCCGAGGTCGAGGTTGCCGTGTCCAAGGCAGAAACTGGTAGCAGGCCCTTAGCTAGCTAGCCCCTACCAGCTTTGCCTTCCTTTCCTTCCAAGGCCCTAGGGTTGAACCCTGCACACAAACTGGTCATAGCCTAGTATTCTATTATGATACTATTTGACTCATGCGGCCCTTTATAAGCCTAGTCATTTGCTTCCCAATAAAATTTGCTAGGTATCAATTTCCAGGGGCTTTGTGGGGTGTGTAAATACACACACACACACTAAGGTTAGGTTAGGCCAACACACTACCTTACTAACTTTTAAACTTTTTTTTTACAGAAAACCAATGAAGAACAAAGGGGTGGAAAGGGTTGACTATAGACCACACACACACACACACACACACACACACACACACTAAATATATCCAAAAAAAAGTTTCCACTTACTACACCCAACTTGGAGCTATAGAGACCACGATACATACGCATGAAGCGGCAAATGAGATCTGAGGGAGGTAAGAGATGTGAGGGATTATGGGTAAGGGGAGGTGCTTGGAAAAATGTTGCTGGCTCGGATCTGATATGGATTCGAATACCCACAGGTTACAGGTAAATGAAGTTAACTACTTCAGATCGTTCATTAATCGAATTCTCACTTCAGTAAAAGTGTGTGATGGGGAAAGTACCTAGCTGGCCAACATTTCCCAGTCTCACACAGTGCAGTATTTTAAACCCATCCAGGTGGGGGGGGGGCTGTGCCTCCACACACCCCCCCCAGCTATATATACTAACTCCCAGACCACACTACAGTGGGGAAAGGGGCATGTAGTTGTCCAAAATCAGGAAATGTGTCAATCATGACTTTAGTGTGTTCCCCGGAAAACCCAGTGTGTGAAGGACATCTCTTAGCCTAGTGAGAGATTCCTTATAGTTTGAAAAAGATTCTGTAAAAATAACCCAATCAACTACGTAAGGAAAAATCAGAATACTTTACAGTCTGCAATAGGCTTCACTGGTGATAGACACTTTGTAAGTGCTCCTGGAGCAGTGAATAACCCAAACGGTAATACAGATATTTAAACGTGTAATGCAGACACAGAAAACCTTAAAAAACATTTGAAATTTCAGGGTATAGGAATATAAGCATTGATAAGCATCCTTTAAATCTAGAGTTACCAAAAAACTTAAAGGGGGAGTAAGAGGTAAGAAATTGTGAAGAGACAGCACATTAAGGTTTGAGATTTTTCACAAACCAATTGAGAAAGAAAACATCTAAAACTGGTCTCTATGAGACTTCTTTCTTTGGTACTACAAACATTCCTGAATAAAATCCTTTCCACGTCAAAGAAAGGGGAACAGGTTCTACTACCCCACGAGTCAGCAGGTGCTGCATGACATCAGGGGAGAAAAGAAGTTTGATTTGGTGGATGAGGAGGAATCCCTTCAAAGGAGGAAGGGGTTCAAAATGCCATTTAGCACCCCTGCTTGCTCACTCTCAGAACCCATTTGTCTGAGAAAATCTTTTCCATTTGCTAATAAGTGGCGTCAGAGTAGCTTATTTCTTTTCCCCTTCAATTCTAACTGGATGAACACAGAAAGCAGGTGCCTAAAAGAAATTAACACTATTATCCCTGTCTTCTGTGAGCAGGTCCAGTCTGTAAGGAAGATTGTGGCACTTGCCCTTGGAAAGAGAAAAATGGAAGAGCTCAGATTTAAAAAAGACTTAACTGACTGCTAGGATGGGAAGAGGGTTACAATCTGTAGACAGTCATTTTAACTTCTTGGATTGTCCTGGTTTCTAGGAGGCTTTGCCCTTCTTCTAGGAGACTCCTTTCCATTGTTTTCTGGAACATCTGCTTGCCAGAAGTTTGCAGAATCTGCTTATTTTGCTTTTTATAAAAGAATCCTGAGTTAGGAATGAATACCTTTAACAAACTTGCAGAAGGAAGGCTGAAAAATCTGACTTACCCCTTGAATCAGTTTCCGTCTCTCTTCACACTTTAGGACCCGAGTAGTAGATGGTTCAAATATAACCTCCCTATCAATGGGAAGAACAAAAGGGGTCAATATTCCCCTGTAAAGCCTAAAAGGAAAATCTCCTTCATTTACTACGATATATTTTCTTGGTGAAGGACTTCTGAGAAGCAAGAATAATTTCCCTGACCAGGAAAGCTAGCCTGGACGTTCACAGAATTACTGGACGTGGAGAAACCAAGCAGTCAGTTTGAGGGATCGAAGACTGAAAATCTGGCATGCCGACAGATGGGAAATCAGATCCTGCCTGGAATCTAGTATCCATAAAGGATATTTAATGTGAGACCCCAGGAAGGGGAACCATACCTGATGAGGCCAGTAAGAGGCAATGTGGATTACACTGGTCTCCAACCTGCTGACTTTCTGTAGAACTTTGGGTATCAAAGGAATTGGAGGGTAAGCAAAGAGGAGACTCGGGGGCCAATAGAGGACTACAGCGTCCTTGGGTGACTCCCCCAAGGGGGGGATTAGAGTGAAGTACTTGCTGCACTTGTTGCTTAGGGGAGAGGCAAAAAGGTAGCAGCAAGGCTGGCCCCAATGGCTAAATATTTGATTTCACTACTGATTGGTTCAGGGACCACTTTGTGTGGACTTGAGATCAATATGCTAAGTCTGTCCACAAGAACGCTGGACTCCCCCGGGATGTGCATTGTAATGAGAAAGTGGTTTGAAGAAATCACCCACTCCCAAACTCTCATGGCCTCCCTGCACAACGGGTATGAACAGGTTCTCCTCTGCTTGTTGCTGCAAACACCACTGACATATTGTCTGGCAGAATTGCAACTGCCCTCAGAGGAAGACAGTCCTGAAAGACTTGCAATGTGAGAAGGACCGCCCTCATCTCCAGCACATTTATGTGCAAATTGGTCTATGTCATGTACCATGTACCTTGGACAAGCTTAGCCCTGAAAATGCCCCACCCCAACAGGAAGGCATCCAAGGTCACCGTGGCTGTAGGAGGGGGAAAAAAATGAAAGGCCTGCCGAGATGGAGGTAGTCTGCATGGATCCACCACTGAAAATACCACCTGCAAATCAGAGTGAGCCTGACAGGAGTTGACAATGGATGGCACCGAATGGATAATTGGACAGCTAGGGTCCACTGGAGAATTCACATGAAGAACCTGGCTAGGAACACCTGAAGAATGGCAGCTGACATGGATCCTAGGGGTTATGAGAACCAGTCGAGCTGGCAGTGTTGGGGTGTCTAGCAAAAGCTAAACCTGCTGTCTCAAGGATCTTATTCTTTTGGGGGGGGGCTGCTGTGTGATTGTGTTCAATTGCGTTCCTATGAATTTGAAGTTGTATACAGGAGCCATCTTGGATTTTGCCATGGTCACTGTAATTCCCAGGTGATGGAACAGCTACAACATAACCTGAATAGCCTGAATTAGTTGATGCCTTGAAGGTGCAGTTAGTAGCCAATTATCCAATCATCCAGGTAAGGAAACACCTGGAATCCTTGCAGACAAAGATGAGCTGTAACCACTGCCATGCATTTGGTGAGCACCGGGGGGGGGAGGGGGGGGCAGTGGTGAGGCCAAAGGGCAGTGGCTCTGAACTGGTAATGATTGGCCCCCAGCCTGAAACGCAGACATCCCCTGGAGCACCTGCCTATTTTGATATGATAGGACATGTCCTGGAGAGCTACACAGCACAGCCAGTCGTCCTTGTACAGAAGCAGCAGAAAGGACTGTACAATAACCATGTGGAACTTTGACTTCTTTATGAATAAATTCAAACTGCTCAGATCCAAGATCGATCAAAGGTCCCCTGTTTTCTTTGGCACCAAAAAGGAGAGCGAGTAATTTCCCCATCCTAGTTGTTCAGTTGAGACCTGATGGATGACTCTTTTGTCTAGAAGTTTTTAGATCTCTAGAAGGGCACTCTCCCTCTGACTGGGTGGCACATCGGGAAGATACATCTTGGAACTGGGAGGAGGAAGAGAAAAGTACAGTTGTGTACACTTACCATAAATGTAGATGTTTGAGTGTATTCACTGTTGCAGTCATTACATTTGGGTAATCTGCTGGCAGGTTGCCCTCAGTCGGCCTGAATTACAAAGTCTTGGGTCCTGTGTCAGTTGCTGTCTCCTCTTCTATGACGTCAGGTCGTCAGGGGTATAAAAAAAAGCAGCAGCCACCATTTTCTTTAGTTTTTCTTGCCCCAGATGTTAGGTGCCCCCAAAAAGGTAGCAAAAAATATATATATAAACTATATATACATGCATCAATACAAACTTTACCTTCATCTACAAGCAAATACACCACATAGGTTGTAGAAGATAGAGAAGGAAAGATAAACTCCAGAATGAAAGGGGATGGCGGGCGGGTAACCTGGACTGCAACAGTGAATACACTCGAAAATCTACATTTATGGTAAGTGTACACAACTGTACTAAGTACTTCGTGTTTCACTGTTTCAGTCATTACATTTGGGTAGAATCCCAAAACTATGGATGGGAGGCTGGAGCTAAACAGCATTAGGGGCGGCTATAAGGCCCTGCAGAACTGCAGTGGCAAAGCCTGCCCTGGACTTAGAATAGAGAGGCAAATGATAATGCTTTGTAAAGGTGTGAACAGAACTCCAAGTAGCAGCCTCTAGAATGTCTTTGGTTGGTACCCCTCTGAGAAAGGCTGCTGATGTAGCTACACCTCTGGTGGAATGAGACCTAATGCCCTTGGGCACAGGTTTGCTATGGTGTAAGTAGCAGAAACGAATGCAGTGGTTTATCCACTTTGAAATAGTCTGCTTTGAAATAGCCTTTCCTTCTGATTCTACAGCATATGTCTCCAGTAATTGCTCAGTTTTTCTTAGAGCTTTAGTCCTGCTCAAGTAGAATCTTAGCTGTCTGTGTACATCCAAGGAATGCAGAATTTTCTCCCCCTTGTTCTGCAGATTTAGATAAAAGGTTGGCAGGTGAATAGTTTGGTTAAGAGCCACACTGGAAATCACCTTAGGCATAAATGAAGGATTGGTCCTCAGAGACACCCTGTCTGGGTAAAATATGATAAAAGGTTCCACAGCCATGAGGGCCTGTAGCTCTGAGACTCTTCTTGCTGAAGTAATTGCTAGGAGCAGAGCTGTTTTCCATGATAAGAACTTTATATCTGCAGTAGCAGCTGGTTCAAATGGAGACAGGGTGAGCTTTTCCAACACATAATTGAGGTCCCATGCAGCTATTGGTGATCTTCTGGGAGGCCTTAAATTTTTCGCTCCTCTAAGATACTGCTTTAGTAAAGGATGAGAAAAGATTGGTGGCTCTGTATTGTAATGAGCCGAAATGGCAGAGGCATGGATTTTTATTGATGAGAAAGATAGGCGTTTGTCAAGCATCTCGGTCAAGTATTGTAATATCTGAGCAATATTTGGTTCTGCTGTATCAGTTCCTTGTGCTTGATTCCAAGCACAGAATCTCTTCCATTTATCAGATTTTCTTGTACTAGGCCTTCTGGCTTCCAAAATGACATCCATCACAGCTTTACTGAGAGGTGTTGTTTGCATAACTATATGATCAGCCATGCTGCCAGGTTCAGTGTTTGCAGCAGATTGTGCAGGATCTGATTGTTTTGCTGGGACAGTAATTGAGGTCTTTGAGGTAAGGTCCAAGCTGGGTATTGAGACAAGTTCCTTAGGATTGGGTACCAGTATTGGCAGGGCCAGTCCGGGGCAATTAGTATCATCTTTGGTTTCTCTTGTCTGACTTTTAGTAGGACCCTGGGAAGAAGAGGCAGAGGAGGAAAGGCGTAAACTGATAGGTTTTTCCAACTGAAGGATAGGGCGCCCACTTTCCATGCTTGTCTGTGATAAGTCCTTGTGCAGAATCTTTTCAATTGATAATTTTGAGGAGAGGCAAACAGATCTATGTACGGGCTCCCCCATTTCTTTGTTATCATGCTGAAAACTTGTGGATCTAGTTTCCACTCGTGAGGGTCCATAAGGTTTCTGCTTAAATCGTCTGCCACAGCATTTTGTTTTCCTGACAGGAATTGAGCTTGAAGATGTACTTGGTAAGTCAAAGCTGTGTCCCACAGTGCCATGGCTAATCTGCAAAGGGGGTATGAGTGCGTGCCCCCCTGCTTGTTTAAATACCACATAACCGTGGTGTTGTCCGTCTTTATCAGTAGTTGTCCTGGATGAAGTAAGTCCTTGAAGGCTGTCAGGGCATTTTGAACAGCTAACATCTCTTTTTGGTTGATATGCAAATGCATTTGTTTTGGGGTCCATATGCCCCGAATGCATCTTCCCGCCAGGTGGGCCCCCCCAAGTATAATCTGATACGTCTGTTAAGGTTTGGCTGGCAGGGGGTAGAGTGAAGGCCCATCCCATGTTTTGGTGACATGCCTTTGCCCACCATAGAAACTCCTGCTGTAGGCAGGGAATGAGAGGAATCATTGTTCCCAGACCGTGACAATGTTGACTCCATAAACTTTTTGGGTACCACTGAAGTTTCCTCATATGCAATCTTGCATATGGAATCAGTAGGATGCAGGATGCAGGATGCCATGAAGCCCAAAGCCTGCAGAGTTTGTCTTGCAGATAACTGGGTTTTTGTTGCCATCAGTTTGAAGTAGGTAGTTAGTTGCCTTTGTTTGTCTGGCGTGAAGAAAGCCATCTGGGCAGTTGTATTCAAGCTTGCACCCAGGAATGTTATCTTTTGAGAGGGTACCAGTTGTGATTTCTTTTCGTTTATTGTGTACCCTAGGCATGTTAGAAGCCTTTTCACAAACGCCAGGTGCTGAAGAAGAATGTCATTGTTCTCTGCTTGAATGAGAGAGTCGTCCAAGTAAGGATATTTGCATACTTCTTTGTCTGCAAAAAGCAATTACTGGTGCCTGGCACTTTGTAAAGACCCTGGGTGCAGTAGATAAGCCAAAGGGCAGTGCAGAGAATTGGTAATGCATTAAGCCAGCCTTGAAACAGAGGTATCTTCTGCACGAATCCCTTATTGGGACATGCAGGTATGCCTCTTTTAGGTCTAATGTCACCAGCCAAGCATTCTTGCCCAGCATGGGCAGAAGCTGCTGCAAAGTCAGCATTTTGAATTTTGGAATGTCCAGGAATATGTTCAAAATTGATAAATCCAGTATTGGCCGCCAGGCCCTGTCCTTTCTGGGTACCAAGAACAGTCTTGAGTAAAAACCTTGTCCTTTTTCCTGTTCTGGTACTGGCTGAATAGCCCCTATATTCATGAGGGACGTAACCTGTTTCTGTGCCTCTGCCCATTGATTTTTGGCAGATCCGGCCAACCGTTTGCCATTGGCAGAGTATGGAAATGGAATCTGTATCCCTGTGATACTATGTTTAGCACCCACTTGTCCTGGGTTATTAACTGCCAATTTTGAGCAAAAAGTGCTAATTTTCCCCTTAAGGGTGCTGCCAAAAGGTAAGTCCTTGGTGAAGGCAGAGGGAAGTCATTGGGAGTGTTTCCTGTAGGGTTGCGCTTTATCTCCTCCAGATTTGGAGGTAGAAGCACCCCATTGCTTTGACCTGTAAGAATCTTGTGCCTGGTATCTGGAACCTTTAGGGCATCTGGATTTGCCCCTTTGAGCTCTGTCGGACACAGGAAAGGACCAATTTTCTGTAGGCCAGTGTCTACTGAATCTTGGTGGCTGCACTTATAAGAAGTCTTTTACAGTTTGCATAGACTTAGCTTGGTCTTCCATTTTCTTTAAAACCTCTTCTGTCTTAATACCAGAGTATCATGCTGTAAAGGTGCATCTAGTTATTTAGCTTTAACATGATCAGGCAAACTTTGCTCTTTTAGCCAGGCATGCCTCCTAATCACAGATCGAGTAACTGCGGCCTTGCAGGAGGCCTCTAAGGAATCAAAATCACATTGCAAAGTATGCTTTCCAACTTGTTCAGCTGCATGCAATAATTCCTGCAATTCATTATTTTCTGCACATTCAGAAATCAACATAATTTTCTGTTTCAGCAATCCCATAAGATGTTGTTGATACTTGAGCATATGAAACTGGCAGTTTAAGGTCCTAATTGCCAAGGTTGCAGATGTATAAACCTTCTTTCCCCATTTATCCAGTGCCCTTGAATCTCTGTCAGAGGGGGTAGGATTTTTTGCTGTTGAGGCCTCAACTCCCTTTGGACCCTGTGAAATAGTTTCAGGGTCAGCAGCAGGGTTTCTAAATAAAAATTTGTGCTAGTCAAGGACCCTGTAATATCTGTCAGGCTTGCTGGGAGCCGGAGGTAAGGAGTCAGGAGTCCAAGCTTGACTCCGAAAACACATCATCCACAGGGTCTAAAACAGGGGGTATGGCTAAAGGCCTGTGCTGACAGAGAAGAAGGAAATCCCTGAGCCTCTTTTTTGATTCTGAGAAATCTTGATTCTCCCAGTGAAAATGCTCCCTCAAAGTATGCAAGGTTTCTCCAAATGAATAATCCTCAGGAGGTGATGCAGATGGGATAGATTCCTCTGCATCAGAATCCTCATAGGGAGGTATAGATAATTCCTGATCAGATCAGGTTTCTATTTCTTCTGAAGATTCATAATCAGTGTCTTGCCTATGCCTCTTATCAGGAAGGGGTTGGGAACCCCTGATCAAGGTAATAAGGTCTTCAGCCATTTGGATCATCTGTTTTTTAGGCATAGCGGCCTGTGCACGTGGCTTATGCGTCAGTTTTTTAGGTTTAGAAGTTGCTTTTGTCTTTGGTATTGCAGCTGTCGTCGATTTTATATAAAAATGTTGAGGTCTGAATATACCCTCAGAAGCCGGTGCCTGCTCAGCAGCTCCAGACCCATCCGAGGGAGAGACATCCGTGGGTACAATACTTTGAGTATCTTGCGGCGTGCTGGACACCACATGGGTCTCGGTAGGGGCCTGTGACTTGAAAGTAGCAGGTATCAGGGGCTGCAAAAGCGCCTCACTGAGTACGGGCGAACTGGCAACTGGCTTAGGAGAAGCTTCATCGGTTTTGGACCTAGACGGTCTGTCTTTGTCCTTTTCTTTGCGTTTTTTGTGTACTCCGGTAGTCGGATTGCTATCCGACGACATTTCAGGGTAGTTAAATTGGTTTCCAAAATATTTTGAGGCAAAATATATACCAACGCTTAATAGTGCGTTGGTTAAATCTAGCACAAAACCGACAGCCAGGCACGTTGTGATCAGGGTCTAGGCAAGGAATACAGTATAAATGGAAATCCTTATGAGGTATTTGCTTCCCACAAGTAATACAATTATTAACTTTTTATGACATCGGTATGGAGCAACAAAAAAGTTTCCCCAACGGTGTACTTAGCTTTAGTGAAGACTTCGGTTCTGAAACTCAAACTTGAAAATTTCAGGAGTCGGCCGACCGGCACTTGCGAACTGCTTCTGCTTCGGGCACTGCGCAGCAAGAAAGACAAAAGAAAATGGCGTCGGCTGCTTGTTTTATACCCCTGACGACCTGACGTCATGGAAGAAGAGACAGCAACTGACGCATGACCCAAGACTTTGGAATTCAGGCCGACTGAATGCAACCTGCCAGCAGATTACCCAAATGTAATGACTGCAACAGTGAAACACGAAGAACATATGGAATATAGTAACCTATGAAAATTACATTTAAAACCCAGGGTGTCTTTTGTTATGTTTGTCCAGGCTTCTGAGTGCAACAAAAGTCTGCCCCTGACTGCCTCCAGAGCAGGACAGCTGAGCAGCGCTTCAGGAACACTGAAAGGGCCTGCCAGAGAAAGGTTCTCTGAAGCCCTGATTTTGTTGACCACCTCACTCTCTGGGGAAACATCTACCATTAAAATCCTCTTCCTCTGCCTAGAAGAGGATTTGTCTTGTGAACTGGGAAAGACCCTTGGGACTTATGAAACCATATCTTCTTCCCACTCTGTTGGTTCCTGAAGAAGGTCCATTGGGGAGGGGGGTAGAAAACTTGATCCCTACAGCAGATAAGGTCTTGTCTTCCTGTTAGCTGTGGGTGAGAGTCTCTTTTACTGATGGCCCAAACAAGGAGGAACCGTCAAAGGGGGCATTAATGAACGATGCCTTAAAGGGGTCTACAAACCTACCCAGCCTTATCCAGACACAGGGCTAAATCTGAACCAGCTGCTCGTGAGGTTCTTTCTGCAGCATGGGAAATTAACCTCATCCAGGAATCAGCGATGCAGGACATAATGGTCAGCTGGGAAGAAACCTTGAGGTCCTTCTCTGCCAGTGACTGTGTCAGAGAGGCAGAGATTTCCTTAATCAGATCTCTCTGAAGGTGTGTGAATTGTGACAAGTAATTCAATGCTCTCGGTGTAAAGGTGGCTGAGGCATACACATGCTTCCCATCCCTGTCCAAAGCCTGAGACTCTTTGTTCGGGGGATGAACAGTTGAGCTCTGCTCAGCTAGCTCCTTCTTAGGGGCTGCTGACACCACAATGGCATCAGCTGCGACACCTTTACTATAAAAGGGGCAGTCAGTGGGGTACTGATGTATTTGCCCACTTGTTTGGGAATGGGCTCCATGGTGTCAAGTTCCTTCTAAGCCTGGCGGATGATAAGGTCAATGAGCTGGTCCATCGGGGGGGGGGGGGTCACCCATGATGTAGAGTGGCCCATCCTAAATGCTTCCAGGAACACTTGACTCCTCTGAGGAAGGGGATTGGGAAGACCAGCCACCATTTTGCTTCAGAATTTCTAAGATATCCCTAAAGGAAATACCACTGGGTAGAAATCGGGGAGACCCTTCTTCATCGAAATCGGTATCTGCTTTCAACGACTCTAAAGGGGAGCGTAGGTTCTTCCTCTTGCACTGGTGCTTCTGAGGGACCTCCTCTGTGGGGTACTCAGGAAAGGACTCAAAAGACAGGGGAACCCCTTGCTGAGGGGTAGGCTGGAGGCTCTCCAGGAGGGGCTGACCATGGGCCAGAAGGATGGGAGCAAAGCCCTGATCTACAGGGAATTGGGTAGGGCCTAATGGAAGAGGGGCCACTTCTCGCAGTGTAGAGAATGCCCTCTCTGCCAACTGGAAGGCTGACGATGCCAGCAGAAAGTACAGTTGTGCACACCTACCATAAATGTAGATGTTCGAGTGTCTTCACTGTTGCAGTCATGACTGTAGGGTTCTCCCATGCCGGCAAGGCAGCCCCAGGTCGGCCAGAATCCCAAAGTCTGGGTCCGGCGTCGGCTGTTCAACCATGCTCCCTGACGTCAGAGCGCCAGGAGTACAAAGCTGACAGCCGACGCCATCTTCTCCAGTTTTTCTTGCCCCAGATGTCAGGAGTCCCAAAATGAAAAAGGTCCCATAACCTTTGCAAATACACCTCAGAAGAATGGTGAAAAAAGGAAATACACAAAAGTAAAAATAAGAGGGGACAGGAGGGAGGGAAACCCAGACTGCAACAGTGAAGACACTCGAACATCTACATTTATGGTAGGTGTACACAACTGTACTATGTTCATCGTGTTTTACTGTTGCAGTCATGACTGTAGGGTAGAATCCCAAAGCTGAAAGAACGGGAGGTGGTCATAAAGAGGAAGGGGCGGCTAGAAGGCCCTGCAAGACTGCAGAGGCAAAGCCTGCCCTAGACTTAGAGTAGAGAGGTAGATTGTAGTGCTTAAAAAATGTATGCACTGAACTCCAAGTTGCAGCTTCCAACATATCCTTGGTAGGAACTCCCCTGAGGAAGGCCGCAGAAGTGGCAGCAGCTCTGGTGGAATGAGTCCGTATACTCCCTGGGATTTGCTTTCCATGGTGAGAATAACAAAATCTGATTCCATGAGCAATCCATTTAGAAATGGTCTGTTTTGAAATGGCTTTACCTTGGGAACTGGAAGCATAAGAAGCAAACAATTGTTCTGATTTCCTGATGTCCTTAGTTCTGTTCAGGTAAAAACGTAGCTGTCTGTGTACATCCAAGGAATGTAATATCCTTTCCCCTTTATTTTGAGAAGTGGGGAAAAAGGTTGGCAAGTGTATAGTTTGATTTAAAGCCACTTTGGAAACCACCTTAGGCATGAAGGTAGGATTAGTCCTCAAAGATACTCTGTCTTGATGAAAAATAATATAAGGTTCCACAGTCATTAGAGCTTGTAACTCTGAAACCCTCCTGGCAGAGGTTAGGGCTAACAGGATGGCTGTCTTCCAAGATAAAAACTTGATGTCAGAAGAAGCAGCAGGTTCAAAAGGAGGCAAGGTAAATTTTTCCAAAACATAGTTGAGGTCTCAAGCAGGAATAGGGGGAGATCTAGGAGGTCTTAAGTTCTTAGCTCCTCTGAGAAAATGCCGCATGAGCTGGTGGGAAAAGATGGGAGGGTCTGCATTATAATGAGCAGAAATAGCAGAGGCATGTACTTTAATGGAAGAGAAAGAAAGACCCTTATGTAAGAGATCTGTCAAGTAAAGTAAAATTAAAGTAATGTTGGGAAGAAGAGGATCAGAATCCTGTGCCTGCATCCAGGAACAAAATCTTTTCCATTTTCCTGCATAAGATTTTCTAGTGCTAGGACGTCTGGCTTCTAAAATGACATCCATAACCTGCTTGGGCAGTAATGAAGAAATCAAAGGCCCTGGATTAACCAGGCCGCCAGGCTGAGAGTTCTGACATGAGAGTGGAGAACCTGACCCTGATGTTGAGACAGAAGGTTCGGAGCCTGAGGTAAAACCCAAGGGGGCTCCAGGCATAGGTTTTTTTTAGAGTTGGATACCAAAACTGCAGAGGCCAGTTTGGAGCCAGCAAGATGATCATCTTGGGCTTGTCCTGTTTTATCTTCAATAAAACCCGTGGAAGGAGAGGGAGAGGCAGAAAGGCATATCCCGAGAGGTTCCTCCAACTGAATGACAGGGCGTCCACTCTCTCCAAGCTTCTGTGTGGAAAATCCTGGTGCAAAAAATCTGTAGCTGATGATTGAGATGGGATGCAAAGAGGTCTATGTGAGGACATCCCCAAGCTGCTGTTATCATCTTGAATATTTTGGTGTCCAGCATCCACTCGTGTGGATCCGAAAGATGTCTGCTCAGACTGTCTGCCAGGAAGTTTTGTTTCCCTGGTAGAAACGGAGCCTGAAGATCCAGATTGCAAGATAGAGCTGTGTCCCATAGATCCATGGCTAGTCTGCAAAAGGGGGTAGGAATGAGATCCCCATTGCTTGTTTATGTACCACATAACTGTGGTGTTGTCTGTCCGTATTAACAGTTGTCCTGGTTGTAAAAGATTCCTGAAGGCCAATAGAGCTTTCTGAACGGCTAACATTTCCTTTAAATTGATATGCAGGAGCTTCTGATCCTTTGTCCAAAGGCCCTGCAAACAATTGCCCTGAAAATGGGCTCCTCAAGCATAATCTGAGGCGTCCGTGGTTAGAATCTGAGAGGCAGGAGGCAGACAGAAGGGCTTCCCTTTGTTTAGAGCACATGCCCTGGACCACCAAAGAAATTCCTTTTGAAGGCAAGGAAGAACGGAGATCAGTATGTCTAAACTGTGGCAATGCTGAGACCATACACTTTTTAGGTACCACTGTATTTTCCTCATGTGTAGTCTTGCATATGGTACTAGAAGGATGCAGGAGGCCATGTAACCCAAAGCCTGCAGGAATTTCCTTGCAGATAGATGAGTTAAAGTTGCCAAAGTTCTGAAAGTTGAAGCCAGCTGTAACTGTTTTTCGGATGTCAGAAATGCTATCTGGGTTGTGGTGTTTAGAAGTGCACCCAGAAAAGTTATCTGTTGCGATGGTGTCAAATTTGACTTTTTTATGTTTACAGAGAATCCCAGGAACTTGAGGAGGTTCTGTACAAATTCTAGATGCTGGAGTAAGACATCCTTGCTGTCTGCCTGAATTAGACAATCGTCCAGATAAGGGTAAATTTGAATTCCCTTGAGTCTGCAGTAAGCTACTACTGGAGCCAGGCATTTGGTGAAGACCCTGGGCGCAGTAGATAATCCAAAGGGCAGCGCAGAGAATTGAAAGTGCCTCGATCCGGCTTTGAACCTGAGGTATTTTCTGCAATCCTGCCTGATGGGAATGTGTAAATATGCCTCCTTTAAATCCAAAGTTACCATCCATGCATTTTTGGACAGCATTGGAAGTAGCTGCTGTAGAGTAAGCATCTTGAATTTTGGAATCACTAGAAAGGTGTTCAAGACCAACAGATCCAGAATGGGTCTCCATGAGTTTTGCTTCCTCGGGACTAGAAAGTGCCTTGAATAAAACCCTTTTCCCATCTCTGAAAGAGGAACCAGTTCTATGGCATTCATAGCCAAAAGACCTTCCACCTGGTTTAAGGCCTCCGTCCATTGATGTTTTGGAAGGTCTGGCCATCCGCTTGACCTTGGCAAGGTATGAAAATGGAATTTGTAACCTCTTAAAACCACATCCAAAACCCATTTGTCTTGGGTTATTTAAGTCCAATTTTGATAAAAAAGAGAAGTTTTCCTCCGAGAGGGGCTTCCAGGGAAGAAGTTCCTGTAGCCCCACAGAGGGAGTCATTGAGTTTGTTTCCTTTGAGATTGTGACCTGTCCTCTCCTCCCCTAGGGGTGGAAGCAGTCCACTGTCTTGGTCTATAAGCAGCTTGTGATTGAGGCCTCCCTCTGGAACGTCTGCATCTACCCCTCTGAGGCCTGTCTGAAGTGGGAAAGGACCAATTTTTTGAAGGCCAATTCCTGCTAAATCTAGGATGCTGTACTTGTAAGAAATCTTTAACTGTTTGCATGGATTTCGCCTTATCCTCCATCTTTTTAATCACCTCTTCAGCTTTCGATCCAAACAAAACATTAGGCTGAACAGGAGCATCCAATAATTTTGCCTTTACCTGTTCAGGTAAATTTTGTTCCTTTAGCCATGTATGCCTCCTAATGGCTGTGCCAGAGGCTGCAGCCCTACAAGAAGCCTCCAAGGCATCAAATCCACAGTGTAAGCCATGCTTCCCAACCTGTTCAGTGGCATGCAATAAGTCATGTAATTCCTTATCATCTGCACAGGCAGAAATGGAAGTAAGCTTTTGTTTTAAGACAGACAATAGAAATTGCTGGTATTTAAACATATGAAACTGACAGTTTAAAGCCCTAATGGAACAAAGTAGCAGAAGTGTACACCTTTTTGCCTCATCTTTCTAAGGATCGAGAATCCTTTTCAGTAGGAGTAGGATTTTTGGCAGAAGCGGCCTTAGCTCCCTTAGGACCCTGAGAAATGGTTTCAGGGTCAGCAGAAGGGTTCTTGTATAAAAACTGATGGGAATCAGGAACCCTGTAATATCTATCAGGCTTCACAGGAGCAGGAGGAAAAGAGTCAGGGGTTAAGTTAGCCTCCGAAAAGGCATCATCCACAATATCCAAAACAGGAGGTATAGCCAGGGGTCTATGTTGGGGAAGAAGAAGAAATTCCCTCAGCCTTTTCTTGGATTCCGAATACTCCTGTCCTTCCCAGTGGAAATGTTCCCTCATTTCATACAAAGTTTCCCCCAAAAGAGAAATCCTCAGGGGGAGAAGTTGAAGGAATGGATTATTCAGCATCAGAATCCTCATAAGGAGGGAAAGAATATTCCTGATCAGAAGAAGAAACTGAGGAAACAGAAGCCTGATCAGAGGAATCATAAGAAACATCCTGCCTTGGCCTTTTGTCTGGAGGGGGATGAGAACCCTTAATCATAGTAAGTAAATCCTCCGCCATCTTGAGTAACTGTTTCTGTGACTTGGGAGCCGGTTCAGAAGAAGCCTGTGTAGAAGTCTTTGATTTTGAAGGAGTCTTTGCCTTTGCCTTTATTAGTAGCCGAGTAGGCCTGAAAACCCCTTTGGAAGCCGGTACCTGCACAGCGGCTCCGGACCCATCCGAAGGAGCATTGTCCGAAGGTCCTGCAACAGAAATATTTAAAGGCCTGGTTGGCTCCTCATGAGAGTCCGTTTCGGCCGTCGGTTCTGAAATGGCCGACGACAGGGGCTGCAAAAGAGCCTTATTGATGACGACCGAACCTGAAGCTGGCTCCACTTGTGCGCTATCATCAGATTTGGACCTCGGAGGCTTGTCTTTATCCTTGCGACGTTTGTGAACTCCGGTAGCCGGAACCGTATCAGACGACATTTTGTAGTTAAAGCGCCTACCGAAGTAATGAAAAGCAAAATCGTACCTTCGCTTAATTGTACGTTGATTGAATCTAGCACAAAACCGACAACTAGCTACTTCGTGGTCAGGGCCCAAGCAAGGAATACAGTAAGAATGAAAATCCTTATGAGGTATTTGCTTCCCACATGAAATAAAATTATTAACTTTTTCTGACATCGGAGTGGAGCAAGAAAAAAGTTTCCCCAACGGGGTACTTAGCTTTGAGTGGAGAAGAAAGTCTTCGGACCGAAGTATATCAGTAAAATTTGTCAGGAGTCCGCCAACTGGCAATTGCAAACTGCTATCACCACACGGCAAGAAAGACTGGAGAAGATGGCGTTGGCTGTCAGCTTTGTACTCCTGGCACTCTGACGTCAGGGAGCATGGTTGAACAGCGGACGCCGGACCCAGACTTTGTGATTCTGGCCGACCTGGGGCTGCCTGCCGGCAGCGGAGAACCCTACAGCCATGACTGCAACAGTGAAACACGATGAACATCTGCCTGTTCAGAGGGGAGGTAAAAAGATATATCTGAGGAGTACCCTGCAGATGGACTATCTCCAGAAACACATCTCTTTGAAGCATCCATTCATGAGCCTTTCTTTTGGACCTGCTCAAAGTTTCTGCCACTAGACTGTGCTCTGAAGGAATATACACCACCTGAAGAGTTAATTGATAACTGACAGCCATATCCCAGGCCTGAAGAGCCAACTGCAGAGAAGGTAAGGCTTTGTGGCCCCCCCTCCAGCTTGTTCACATACCACATCACTGTGGTGTTGCCAGTGTAAACCTCCAGAGGGGCTGGAGAAAGCATGGTGTGAAAAGCCTGAAAGGCCAGATTCAGGGCTCTCATCTCTTTGATGCTGATATGGTCTGACGTCTGAAGGGGGGAGGCGCAAAGACCTTGAACTTTCAGGTAACCACAGGAAGCCCCCCACCCCACATGCCTGAAACTTTGATGAACAGCTCTTGAAAAGGAACCAGAAGCTAAAAAGGCAAGTCTGGGTTGAGAGTAAGTTGCTGAATCCACCTCTCTAATTCAACTTCAGACAAGGAAGGAAAAGCACTCTGAAATCCAAAGGATGGCAATGCTGAAACCAAACTGACTTGAGGTACCACTGAAGCTTCTGCGTATGCAGTCTGGCAAGAGACAGCATTGGAATAGAAGAGGCCGTGAATCCCAGGATTCGAAGAAACTCCTGACTGGAACAGCAGGCAGAGAAAGAAGAGACTGAAAGAAACTTTCAAGGACAGAACTTCTGAAAGTGGAAGAGAGGCCAACACTGAATCTTGCAACCCAGATACACATGATCTTGAGAGGGAGTCGAGACAGACTTTTGGAAGTTGATAGCGAATCACAGACTTTGAAGGAGAGACATGATGAACTTCAGATCCTGTAACAGGCAACTGGAAGTAAGTGCCTGAAACAACAGGTCATCAAAATAAAGAAAAATCTGAATGCCTTAACTCATTCCCTCCAGTACAGTTCTTTTGAGTGTTTAACTTTAACTCCCAGTGGGTGTGGCTTAAGCCTTTAAAAAATAAAGTCATCACCTTACAGTCTGAACAAATATTCATATCTCGAACAGCAAATGTTACCAGAAAAATGTAAATGACAAACTATTCAGGATAAATTAATCTTTATACTGGTGGCAGTCATTCAGTTCGATTCTTTAAAATGGATTTTATAAACCAAAATAAAGGCAGTGAATATTAATCCTGTAATGTTGTATACATGGGTCTACTTTGTTTCATTGAAAACTCATTTCACTATATTTGAATTCACCCTGACCAAATCGCTGAAAGCTCAAATTACTGAAAACTCATTTCACTGAAGTGAAGTACTGGCACTATTTAGAGTACTGTAAGGCAAGTAAAAGATTTATGTTCTTTCCCCCCGCTGTAGTGCAATCCTGGAGTTAGTATATATAGTTAGGGGGTGTGGGGGGCACAGCCCCTCATATTGGGGGTGTGGGTGGCGTAGCCCCCCCCCTCCCACTTAGTTTGGATATATATTGTCTTCTGGAAAGAGTTAGTCATTGGTGTAAGTATGCATGTCTATGGTTTAAAATGTATTGTTTTGAAGCTTTCGGTGAAATATAATATAAAACCAAACCAGGTGGGGGGCTACGCCACCCATGCCCCCCTTAACTATACTCCAGGATCGCACTACAATGGGGAAAAGGGCATATACCTTTTCTTGCCTTACAGTACTCTACACAGTGCCAGTACTTCACTTCAGTGAAAAGAGATTCGGTGAAATGAGCTTTCAGTAATTTGAGCTTTCAGCGATTTGATCAGGGTGAATTCAAATTCAGTGAGATGAGCTTTCAATGAAATAAAGTAGACCTGTATAAACAGCTTACAATATCTCATTCAAGCAAGACACAACTTCCAGCAGTATTTTTTCCATCCAGGTGTGAACATTTATTTCAAGCTGTGCAGTTCTGTCTGTTATCTGAATGCTGAGATATTTAGAGAAGTATGAAAATGATTACGATACAAATAAACAGTATACAAAAAATATTCATTATTTCTTTGGCTGCATTAGCTAGAGGTCAAATATCAATACAATCGTGTTTGCCATCATGTATGCTTTAAGATGAAATCTTCTGATACCCTGTATGTTGCATGGTTTTGGAAGTATGAATGCAAATATGAGCAAGCAATACTTGACGCCTAGAGGCGCCAACAGAAGTTAACTGCAGAAACAGCTGGAGGCAATCACACGAGCTAGACATTTTGTGAATACCCTTGGGGCAGTAGAGAGGCCAAGGGTCAAAGTAGAAAATTGAAAATGAGAGGAAGAAGCAGAGAAACATAAAAACTTCCTGAAAAGAAGGATAGGATTATAAAGGTAAGCAACCTTCAGATCCAAGGACACCAGAAAAGCCTAGGGTATTAAAAGACGAAATAGGGTTTGAAGAGTAAGCATCGGAAAAGAAAGACCCTTGAAAAAGGTGTTTAGAAAGGAGAGATCCAGAATAGGTCTCCAAGTACCCTCCTTTCAAGGAACCAGGAACATCCTAGAGTAAAATCCCTTTCCCACTTGTGAAGGAGGGAGAGAGGTTGAATAGTTTCCTGGCCCACCACCCAAGGACCTCTGAGAAATTAGGAAGTTGTTCCTGAGGAGGTTGAGGAATCCCTGAAAAAGGAGCGCTATTCCACACCATGAAGTAATTCTGATGGCTGACAGACAGAACCCAAGAATCTGAAGTGATGACATCCCAGTCTGGAAGACAGAGGGACAACTGAAAGGAGAAGGGAACCTGGATGAGGGGTTGGGGGGTAAGCAGTCAAAGAGAAGCAGGTCTGTCAGATAAAGGAGGCGTTTGGGCCACAGAAGCTTGAGAAGACTTAACAGGAGGAGCCCAACTACCACTCTTCCTGCCTTTAGTGGCCTGACGAGGCTGTCTGCAAACAAAAGCAGGCATAGTAGTTAATTCCTCTGGAACTTAGGGATAAGAAACAAAAATATGTTTCAGGTCCTACAAAGCCTTACATTTTTCTTGAAGATAAAAACATAGCAATAGTAGCAGTCCCAAAAAGATTTTTATTATTCAAAGGAGCATCCAGCAGCTTGGCCTTAATGTCCTCAGGTAAAGGCTGTAGACGAAGCCAAGAGTAACGCCTCCTGGCAGACCCACAGGCAGCAGCTCTGGAAGAGGCATCAGCAGCATCATAGCTGCACTTGATAGAGTGGTAATCCATATGAGAGGTAGAACCCAAAACAGATAAAGCAGAAGACTTGCCTTCAAAATCAGGGAGATGATAAATAACCTGACAAGTCTGGGCATGGGCAATCAAGGCCACAGCATATCTGGTCATATGGGTCTGGTAACTGAAAAGCCAAAGTAGAAGCAGTGTAAACCTTCTTACCAATCCTCTTCATTGCCCTACTATCCTTACCTGTAGGCAGGAGCTTGGAAGGGGGTAGAAGCTTAGAAGATTTGCCAAAGGAGACTGATACCATGGCAGGGTCATCAGAAGGACATTTAAATAAAAATTGACTATCATCAAGAACCTTATAAAACCTGTCAAGTTTCTTTGGAGAAGGAGGCTGATGAATCAGGAGACTTAGAGACAGCTATAAAGGTGTTTAACAAAGCAGTCAACACAGGAGGCACTGTAGAAGGTTTAGGAGTGTCCACCTGAAGCAACTCATAATACTTTTTCTGGATATCAGACACCTAAGAAGACTCCCACTCAAATTATTCCATCATTCTAGCTATTGCGTCCCCAAAAGATAATTCCTCAAAAACAGCTTCAGGACTAATGGACACCTTGTCATCAGAACCATAAGCCAAAGGTGAAGGCATCTGGGAAGAGTAACACAAGGACTCTTCATCTGAGAAATCGGGATCCTTAGGCCACTTGGAAGGGGGAATACGCACAGAAACTTTTTGAGGAAGCTTCAGGGCGATTAAAGGTATTAAACAGGCCCTGAGTAAACTCCTGTCATTCCCTTTGAGGATCCTTAGGCTGTAAAGAAGAATGCTTAGTCTTCAGCTTCTGCTTGGTAGGGATGTCAGCCCTAACAAACACTGGCTGTCCAGAATCCTGATGGGATTCAATGCGAGTACCCGGAATGTCTTCCCTGACCAGAATCTGTGTAATCCCTGTAGGGCCCTCTGAGATAATTAACTGTAGTTCCTCCTTGATGTCTGGAGCACATGCCTGCATTGTTTCAGAGGATGTGTGAAAGAAAGGATCCATGCCAGCCCCCGATAGGGTCAAGGCAGAAGAATGTGACAGGCACTGGATGGCCTACAAAGCTATCACACGCTTATAGAGAAATGTCTAATAGAGGCTGCACTGCCAAAGAATTCAGCTGAGATTTCTTGGCCTTCTTACTTGATAGCACCTCAGGATTGATCGATTCCACCATGTTACCCTGGGCTAACAGTTTAAGCCTCTGGTTCTCTAAACAGATAGCCAGGGAAGACAACCAGCTTCTAAGAGTTTTAGGCACAAACGCCTTACAAATGTTACAGGACAAATGGTTGTGGGAAGCACCCAAACAAAAAAAGACACTGTTCGTGACAATCCTTATTGGGAAACCGTCTCCCACACTGACATTTTCCCTTCTTGGATGACATGAACTCCAGGTAACCAAAAGAAAACAAGACTAACAGTAAGAAGAAAAAGGACACCAATGGGGTACTTATCTGAAGGGCTAGGTATTCAGTACAGCAAAGGGGCATTCAGACCAATGAGTGATGATGGCAATTGAACTGACGGCAAAGAAGTTCTGGGTAACTGTGTCCATACGTCACCTTTATGACCTATGCCCTGAATGAGGAGCATACACATGACTGACGTATGGCACATACAATATCTAAAGGCTTTGGTATACTGGCCGGGCAGTGGGCTATCCTTGGCAAGAGATCCCTACAGTGAAGAATACTGCACCAGTGATATGGAAGGACACTGACTGGTTACGTACATGAAACAGAAACAAGAGGAACACAAGCAGAGAACGTTTGCCCTCAGGAGACAAGAAATGGCAAAAAAGTGTTCCTCATATTCTCAAAAGAAAAAAGTAAAAACTTCAGCATGCGAAACTGACAACTAAAAATTCTAAAAATAAGAGTGGCAGAGGAATACACGCTTTTCTCAAATTTTACAGGTTATGGCTCAAGAGCCCTTACAAGCCTAGCCATTATTACCCAGATTTTACCCTTTTTTTTTGGTTCCTAAAGACTAGAGGATGGTTTAGATTTGTGCCAATGCCAGTATTTTACCTTTCAAAAGCTGTGCCATACTTGTTAGAAGGGGAGAAATTGGCAGTTACTAAACATTTACCTGCAGTAGGATTTACCAAGGAGGGCGGCCACGGTGGTGCAGCGGTTAGCATTGTCACCTCACAGCAAGAGGTTCTCCGGTTTGATCCTCAGCTGGGGTGCCTTCTGTGCGGAGTCTGCATGTCCTCCCTGTGGTCGCGTGGGCTTCCTCTGGGTGCTCCGGTTTCCTCCCACATCCCAAAGACATGCTGTAGGGGGATTGAACACTCTAAATTGGCCCTAGGCGTGAGTGTGTATATGTGTGTGTGTGCCTTCTGTGGAAGACTGGGTGCTGGGCTGGCAACTCGACACCGTAAAACTCCACTGCCAATCATGAGCGGACAGGTGATCCACTGTGGCGACCCCTAACCGGGAAAAGCCAAAAGAAGAAGAAGTAGGATTTACCAAGGACATCACTGCATGGCCACATCTGGGATTAGAAAATAAGAATCTTTAAGACTGAGAAACTTTATTCAATCTATCTGCCTTCTTAGGGTTTGCAGGCTGGCTGTCAGGCATGTTACAGGCTATAATAAAAACATCCTCCACAAGGAGTAGGTTGAAGAAATTCCAGTTGTAATAAATCATAGTATTTTTTCAAAGAAACTAGAATGTCATTATGAGTCCACTGAAACAAATGATTCATACTTGATATGGCTTCAGAAAAAAGAAAATTCTTCCAAGGGACAATAAGAAAAAGTACTCTCTTCAGAATCGGAATAATTTTCTTGAGGAGAAAAAAAGACATTGTTCCCATAATCAAGTCCCTCTTCATCACACTGGGAATAGTCAGAAAATGAAGAATTCATTTTTCTCTTACCAGTAAATCCAGAATGAGAGGGATTAAAAGCCTGAATTAATCCTTGCATTAAGACAGAATAGTTGTGCAAAATCTTAACATAACCATAGATGTCCTTCTCTTCCATGTTGCAGTGTTCATAATATGAGGGATTCCCTGCCTAGGCGACCTGAACATCCGGCCAGTATACCAAAGACTTAAGCTACCACTAGGTACGTGCAACACTGCACACAAGATGCAGTCGACATAGGCCATAAAAGTGACATCTGTATGTACCATCCTCAGAACTGAATGCCCTAGTCAGAACACCAGTCCAAGAATAAGATGAAAAGGCATTTCTCATCCAAAGAAGAACATGAACCAAGGGGGAAGGTTGGTGAGATAGAATACTGCAACATGGAAGAGAAGGACATCTATTGTATGGAAACATTTTACACAACTATTCTATATCGTTCTATTCCCATGTTGTAGTATTCATAACACGAGGGACAATACCAACGCTCATGAGAAGGAAAGGGAGGGTGGAGCACAGAAAGTCTCCAGAAATCCATGCAGAATTGCCCTGGCAAACCTACCCTAGATTTGGAGACAAAGCCCAAATTGTA
Organism: Protopterus annectens; assembly: GCF_019279795.1. Lineage (NCBI taxonomy): Eukaryota > Metazoa > Chordata > Ceratodontiformes > Protopteridae > Protopterus > Protopterus annectens. The sequence continues at coordinate 1,008,450,886 of NC_056744.1, forward strand.
GTGCTTAGTGAAGGTGTGGACAAAGGACCAAGTATCTGCTTCCAGGACAGAGGCAGTGTCCAGACCCTTGAAGAAGGCCCCAGAGGAAACTACAACCCTAGTGGAATGGGCCTTAACTGAGGAAGAAAGTGTTTTCCCCTGAGATAAGTAGCAGAAAGAAATGGCTTTAAATATCCAAGAGGAAATAGCCTGGGGTGAAAAGAAACAAACAACTGCTCAAACTTCCTAATGGATTTGATCTTATCCTAGTAAAATCTGAGTTGTCTATGTATATCCAAAGTGTGGAGTACCCCCTAACTCAGGGGGTAGGGAAAAAAGTAGGTAAGTGAATGGAATGGTTAAAGGATAAGTCATTAACCACTTTAGGCATGAAGAAAGGACTGGTACGAAGAGAAACCCCATCCTTGTGGAAAATTAAAAAGGGTTTTCTGGGAGGTCTGATATGTAGGACACCTTTTAAGAAAAACTTAACTTCTAGCCTAGAAGCTAACAAGGGAGATAAAGGCAGACATGCAGAAATGGCTGATAAATGGGCTTTACCTGAAGAATAAGCCAATCCAGCCTAGAGCAGCTCGTATAAGTAAGACAGGACTAGGGGAACATCCACTAAAAATGGATCTAGTCACTTGTTAAAACACCAGATGGAGAACCTCTTCCATTTGGACAAATAGGATCTCCTGGTATTGGGTTTTCTGGCCTGCTGCTGGACTACAATCATGTCCTCAGAGAAAGGGTGTATGAAAGGAATTAAAAGTCTATCATCCACAGTGTCAAATTCGGTACTGTTAGATGTGGTGAATGAGAGATTCCTTGTCTTGTGTGAGAACATCCACCCTGTGAGGCAACTTGAGATGATTGCCCTTGGCTAAATGCAGAAGAAGAGGGAACCAATGGTATCTTGGCCAAAAGGAAGGGGGGAATGCACAGAGAAACATTCCCTTCCATGAGAAAGAAAGGGTGTCCACATTCCATACCAGAGGGTGTGGAGATCTGACATAAAATTTTGGAAGTTGTCTGTTCAGACGGGAGGCAAAAAGATCTATTTGAGGAGTACCCCACCAGTGGAGAATGTCCAGAAACACATCCCTGTGGATCATCCATTCATGGCCTTGTGTCATGGATCTGCTCAGTGTGTCTGCTTGAGCATTTTGAGCTGAGGGGATGTAGACCGCTGGCAGTTACCTATGCTTGTAAGGCAATCTCCCAAGCTTGTACAGCTAATGTGCAGAGAAGGTAAGACTTTGTCCACCCCCCAGTTTGTTCACATACCAAAGAACTGTGGTGTTGTCTGTGAACTGTTTCAAGGGACCTGGTTAAAGAGATAAATGGAAGGCTTGTAGTGCCAAAATATGAGCTCTCATTTCCTTGATGTTGATGTGTTTTCTTATCGAAGGAGACCACAGGCCTTGGACCTTTACATTCCCCAAAGTTGCTCCCAACTCTAGGTCTGAGGCATCTGTAAACAGCTACCAAATAGGGTCTGGTGACTGAAGGGGGAGTCCTGGATTCTGAAATATTTGTTGAATCCACCAATGAAATTCCTTTTTCACGCATGGAAGAAGTGGAAGAACAAACTCCAGAGGATGAGGATGCTGAGACCAAAGTGTTTTCAGGTACCACTGGAACTTTTGCATGTGAATTCTGGCTAGGGGTAGCATTGGTATAACAGAAGCCATGGACCCTAACATCCTGAGAAACTCTCTGGCTGTCAGAGGTAAGATGAAGCAACTGCTGAAAGAAGGTCAGCAGAGACTGCATCTTTTGCAAAGGCAGAAAGGTCATCATAAAGTCTGTCCTTAGCCTGCAGCCCAGTAAGATCTGATCCTGAGAAGGGGTTAGTGAAGACTTGTTGTAGTGGATAGTGAATCCTAGACTTAGTAGCAAGGATATGCTGGTTTGAAGGTTCTGGTACAGGATGTCAGGATGTTTTGCTTGGATAAGCAGGTCGTTCAGGTAAGGGTAAATGAGAATTTCCTGTAGTATGCAGAAGGCAATGACAGGAGCCAAACACTATGTGAATACCCTTGGAGCTGTAGAAAGTTCAAAGGGCAAAGCACAAAACTGAAAATGAGAGGAAAGAATAGAGGGTGAATGGGAATATGAAGGTATGCATCCTTGATATCTAGGGAAACCAGAAAAGCCTGGGGGAACAAGAGAGGAAACAAGAGTTTGCAGTGTGAGCATCCTGAAGGTGGGAAGTTGTAGGAAAAGACTGAGCTGGGACAAATCTAAAATTGGTCTCCAAGGACCATCTTTCCTGGGACAAAGAACATCAGGGAATAGAAGCCTTTTTCTCTTTCCACAGAGGGAACTTCTTGAGTGGTCCCCTGGAAGATCAAGTCTTGAATCACCTGTGGAAAGAGATGGATCTGGTATCTTGGGGGTTGTGGGATGCCTATGATGGGAGGAATGGATTTCAAAGTCATGAAATAACCGTTTTGGACAATGATGAGGACCCATTTGTCTGTGGTAATGCTTGTCCAGGTAGATAGGGAGTGAGAGAAGTGCTAGGAGAGATTTTTGTGAGTATGGCCAGGTAGTCACAGACTACCTGGCTTGTCTGGAAAGGGAGTCTTACGGGAGGAAGATGGCTGAGACCTAGCCGGAGTGCATTTGCGTGAGCTCTTCTTGTGAGGCTGAGAAGAAGCTGGGGTTCTTTTCAGGCTTGGAAGGAGAATTTCTATGATATTTTGGAACTGGAGAGACAAGAATATGTTTCAGTTCCCAAAGTTGTTTCCTTTTCTCTTGGGTCTATTTTGAGAATGGTGGCAGCATTTTCACCAAAAAGGGCAGAGTTGCCCAGGGGAGTAGGACAGGCTGAGGACAGATCCAGATGCTGCTGATCTTGCAGAGACCTCTGCAATGTTATAACTGCATTTAATGGAGTGTCTGGTAACTTGGAAAGAAAGTGTCAGGAGTAAAGAGAGTTGGAACGTAGCTGCTGAATCTGGAAGATGTGTAAGCAATTTAGAGGTCTGAGAAAGTAGGGCCAGTACATACTAAGACATATGTGTCTTATAATTAATGGCCCTAAAAGCCAGAGTGGAAGAGATGCAGACCTTTTTACCAAGCCTCTCATTCATTTTATTGTCTTTATCTGACGGCAATAGGGTAGTGGAAGGCAGCAGCCTAGAAGCTTTATCTGCAGAGACTGAAATTACAGCTGGGTCTGCAGGAGGGTATCTAAACAGAAAAACTTACTAACCTCAGGGACTTTACAAAATCTGAATCAAATGTAGAAAACAAAAGTCCCGCGACCAACACCGCTGTAAATCCAAATTTTAATAGTAAAATAAAAATGATAAAAAATAGCTCAACAACAAATAACTGGTAAGTGCTTTCGGGTTATACAACCACTTCGTCAGACCATTAATCAAACAAAACCATTAAGACTAATTTAAAAGCAAAGTTAACCAATCAGAATTGCTGAGAAAAGTCATGTTCACATAATGTAAGCATTAAAACAACAGCACTCTAACACACAATATATAGTACACATAAAAGTCGAACTACACTGCTAATAACAAACTTGAAATTATTTGAAGCTTGATTGCAGTATTTTACAACTAGCTAAAGAAGCATCAAGATTGTGCATGTGAATTGAGACGGTCACCAACGGAATAAGATATCACTGCATCACAGACATTTGAAACCAACAGCATAACAAAAAATGGCCTCTTGTTCCACAGTAGCACTCCTAAGTAAAGGAGTTGGAGGTGATACAGGAGTAACAGGCTAAGCAGAGGAGGGTCTGAGTGCTAAAAAGGCATTTAGGATTCCCTGAGAAAAGGCTTGCCATCTGGGGAAGGATCCTGTGAAGGAGAAGGATGTTTTTGTTTCTTCTTCTGTGGAGGATCTGCCCTTGACTGGGAAGTTTGGGATGATGTAAAACTAGGCTCCGGCACAGACATTGGCACATCCTCTATCATTAAGACAGGAGAGGTACTGCAAGGTATGTCTAAAGGAGAGAACCATGGTTCTCCCTTACTGTCCGTAATGGATGTCTGCGATGCCTCTGTGAACATGTTTAAGGAACTCTCCCCAACAGCTTCTAAATTAGTTACCACCAAGGGAAGAGGGCCAGACACTGTACAGACACGAGTCACCTTCCATAGCTGGCACTAATCTCTTTAACCTCTGTTCTCTAGATAAATATTAAGGGCCAGAAATTACCGTGGAGCATCTTAGGAACAAAAGCCTGACAAATGGCAGAGGCCTTGTAGTCGTGAGCAGACGCCAGGCAGAAAAGACACTGACCGTGATTGTCTTTGTGTGGAATCTGTCTTCCACAGTGGCACTTGCCCTTCTTGGATGACACTAACCCAAGACAAACATGCAGTAGCAAAAGCACAAAGTTTCTTCAATGGGGCCCTTACATGAAAGTAGAGAAACTTCAGCAATCAGATGAACAGAAGAAGCTGGCATTCAGACTGGCGGCAGGGAAGTTCTGAGGATGGTATGTGAAGGCATCACTTTATGCCCTACATTGGCTGCATCCTGTGTGCAACGTTGCATGTACGTAGCAACAGCTTAAATCTTTGGTATACTGGCCAAACGTTCGGTCCACCCAGGCGGGGAATCACACTTTATGAATACTGCAACATGGGAATAGGACAACAACATATCTTTCCTGTCTAAAGTAATAGAAATAACAGAACATGAAAGTTTAACTTTCTGCTCCTTTTTGAGAGAACTCTACATAGAAGAAGATTGACTCCTAACTGGCCCATCACTCTGAGGGTCCAGGCATCCCAATCCAGCTAGGCAGAGAAGCATTACCTGTTCCTTCTGCTGAGACTAACAACAGTGGTTCTCCCATGACCACCAAGAACACTCCGATGGCCAAAGAGGATACATCTACCCCCTCAGGCTTATCATGGTTGAAGGGACTACACTAGAGGAAACTAAGGAAAATGAGTGGGTTGAGGAACCAGAAATGACCACTGCAGGGTCACCCATCTGCAACTGACGCAAAGCAGTATCCTGCTGAAGAGGAAAAGGCTGTCTGGAAACTATCTTTTTGTGACCAGAGGGAGAAAGAACTGAGGAAGTGGTACACTGCTCCATGGTAAAGCAGAGAATGAAGCTTGAAATCCTAGTAAAGATGACAGTAGCAGTCCATAAACAACAGGTATAAAAAGATGGTGTTTTTACCTTAAAAACACCACGACAAGCACAACATACACTTGCCTCAGCCCTGAAAAACAATTTATAAAAATGTTTATAAATAAAAATTAGAATACACGTTAGAAGAAAAAAAAAGTTTATGGTCAAAGTAATAAATGGAGCAGTTTTTAAAATGACAGAAACTTCATAAGACAGCCCCAAAAATTGTAAATTCTTAGCAAAAAATAAAATGTTCTACTCAAAAAAGTACCGTTTCAGTCAAAAGCTTAATTGCAGAAGTTTTTTTCCCCAAGGGAACTTATCTGTCCAGCAATGCAGAAACGTTTAGCTGATTGTTAATCTTTGAAAGCCCATAAGAGGTGCTCTCTTCAGAGGCAGGAAAACTATGAAGACCTTGGTGCAAGACTGCTAATTTTCTCCAGCTATATTTGAGCGGTCAATGGTCTGGGTGCATAAAAGGGGTCCAAAAGCTTTGGAAGCTGTCCAACTAGTGTACCCTAGGCATGAAATAACCAGTATAGCTAAGGCTACTGCAGCAGTGATCTAACGATGAACATCTAGTGGTATCCACTGAAGGCAGGTGGAGAGCAGACTGGTTGGCAGAGATATAGCAGCGTGCAAGGGTCCTTTGTGGTTCAGAAGCCGAAATTTGGTTTTATACTAGAGAAGAATCTTAAAGAGCTGACAGAGAGGCCTTAAAGTGGTATGGTCCATGAAAGGTGCCAGAGTGCTTACAGAACATGGATCACTGAGAGAGATGCAATGGGTCTAGAGAAGCAGTTGTCCTAGCAACTATGAAGTCTGCGATGGCTATCGAAACTTGGTGGGACCTTCTGCTGTGACTCTAAACAGGGTAAGGGAAATGACTGAAGTCTGAAGTTCCACTTTCATAAAGGTATTCTTGCCCAAACCGCTACTGTCAATGAATGAGAGAGAGAGAGGGAGACTGACAGATGGACAGAAACAGAGAGACATACACAGGCAGAACAAAGGCTCTCTGTTCCAACTGTGGACATGTCTGAAGTGGGAATTTAGGAAGAAAATATCTATCTTTGAAAACCAATAGAGGGGAACCTACTAACTGTCCAGGACTGCCTGCATCCTGATCCCTGGTTGCAGGTTTACACATTCAGTAGCTTAATCAGATTCAGTCTGAGGTGAATGCTAAGCCATTTTTACTGACAGAAACCTACAGACAGACATCATAGCTCCAAAGGGAATGGCTCAAATTAATTTCAATCAGAAAAATAAGAAAATAAAATGAATATGAAAAACAACACATAGAACAGAAGACTGTGTGGTTACAATTAGCAAATGCTAGTATATGACAAATATGTCATCTAATTTATGGCATGAAATCAAACTGAGTGTATGGGACTCATCTACTTACACAAGGTTAGGTATGTCATGCCACTTAACATTTGCTGGATAATTCAGTCAAGACTGCTGTGCCAGAAAGCCAAGACATAATGGTAAGGCATGCAGCATGTAGTCCCTCTCATCCACCGCTTTGATCAGTTTTCCTGTTAGGATAGCTTTATAAATTTAAAGTAGTGCCCTTTGACTTATTCCCTGTACTGAGGCTTCCTTATCAAGTGGGTGTAAAGTGGCAGCACCTGTTCTCACCAGGATTTATTCCCAGATACAAACAGCTGATTACAGAAACCCTGGATTGGGGATCTCTATCTGAACTCATGTACTCCAAAAAGGATTACAATCTTCCAAAAGCCCAAACCGAAAAAAAAAAAAAAAAAAAAAATCAGAGCTTCTGGGAATGGGATCCAACTTGCATATTGCTAGTGCAATATCCCTTCATATTTCAGTTAACAGTACATCAGCTCACCTTGAGAAAGTCTCAAATGCTTTACCGACAGCCCCTCCAAAAGAAAATAAACGCATAGCTCAATTACAGTTCAAGTTATTGTGAATCACTTCTTACATATTTTTCATCTGTAAGACGTAAATCATCAGTTCCTTAAAATTTAGGGCGTCATGGCTGTAGAACATTACTTACAAGCTATAACACTGCAATCACTGCTACTTTACACACCAGTGATGTTACCAAACCAAATTTCAAAGTCATATTTAAGCATAGTTATGAAAATGTGCCCCAGAGAAAAAATACTTTCATTTATTATGGTATACACAACACAATATGTAAAGTTCTGAAAACTTCATTAAAGCAATGCTGTTAGGCTGATTTTGCCATGTTTAAATCATGTTTATGTAGGCTAAGTCCAACTAGTGGGTCTGACTGTCTGCACTTGACACAGTCCTTTGGTACAGCATCTTAATTATTTCCATAATAATAAACAGTGATGAAGCAGTGGGTTAGGATCACTGTTTTCCAATATATAGCTCTACTGTTCAATTCCCAGGCAGGGTGCTTTCTGCACGACGTCTAGGATCTGGCCTCCTCATGAACATGAACAGGATAAAGCAGGTATTAAAAAACAAATGAGTGAAAAGTGAAGCCAAATAAAGAAAAGCAGCCACAGTGAACAAATAATGCGTGCATTTATCTATTTGTATGTTGACCTACAAAAAATATAAACATGTTTAAAAAAACTGCCACAACAAGGCTAACAATGGTGTCTTCAGCAGCACCTGTTAATGTGAATGTATTCTAAAGTGTTGTATTCAGATACTTTCTGTTGACTCTTAACTTTTAGTTATGTACTTACCATAACTTTAGATGTTTGGGATCCATCTCGCCTACATTCTGTACTGATGGGCTCGGAGCTGATCCCTCGGCTCCGACTCGGCACACTATGCTATAGAGCGAGGCCTCTTATTGGCTTAGCTATTTCTTATCCCAGGATGCACCACCACTAATCCCCCAGATCTTGTTTGTCCGCATTCATGCACACATGCACAACTTGTTTATATAACATTGTTAGATGTTTCAAGATGAAACAACAGGATTCGGACCTTCTGATATCCTCTGATCTCCAAGGAAGGGGGGAAGGAGGGTGGGTTATTGGGAATGTAGGCGAGATGGATCCCAAACATCTAAAGTTATGGTAAGTACATAACTAAAAGATGTTATGTGATCCTATCTCGCCTACATTCTGTACTGATGGGACAGCGTCCCTAGCACCTAAATCCTGGGTGGCTCATTGGAAAACACTCCTGAGCACTGTGGAACCAAATGAAGCTCGTCCTCTAGATGCCACATCCAATTTGTAGTGGGAAATGAAAGTGTGAGGGGAAGACCATGTAGCCGCAGCACAAATGTCACTAATGGCAAGCTTAGAATGAAATGCTACCGAAGTAGCCATAGCCCTTGTAGAATGAGCTTTGACAGAGGTGGTAAGCTCTTTATTAGAATAAGAATAAGCTTGAGTAATACAGTCCCTGATCCATTTGGCAATAGTGACCTTTGTGACAGCTTTGCCCAATTTATTGTCTGCAAAGGATACAAACAACTGATCTGTTTTCCTTGTTTGTTTGGTCCTGCCTAAATAAAAACGCAACTGCCTGTGGACATCTAATGTGTGGAATATGAATTCCGCTTTGTTAGAATATTTCGGAAAAAAGACTGGAAGTTCTAATGATTGTTGTAGGCAGAAACTGGAACAAACTTTAGGGACAAAGGAAGGATTTGGCCTGAGAGATACTCTGTCTTTGTGAAAAACCAAGTACGGAGGTTTTACAGACAAAGCTTGAAGCTCTGAAACTCTTCTGGCAGAAGTAATCGCCACCAGAAAAGCAGTCTTCCACGATAGAAATTTTAGATCACATGTCGCTGCCAGTTCGAAGGGGGAGGAAGTTAAGGCGCGTAACACCACATCGAGATCCCATGGAGGAGCAGGATGAGAAATCGGAGGTCTTAAAAGCGCAGCACCTTTCAAGAAGGTCTTACACAATCTGTTGCTCATTAAAGGTGTGTTTATAGATTCGTGAAAATTGGAAATCGCTGCCAATTGAACCTTGATGGTAGAGAGTGAAGAGCCTTGATTGAAAAGAGAAGTTAAAAATTTTAGTACTTCTGATACGGGAATAGTGATGGGATCCAGGCCCCGGAGTTGAGCCCAAATAGCAAATCTTTTCCATTTGCTAGAATACACTTTCTTTGTAGCAGAATTGTGGGCCGAAGATAAGATGTGTACAACTTCTGGATCCAATGTATGACTCCTGACTATAGTCGGAAGAGGAGGAGCCAAGCCGTCAATTTTAAGGTGTGTAGGGACTGGTGGAATAGTCCCGACTGATGAACCAAAAGGTCTGGGATCTGATCCAGGAACCATGGACCTTCCAGAGCATATTTCCGAAGATAGGGAAACCATACTTGACGAGGCCAGTAAGGAGCAACTAAGATCATTTTGCTCCTCAAGAGAGATGCCTTTTGGATCACCCTGGGAAGGAGAGGAACTGGGGGGAAGGCATAAAGCAAGCCGGTGGGCCAAGGACGGGCTAGTGCGTCCATGGGGCTCTTCCCCGGAGCCGGGGTTAGGGAGAAGAATTTTTTGCACTTCGCATTCAGTGGAGTCGCGAAGAGGTTGCAACACGGAAAGTACAGTTTTGTACCTACCATAAATGTAGATGTTCGAAGATCCACATTGCTGCAGTCCTTACACTTGGGTAGTCCGCTGTCCTCGGTCGGCCCGAATATCAAAGTATAAGGCTGACGTCGGTCAAGGCGCATTTGACTGACATCAGGACGTCAGGGTACAAATGCGCATGACCGACGTCATATCTTCAGTCTTTTCTTGCCCCAGATGTCAGAAGACCCTAAAAATAAAGGTCAAAACCCAAAGACAACAACCAAACAACCAACCATCCTAACACTAAAAATATGTACAATATATACAATATACCTCATATTGACAACCCAACCCACACAACCGCCTCAAACTACAGAGGGGAAGGAGGGAGGGTAAATTGGACTGCAGCAATGTGGATCTTCGAACATCTACATTTATGGTAGGTACAAAACTGTACTATGTTCTTCATCTCACATTGCTGCAGTCCTTACACTTGGGTAGAATCCCAAAGCAGAGGTAAGGGAGGATGGCCAAACTATAATGAAGCAGGAGCTGCCAAAATGCCCTGCAAAACAGCAGTGGCAAAACCAGACCTGGATTTAGAGTACAGTGGAAGGTGATAATGCCTAGAGAAAGTATGCACTGAACTCCAAGTAGCTGCCTCCAAAATATCCTTAGTTGCCACCCCTCAAAAAGCTGTTGAAGTGGCAGTAGCCCTAGTGGAATGAGGCCTAATCCCAGCTGGAATCTCCTTGCCATGATGGGAATAACAGAAAGCAATGCAAAACCCAATCCACTTAGAAATAGTTTGTTTTGACACAGGCTTGCCCTGAGAACTCAAAGCAAAAGAAACAAATAACTGCTGAGACTGCCTGAACCCTTTAGTTCTGTCCAAATAATATCGCAACTGCCTGTGTACATCTAAAGTGTGCAAAATCTTTTCCCCTTTATTTTGGGGATTTGCATAAAAAGTAGGCAAATGAATAGTTTGGTTTAAAGCCACACTAGAAACCACTTTAGGCATAAAGGAAGGATTAGTACGCAAAGATACCCTATCCTTATGAAAAATTAAGAAAGGCTCAACCGCCATAAGGGCCTGCAACTCAGAAACCCTTCTTGCAGAGGCAATAGCCAACAAAAAAGCAGTCTTCCATGACAAAAACTTTAATTCAGCAGTAGCTGCAGGCTCAAAAGGTTGTAGAGTGAGTTTCTCCAACACAAAATTGAGATCCCAAGCAGGAGTAGGAGCTCTTCGTGGGGGTCTTATATTCTTTGCCCCTCTAAGAAATTGCTTGAACAAAGGATGAGAAAACAATGGTGGGTCACAATCAAAGTGAGCCGAAATTGCTGCAGCATGAACCTTAATAGAAGAGAAGGACAAACCTTTGTCCAATAACTCAGTAAGATATTGAAGAGCCACACTTAAATTAGGCTCAGAAACATCAAAATCCTTTGCTGCACTCCAAAATAAAAATCTCTTCCATTTATCTGCGTACACTTTCCTTGTACTAGGCCTTCTAGCTTCCAAAATAACATTCAAAACTTGCTGTGGAAGTGGAGGCCCACTATGGTTCAAAACAGAATATGCCAGGCTGTTAGGTGCAGAGAGTGAAGCTTGACATTGAGCAAATGACTGTCCTCCTGAGATAACAGGTGTGGAATCGAAGGCAAAGGCCATGGAGGCTTCCGTCAGGCTTCTCAGTAATGGGTACCAATGCTGTCGAGGCCAATCTGGAGCTATCAAAATCATCCTTGGCTTGTCTTGTCTGGCCTTTAGTAGTACCTTTGGGAGGAGAGGCAGAGGCGGAAAGGCATACACATGAAGATTGCTCCAATTGAAGGAAAGAGCATCCACTTTCCAAGCTGTGGGATGAAACCTTTTTGTGCAAAACTTTGGCAGCTGATGGTTTAGTGGAGAAGCGAACAGATCTATGTCTGGAGTTCCCCATGACACTGTCAATTTCTGAAATACATGAGGATCCAATTTCCACTCGTGGGGATCCATAATTTGCCTGCTCAACACATCTGCTAAGGAGTTCTGTGCTCCCGGCAGAAACCTTGCCTGAAGATTTAGCTGTAAATTTAGAGCAGTTTCCCACAAAATCATTACTTGCCTGCATAGAGGATAAGAATGTGTTCCGCCTTGCTTGTTGATGTACCACATGACAGTTGTGTTGTCTGTTAGAATCAACACCTGCCCTGGAAGAAGTAAATCCTTGAAAGCTATTAATGCAAACTGGACTGCTAACATCTCTTTCAAGTTGATATGTAGATGTTGTAGTCTGGCAGGCCACTTGTCTTGTATCCACTTTCCATTCAGATGAGCTCCCCAAGCTTTGTCTGAGGCATCTGTCATTAGAATCTGACTCGCCTCTGGCCGGGTCACAGAGTGTCCCTTGTTTAGGTGACATTCCTGAGCCCACCACAACAATTCCTTTTGAATGCAAGGTATTATTTGAATGACAGTGTCCAAATCCTGGCAGTGCTGTGTCCATACATTTTGAGATACCATTGTAGCTTCCTCATATGCAGTTTGGCATTGGGAAGCACCAGAATACAAGATGCCATGAACCCCAAGGCTTGAAGGACTGTCCTTGCAGTCAGCCTGGACTGATGAGACAACTGATGAAAGTAAAGGGAAAGATTCTTTTGTTTGTCCGGGGTCAAAAGGCCATCTGGGATGCTGTATTCAGTCTCACACCCAGAAAGCACATGTCCTGAGAGGGTACTAGACTGGACTTTATTTCGTTCACAGAATACCCCAGGCATCTTAGCACTGCTATCACATAATCCAAATGAAGAAGAAGCTCGTCCCTTCCTTGAGCCAGAATCAGGCAGTCGTCCAAATAAGGATAGATCTGTATTCCTTTTAACCTGAGGAAAGCTATCACTGGAGCCAGAACCTTCGTGAACACTCTGGGTGCAGTAGATAAGCCAAAGGGCAATGCAGAGAACTGATAATGAGAAGTCCCAGCTCGAAAACGCAGATACTTCCTGCAACTCAGTCTGATAGGAACATGAAGATAAGCCTCCTTGAGATCCAAGGTTACCATCCAATGATCTTTGCCCAGTAGAGGTAAAAGCTGCTGTAACGTCAACATTTTGAACTTGGGAATGTCCAGATAAGTGTTGAGGATAGATAAGTCCAAAATCGGTCTCCACGTGTTCCCTTTCTTTGGTACTAGGAACAGGCGAGAGTAAAATCCCAGGCCCACTTCTGGCATAGGGACCGGCTGTATAGCCCCTATTTGGAGTAACAGAGAAATTTGCTTGTGAGCCTCTATTCTTTGTTGAGGAGGAACGTCTGGCATGCCTTTGAAAGGAGGCAAGGTATGAAAATAAAACCTGTAACCGTGGTAAATGATATCCAATACCCATCTGTCTTGGGTAATTAAACTCCAATTTTCTTTGAAAAGTGCCAACCTTCCTCCCAAAGGTGCTGCCAGACGAGCAGGTTCTGGCAGCTGAAAAGGTAGGTCATTGGGTCTGTTTACGAAAGGACTGACCCCTGCCCTCACCCGAAGACTGTGCAGGAGAACTCCCTGTTCTAGGCCTGAAAGAGCCCTGAGCTCTGCCCCTACCACGTCTAGATCTACCCCTAGACTGGGAATCATAAGAAGGATAGGTCCACCCCTTAGTAGGCCAATTTCTACTAAACTTTGGAGGCTGAACCTGCAAAAAATCTTTAACAGTCTGCATAGACTTAGCCTTGTCTTCCATTTTCTTTAAGACTGTCTCAACAGGAGAACCAAACAACACATCAGATTGTAAAGGAGCATCTAAAATCCTTGTTTTAACATGTTCAGATAAATTCTGATCCCTCAGCCAGGCGTGCCTGCGAAGAACTGACCCAGTGGCAGCCACCCTGGACGAGGCCTGTACAGCATCAAAACCACATTGCAAAGAATGCTTACCCACCTGTTCAGAAACATGTACTAAATCTTGTAACTCTTTACAATCAATACCTTCCGCCAGAGCATCAACCTTAGACTTCAATTGAGAAAGGAGATAGTTTTGGTATTTCAACATGTGAAACTGGCAATTCAAAGCCCTCATAGCTAGAGTGGAGGAAGTATAAACTTTCTTTCCCCATCTATCCAAGGCCCTGGCCTCTTTATCTGAAGGAACCGGATTCTTGACAACAGAAGCCTTAACACCTTTAGGCCCCTGACTAACAGTTTCTGGGTCTGCCCTAGGACTCTTAAAAGATACTTATGAGCTTCAGGCACCCTGTAATACCTATCCGGTTTAACAGGAGCAGGAGGCAAAGAATCAGGATTAAGGGAAGCCTCTGTAAAAACATCTTCCACCACATCCAAAACAGGAGGTATAGCCAAAGGCCTATGCTGGGGTAAAAACAAAAATTCCCTAAGCCTTTTCCTGGAATCAGAGAAGTCCTGACCTTCCCACTTAAAATGCTCCCTCATGGAATGAAGAGTTTCTGAAAAAGAAAAATCCTCAGGAGGAGAAGCAGAAGGAGTAGAATCATCCACATCAGAATCAGAATAAGGGGAATACTCCTGCAAGTCTTCAGCCGAAGACTCTGAAACATCCGAAGCCTGCTCAAAACTCCCTAGCTCAGGTTCCACCCTAGGTCTCTTATCAGGAGGGGGCAAAGAACCCTAATTAAAGTAATCAAATCTTCTGCCATTTTAAGCATATGCTTCTTGGGCACAGTTCCTGAAGAACTAGGGGTGACACCAACTGAAGCTAAACCTGGCCTGCCTCTGGGAGAAGCCTTGGAAACAGAAGGAGAGGGCCTAACCACCCTAGGAAGGGAGGGAGTATAGTAACCTGAGAAGCCCCATCAGCCTGACCTGCCTCCTGAGAGGCCACATCCTGCAATAACAAAGGCTCTCCTGGGATCCCAAAGAAACCTCCGGTGGAACCACCGCTCCACCGACCTCTAAAGAACCGGCGTCCGGTACAGACGGTTCTTCTAGCCTAGGCTTAACTGCTTTGTCCTTGCGCTTCTTGAAGCGGCGGAGCCTCCGACGGCATTTTATAATTGCACCGCTTCAAGACTAACCTGGCACAAGCTAACCTTCTCTTTATAGTGCGCTTATTGAATCTAGCACAAGAGCGACACCCAACAACGTCGTGCTCAGGCCCTAAACAAGGAATACACAAAGTATGGTAGTCTCTATGCGGTATCTGTTTCCCACAAGAAATACAATTATTCACTTTTTCTGACATCCGGTAAACCACTGAGGCAAGAAAAAACCAAAATATTCTAACGGGTACTTAGCCAACTTTGACTCGGTCTGAAACTCCGAAACCGAACAATTTCAGAACGCCAACCGGCACTTGCAACGCTGCTTCTGCATCGGACCATGCAGCAAAAAAGACTGAGGATATGACGTCGGTCATGCGCATTTGTACCCTGACGTCCTGATGTCAGTCAAATGCGCCTTGACCGACGTCAGCCTTATACTTTGATATTCGGGCCGACAGAGGACAGCGGACTACCCAAGTGTAAGGACTGCAGCAATGTGAGATGAAGAACATCTCCCCATTTGCTGAAAATCTGATTTGCAACTGTCATGTTCAGAGACCATTCGTGAGGAGAGAGGATGGTTCTGCTCAGTCTGTCGGCTATCACATTGGACTTGCCCGGGATACGAGTAGCCACTAGAAAGCGTTTGGTCGAGACTGCCCATTCCCAGACTCTCATGGCCTCTCTGCAAAGAGGATAGGATCTGGTCCCTCCCTGTTTGTTCAGGTACCAGACAACTGACATGTTGTCTGAGTGAACGGCAATTACGCCCTGAGGGAGGTAATCGTGAAGGGCTTGAAGGGACAGAAGCACCGCCCTCATTTCTAGGATGTTGATATGAAGTAGGGTCTCTTCTGGGTGCCATTTGCCTTGGACTGACCTGCCCAGGGAATGCCCCCCCCACCCCATCTGGGAGGCGTCCGTGGTCAAAGTGGCCGCAGGAGGAGGTGGAACAAAGGGTCGCCCCTGATCCAAATTGGAGGGCACTAGCCACCAGCGAAGGTCCCGTTTGCAGGTTTCCGTGATCCATATGAGGTGACTGAGAGGGAGTTCCTGAAAGGACCACTGAGCTGAAAGAAGCCACTGGAGAATTCTCATGTGCAACCTTGCCAGGGGGACTAGAAGAACCGTGGCGGACATGGATCCCAATAGCTGCAGGACCATTCTGGCTGGGGCTTTGGACCTGGGAAGTAAGGCTCGAACTTGAGTCTGTATGGTTTGTATTCTGTCTGTAGGTAGATAGACCCGCATTCGGTTTGAGTCTATCTCTACCCCTATGAATCTTATGCGTTGAGATGGCAGCAACACAGATTTTGGCCAATTGAAGGTGATTCCAAGGGAATTGCCCAGTGATATAGTGGCTTGTAGGCTTCGCAATAGTAGATGCTTGGAGGTGGCAGTTAGGAGCCAGTCGTCTAGATACGGAAACACCTGGAATCCTAGACTTCTCAGGTGAGCAGTCACGACTGCCAAACACTTGGTGAACACCCTGGGGGCTGTGGTGAGACCAAAGGGCAGCGCGCGGAACTGAAAATGACTGCCTCCTAGGCTGAAGCGCAGATGTCTCCTGGACGCTTGATGTACCATGATATGGTAATAAGCGTCCTTGAGATCTATGGAGCACATCCAAACACCTTTCTCCAGCAATGGGAGAATGGTTTGTAGGGTCACCATTCAGAACTTGGACTTTCTGACTGAACGGTTTAGAATGCTGAGGTCCAAAATGGGTCTCAAGTCCCCGGTCTTTTTTGGCACCAAAAAGAATCTTGAGTAAGTCCCTAATCCGATCTGGTCTGCGGGGGCTGGTTGGATGACTCCTTTTTGCAGCAGCTTTGAAACTTCTGAGGCTGCAGTTTCCCGTTGACTGGGTGGCGGGCCCGGGATTTTTTTGGACTGAGGTGGAGAGTGAGAGAAAGGGATGGTGTAACCTCCGGCGATAATTCGAAGCACCCATCGGTCCTGAGTGATACCTTCCCAGGCTTTTAGGTGCTTCGAAACATCCCGACTGGCTCCGGAGCTGCACAGTCGGGCAATCCCTCAGGGACTGTGAAAGGCTGAAGAGCCACGAAAGGACTCGCGGTCTCCAGTGTTGCGAGGGCCTCTGCCGCCTCTGGGACGGCATCTTCCGGAAGAATTTCCCCCTCCCCTGCCTCTGGAAGGGGGATCATCCTGCTGAGGGGTAAGGCTTCTGAGATCTACGGAACCACATTTTCCCTCCTCTTTTAGCCTTGGGATAAGGCTGAAAGGGAGTGGAAAATCGTGCCCCTACGGCAGTCAGAGTCTTACCCTCCTGTTCGCAGCGGTCAGTGTGTCCTTTACCTTGGGTCCAAACAGGGAGGACCCATCAAAGGGGGCGTCGGCAAAGGAAGACTTAAAGGCCTCTGAGAAATGACACAGGCGGAGCCAGGCTTGTCTCCGTAGAGCAATGCCTGTACCGCTCTACTCGCCCCTTCGGCCGCATAAGAAATGAGCCTCATGGACGAGTTTGAAATGGACGACAATGTAGCCAGTTGAGAGCCAACCGTCTGGGCCAGCTCCTCAGGCAGGTTACCCAAGAGGGTATCGGAAAGTTCTTTAATCAGATCCCTCTGAAATCTGGTAAAGTGCGTAAGGTAGTTCAAGGACCTTAATGTAAAGGCCGCTGAACTTAGGGTGCGCTTTCCGTACCGATCCATGCTCCTAGACTCCTTATTAGGAGGATGGACGGACGTCGAAGCCTCTGCTACATCTTGCTGGGTAGCAGATGCCACCACCAAAGCATCTACAGCCACACCTTTAGTTAGAAACTCTTTTTCAGGGGGTGCCGAGAGGAACTTATTAGGACGAGCAGGCACCGGTTCCACAGAGTCTGGGTGTTCCCACGCCCTTCGACAGATCAAATCCAAAAGCTCGTCGAAGGGCGGAGACACCCAGGAGGCGGAGGGCTGAGCCCCGAAGGCCTTAAGGAACACTGACTCATCAGCAGAAGGGGGTTTGGACTGCCAGCCGCCTCGTTGTTTAAGGGCTTCCAGGATGTCTGCAAAGGAGACATCATCCGAGGACGACTTAGGGGACCCTTCTGCATCATCGAGATCAGTGTCTGATGTAAGAGACTCATCAGGGGAGTCAACGTGCTTCCTCTTGCACGATCTTTTCCTGGGGGGTTCTTCCGAAGAAGCTTCAGAAGGACCTCCAGGAGGGGGGGAACCCCAGTGGGGGTAACCTCAGGCCCCGGGGCTCCGCTGTCTAAGGACAGGGGGACTGCCAAAGACCCAGTCTCGGTATGCAGGAAAGGAGCTGGGGAGACCGTGGAGGTAGCCAAAGATGATTTGGCTAACGCACTCCTCATAGCCCTTGAAGGCGGGACCACCAGAATCCTGGGAGGGTCCCACCTCCGTGGCCACGACGGTAGACGGCACTCCCGCAGCCGACGCACCGAGAGGAAGACTTGGGACTCAAAACATCAATCCCGAAGCATCCCCCCCCGGGGCCAACGGAAGAAGTCCGCGTACCGAACTCCGACTCAAGAGCCGGAGTTGGAGTAAGGGTCGGGCCCGACCCTAAAACCTCCACCGGTTCCACCAGCACCGGCTCCAACGGTGCCGAGGCTGTTGGAGGAGGAACCATAGTAGCAGGGACCATCGGCTCCGAAGCCGAATGGGCTGGAGCCGAAACTAACTTTTGGAACACCGGAGACTGGAAGAGTCTTAGGAGCACCCTGTCGATGTCCGAATCAGACATCTTGGAGGATCTGGACGATACCGATTGGGTCCGAACCGATTTCTCCATCGGCTCCATAGGACTAGGGGACCGGCTCTGAATGGGTTCTATAATTATCGGTTCCGAGGGAGATCTCAAGGCAATTTCCCTCGGTGCCGATGAGGACTTCGGCGCCGAAGGGGAAGAGTCTGAGCCGGCAACCTTCATCGGCTCCAATATCAGTGGAGCCGATGAAGGTGACCCGCCTCTCGATGCCCCAGTCCTCGGCTCCGAAACCAGAGGGGTCGAGACTGGAGGCATCGAGGCAGACCGTTCCGCCCTCGGCTCCGAAGTCCATGGAGCCGATGGAGAAGCCTGCCTAGGTTTTTTGGCAGTCGGTTCCGACAGACTGGTCGGAGCCGACACTTTTTTCTTTTTTGAAGGAGAGGAAGATGAAGATAGAGCCTCCTCGAAGGAAGGCTTTATCAAACCTTTTAGGATTAATTTGTTCTTCCTCTCCTGGAGGACTCTTGATGAAAAGGCGTGACACACGCTACATGACTCTTGTAGGTGCTTGGCGCCTAAGCAATAAACGCAAGAGGAGTGGTCGTCCGTTATGGACATCTTATAACCACACCTCGCGCACCTTTTAAACCCGGAGGGTCTATGCTCTTTGGACATGTCTACAGATAGAAAATGCACCAAAAACTAGAAGTTTAAAGTTAAAAGAAATGCAAAGTTTTTTTTTTTTTTACCACAATACAGTGAACAAAAAACACAAAGAGAGGGTCAAGACCCCCTAACTTAAATGGGTACTTGACCCACAAAACAAACGCTAGAATAGCAAATAGCAAAAGGGGAAGGCCCCTCTAACTAAAACGGGAAACCTTCCCTTGACGAAAAACACAAATTCCTCAATAAAAAAATGCAAAACACACTCGTATCACAACAATAGCTGTTAAAACAGCTTTTGGGTTCAAAACAAGCAAATTCCTGACAGGAAAAGCCTAAATAAAGTAGTACTTAGCCCAGCCAAGTTGAGACCACGTCTTAGCTTGTAAGTGGCAAACGAGATCTGGGGGATTAGTGGTGGTGCATCCTGGGATAAGAAATAGCTCAGCCAATAAGAGGCCTTGCTCTATAGCATAGCGTGCCGAGTCGGAGCCGAGGGATCGGCTCCGAGCCCATCAGTACAGAATGTAGGCGAGATAGGATCACATAACATCCTTATTTTAATATTTTTGAAAACAATGAAAAAAATGCAATATTTACACGCAACACATTTTACATTTTGCTGTAGAACAGTACTTACTGAAGCTACATATACTCTGTTTGCAAATACTGACAACACGCATTTCTGCTTATGATGTCACATGTGCCTACTGTAGTAATACTTATGAAGGAATTTTGTCTTCTTGTATGAAAGCAAAACTGGTCATAGCCTAGTATTTTATTATGATACTATGGACTCATGGAGCCCTTTATAAGCCTAGTAATTTGCTTCCCAATAAAATTTGCTAGGTATCAATTTCCAGGGGCTTTGTGGGGTGTGTAAATACACACACACACACACTTCTCAGGGATGGGGGGTTGAAATTTTGCCAGGGTGTCACTTAGTCGTATGAAGTTTGCCTTGAATAATTCCTGGAAGTTCCAGGGTTAACTGGTGTCTCCGGTTTTACTTTTATTTCAAAGCAGCTGGCTTTATGGTCTGACCTAACCAGCGAAGAGATTACACTAAGAAGGGTGCAATGTTCCACCATGTTTATTATGATCTAGTCAAGGATATTTGCACCCCTAGTGGATGTACAAACTAACGGGTCAAAGGTTTTTGTATTTACAGAATCTAGAAATCTCTGGGCCTGCATTTTAGGTTTCCTGTATGATTTCCGCTTTATAATGAGGTAGTTAAAGTAGCCCATGAGTATGGTGCTAGGTTGAATGGTGAGTGTCTCTAGTACATTCAAGTACATTTTATGGTTCTTCTGGGTTGGGGTGACCAATAGCCTGCAAGAATATGGAATGGCCCTTTGTCTAAGATAATTCTGACATAGAGAAGCTCAAGCACATCATACAGATGGACCAGCCTTCAATTGTCTTTATTTTTAATGCAGATAGAGACACCTCCACCTTTTGTCCCCTCCTGAGCAGTAGCTGGTCAAAATGTGTAGAAGGCATTGTAGTCCTGCATTGCCGGGGTGCTCTCTGCGACTTCAAATCATGTCTCAGCAAATGCACAGACACCTACATTCTCCAAGGTGGGGAGAGCTTGTAGTGAGTGGAATTTCTTTAGACTCCTGGCACTGAGCAGTAACACCTTCATATTTTTCTTGGCTGGTTTAGCTATATTGGTAGGTCTATCAGGTTAGCAATGCCTAAAAAAAAAAAAAAAAAGGTAGTATGGGAAGGGTGGACAAAGTTTTGCCAATATTTGTAATCCCAGATGGGAGACATGCAGACTATTTCTGAAAAAGTAAGTCTGTGGAGCGTATTTTACCAGGGTGACAAATACTGTACCCCCTCCAATGACACCATGTTTCAAGTTGATCGTTAAAGTCAATTACTTTCTGTTCATACTGTAGCATCATCCTTGGAAAAGGTTTAATGCAGCTCAATGCTAGTCTCATACCGGCCTGGGACACAGTCTGGGAGCTCTGTCATATTTGTGTTTATATAGTGCAGGGAGGGGAGTCTCAGGTCATTTACACCCAAACAGACTATGACAGAGTCATACTAGTACTTGTGGTTAACAAGAGTTTGAGTGATCTGACAAATCTTGGACCCTGACAACCAGCTAACCATGACTCTCTTCTTCCTTAGCCTGGTGAGTGGAACATCAGTGTGCCTCACAATGGAGTCCCCTATAATAAAAATACTGGACTGTGTGGTGGTATACCTTTATAGGCTTAGAAGCTGAGACACCACTAAATGTAACTGTACATGTCATGTTTGCTGATATTTGTGGCACATGTGTCTGGCTCTATATTACGTGAGGATGGTGTAATGCATGTGTTACTGACAACCTTTGTGTTAATATTACTGCTTGCATGTGACAGTGTTGCCTCCACCGACATTGTGTAATTACATCTCTCACACACTGTTATTTGCATGCTTAAAGTGGTTGTCAGTAAACATGACACAACTTTTACATTGCCTCTGGATGACCATATCCATCAGGCTGGTTGGAGAGACAGCACAGATGTATGTGTCCATGACTAGGGATCCTTCTTTTGTGTTCTACAAAAAGATGGTAGAAGAGGGATTTACAGGTGGCTAGCATGGTAGCTGTAAGAGTATGGACAACAATCAGGACTACCTAAGATAAAACTCATGGGAATTGCCCCTCAGTGCACAAACTGCTTGTTCTTTGTGCAACTAAGTACTGTAGAAATTTCAGAGGTAATTTTATATGAAAAATTATGTGTGTCTGTGTATATCCAAGGCACTGCTAACTACTGCTGTGCAATGAGCAGTGCTCAAACATGACAGATTTATAGAGGCATAGAAAACTGACTAAATCAAACAAACAGCCCTCTTGACATTCAAGCAGTCTCACTTAAAGCTTTCCTGTTCGACTCCTAGCTCAGACACATCAGATCACTTTCTACTGCCACTAGAAAAGCACTTCCAAGCTTTCTTAATGTAAAACCACAATACAGTTAGCCCAAAGTGATACAATCAAACAAACTAGCTAGAAACACAGTTTTAAAATGACTACAAGGCAGATACACCAGCAGCAAGGTCAATGAAAAGAAATGGCACTTTACAATGAAAAAGGGCAGAAAAACACTATAAATAAATAATTTGAAGATAAAACAGTAGTACTCAAATAACTTACAAAATTGTATAGAATACAAAATCTATCTAAAGTACTTATCTGTGCTAGGATGGCACTAGGTATAAGCCAAGTGTTTGCGAACACTGTGGAAATGAGCCAAGAGCTGTGCAAACACACCAAATTGATAGAGCAGAATGAACTGACTAAACAAAGCAAAAAGCTCTCTGACCAATAAAGCAGTCTCACAAAGCATTCCTGTGCGATTCCCAGTTCATACAAACCAGGCCAAGTCCCACATCTTCTTAATGTAAAACCACTCTGCAATCAGACCAAAGTGATTTCATACAGGACAAGAAAACATACTAGCTAGAAATGCATCATTCATTCATTCATTTGTTCAGAGATTTCTGAATGACTTTCTGTTAAGGAAATCATTGTGGCTAATGAAGTATTTCTTTCTCAAACTCCAAAAGTAGTTAAAAAAGACTTTCTTCGACAGTGATAACTCTGTTTTCACACCTCTCTGAAGAAATAATGTATAGATAGAAAACAAAAGTAAACAGCATTATACCAAATCTCACTTCACTTAGTGCATACAGTTTGCGGCTAGTGTTTAGCCTTTTTAAGCATGGTGAACTACAGACCTGTTTCTTGCTTTCATCTAGCCTTGCTTTCTTTGCAAGTTGAATGAACTCCTTCCTGTCTTCATACTTGACAGGGCTCTGACTACCCCCTGGAATCAGATCCATCACCTGCTGATCACTAAGCACTGTTGTGTACATGAGCTCTCCAGCAAACTTAAACTCAAATGTTTCCTTATCCATATCCTCCAATGCTTCCAGCAGCTTTACCTGAAAAACATAGACAAGAACACGTGGCTATTAGATTATACTGAATCGCCAGTGGTGTGTTTGTAACAAGACAGAGCGCTGCAAGAAAAGTGTGATGCCTGCCTTTTTACCCTAGGAACCACATAATAATACAATAACACACACTGACACTGTACCTGTGGATGGCTTCAAGTTGCTTTTTTCATGGAAAATATAGTTGTGTAAGATCTTACCATAACAGCAGATGTTTTACTTCTTACTGTTGCAGTATTCTTTTCAACTGGGATATCCTGCAGAGGATAGCTAAACGCAGGCTAGTATACCAAAGCCTTTACACTTTCCTGGCACTAAGTCAGATGCATGTCCAAAGCATAAAGTACATATGTGTTACACAAACACCTAATCCTCAGAACTAAATTCCCCTAGAAGAAACAGAGCAAACCAAGAGGAAAGTAATAACATATACATCCAGGAAGGGAAAGAGAAGGAGAAAAAGATGCAAAAAAGATCCCTCGAGCAGAAGGCAGGCAACAGAGAAGAAAAGGGGGAAGGAGGGAGAGACAAAGCACTGAAACAGTGAGACGTAGGACATCTACTATAATGGTAACATCTTACACAACTTTATCATATCCTTCCTTACCACTGTTGCAGTATCCTTTACTCTCTAGAGAGTATGGGAGAAGGAAGCCACAGAAAAGCCCCCCAAAACTCATGGATTTCCCTGACAAAACCAACTCTGGCCCTAGAAATGGCATCCGACTTGTAATACTTGGTAAAGGTGTATACAGAAGACCAAACAGCAGCTTCCAAAATGGATCTAATATTTAGATCCTTGAAAAAAGGACCAGAAGAGGTAACTGCCCTGGTAGAATAAGTATGAGCAGAAGAGGAAAGCTGCTTGCATGAAAGGAATAGCAAAAGGAAATGGCCAGATCCAAGAGGAGATGGCTTGCTTAAAAGCAGCCAAACCCAATTTCCTGGAATGAAAAGAAACAAAAAGTTGCTCAGATTTCTTGATATCTTTTGTCTGGGGCCAGGGTCATCTTTCATGTTTTTTTTTTTTGGAGGGCTCCTCTGTGGCTTCCTTCTCCCACACTCCCCAATAACGTTTGTACTCTCTCAGTTGTAGAGAAAACTACACTGTCTATGTAACTCCAAAGTGTGAAGGATCATCACACATAAGCATTCTATGGAGAGGTGAAAAAGGAAGGAAGGAAAATGAATTGTTCGATTCAAAGACAAATCATTAACCACCTTGGGCATAAAAAGATTATTATGATGAGAGAAATGATCTTTGTGAAAAAACAAAAAAGGTGAAACTGCCATGAGTGCACAAAGTTCAGAGACTCTCTTAGCAGAACTAAGAGCCACCAACAGCACAGTGCCACAAGGAAAAGTAAACTGTGGGCTCAAACAGAAATTAAGTTAATTTCTTCAGAACAAAGTTAAGGTCTTAAGAAGGAGGAATAGGTTTTCTTGGGAGGTCTAATATGGACAACTTTCAAAATTTGATTGACTTCAAAACAAGAAACTAGGGGTAGATTCAAAGGCATACAGTAAGAATTGACTGATAAATGAGCTTTAACAGATGAATATGCCATACCAGAAGTGAGCAACTCATACAAATAAGAAAGGACTGTGGGAATACTCACAGAAAAGGGGGACCAAGGTCATGCGTCAGACACCAAGCTGAAAACCTCTTCCATTTAGCTGCACAAGATTTTCCAGTAGTGGTTTTTTTGGCCTCCTGCAAAACACAAAGCATGTTCTCAGGAAAGTGATGTCTAAAAAGAAGCAAAACCTCATCACTCAAAGATTCAACTGAAGAGTGGGCAAGTGAGGGTGAATGAGATCCCTTGTCCTGTGTGAGAAGATCCATCCGGTCAAGTAACTTGTGATGACTGCCTCTGGCCTAATGAAATGGGGAGGGGGGGAATCAGTGCTATCTAGGCCAAAAGTGAGTCACTAACAAGACTTTGGGCCTGCCCACATAATCAGAGGGGAGAGAGGCATACAGAAACATTCCCTTCCAAGAAAAAGACAGAGTATCCACTTTCTAAGCCAGAGGACTAGGCACTCTTGAAAAGAACTGGTGAAGGTGTCTGTTCAAAGGGGAGACAAAAAAAATCTACTTGAGGAGTACCCCACTGATGAATTATGTCCAGGAATACTTCCCTACGAAGCATCCATTTGTGAGGATCTGGTCTGAACCTGCTCAAAGTGTCTGCCACAAGATTAAGCTCTTAAGAAATGTAAACCACTTGAAGAAACAATTGATGGTGGACTACAAACTCCCAAGCCTGAAGATCCTTCCTGAAAATAAGGTAAGACTTTGTGTACCCTTGTTTGTTGATGTACCACATGACTGTGGTATTGTCTGTGAAAATCCTTAGAGGACCTGGAATCTAGAGATTGGAAATCATGAAGGGTCAGAATGAGAGCCCTCCTCTCCTAGATGTTGACATGGTATGCCAGTTGCTGAAGAGACCTAAGACCCTGGACCTCGTGGTTTTTGGAGGAAGCCCCCCAACCTCTACTGGAAGAGGAACCTGAAAAGATAGACCTGGATTCAGGGAAATCTGAAGAATCCACCAGTTGATCTCAAGCATAGGACAAGGCAGGGGAGGAACAGGAAAATCCAGAGGATGACAGTGTTGAAGCCAAAACGTCTTGATATACCACTGAAATTTTCTCATAAGGTGTTTGGGGAAGGGAACCATGGGAATAGCGGATGCTATGCTTGCATAAATTCCATTGCAGGAAGGATTGGAAAAGGGAAGAGAAACTGAAATAAGCAGTTAAAGAGAGGACCTTGGGGTGGAAAACACTTGGTCTTGAGAGGAGGTGAACACAGACTGAGATTTAAGGTGAACCCAACACTTTGAAGAAACACAGAGAAGTGAAGATCGCAAAGTATGAGCTGCTGACAGAGGGCCTGAATCTAAAGGTCATCCAAATAAAGGGATATCTGAATTCCCTGAAGTCTGCAGAAGGCTACCACTGGGGCCAGGCATTTGTAAAGATCCTCAGAGCATTAGAGAGGCCAAAAGACAAAACAAAAAACTGATAATATGAGGAAGAAACAGAGAAATGTAAAAATCTCTTGAAGACAGAGTAAACAGGAATGTGCAGGTAAAGCATCCTTCAA
The DNA here is from genome assembly GCF_019279795.1 of Protopterus annectens. NCBI lineage: Eukaryota > Metazoa > Chordata > Ceratodontiformes > Protopteridae > Protopterus > Protopterus annectens. The sequence continues at coordinate 1,008,476,930 of NC_056744.1, forward strand.
ATCCAAGGACACCAGAAAAATTTGGGGTAGTAAGTGAGGCAACAGCATCTGGAGAGACAACATCCTGAAGGAAGGAACCTTTAGAAAGGCGTTGAGAAAGGAGAGATCTAGAATGGGTCTCCAAGACCCCTCCTTCCTGGGAACCAGAAACATCCTGGAGTAAAAACCCATGCCCTGCTGAAAAGAGAGACTGGCTGGATGATTCCCTGTACCAAAAATCCTGAAAAACTAAAGGAAAATGAGGCAGCTGGCAAACAGGAGGTTGATGAAGGCCTGAGAAAGGGGTAAGAGACTTCTACATCATAAAATAACCATTTGGATAATGGAAATCACCAAGATTATGTGGTCATCTATTGTCAGACAGAAAAAGATAGTCAACTGGAGGGAAACAAGCAAGGGGCAGAAAGTACAGTTGTGTACACCTACCATAAATGTAGATGTTCGAGTGTCTTCACTGTTGCAGTCATGACTGTAGGGTTCTCCCCTGCCGGCAGGCAGTCCTCGGTCGGCCAGAATCCCAAAGTCTGGGTCCGGCGTCGGCTGTTCAACCATGCTCCCTGACGTCAGAGCGCCAGGAGTACAAAGCTGACAGCCGACGCCATCTTCTCCAGTTTTTCTTGCCCCAGATGTCAGGAGGCCCAAAATGAAAAGGGTCCCATATCCTTTGCAAATACACCTCAGAAGAATGGTGAAAAAAGGAACCACACAAAAATAAAAACAAGAGGGGATAGGAGGGAGGGAAACCCAGACTGCAACAGTGAAGACACTCAAACATCTACATTTATGGTAGGTGTACACAACTGTACTATGTTTATCGTGTTTCACTGTTGCAGTCATGACTGTAGGGTAGAATCCCAAAGCTGAAAGAAAGGGAGGTGGTCATAAAGAAGAAGGGGCGGCTAAAAGGGCCTGCAAGACTGCAGAGGCAAAGCCTGCCCTAGACTTAGAGTAGAGAGATAGATTGTAGTGCTTAGAAAAAGTATTCACTGAACTCCAAGTTGCAGCCTCCAAAATGTCCTTGGTAGGAACTCCCCTGAGAAAAGCCGCAGAAGTGGCAGCAGCTCTGGTGGAATGAGTTCGTATACTCCCTGGGATTTGCTTTCCATGGTGAGAATAACAAAATCTGATTCCATGTGCAATCCATTTAGAAATGGTCTGTTTTGAAATGGCTTTACCTTGGGAACTTGAAGCATAAGAAACAAACAATTGTTCTGATTTTCTGATGTCCTTGGTTCTGTCCAGGTAAAAACGTAGTTGTCTGTGTACATCCAAGGAATGTAAGATCCTTTCCCCTTTATTTTGAGGAGTGGGGAAAAAGGTTGGCAAGTGGATAGTCTGATTTAAAGCCACTTTGGAAACCACCTTAGGCATGAAGGTAGGATTAGTCCTCAAAGACACTCTGTCTTGATGAAAAATAATATAAGGCTCCACAGCCATAAGAGCTTGCAACTCTGAAACTCTCCTGGCAGAGGTAAGAGCTAACAGAATAGCTGTCTTCCAAGATAAAAACTTGATGTCAGAAGAGGCAGCAGGCTCAAAAGGAGGCAAGGTCAGTTTTTCCAAAACATAGTTGAGATCCCAAGCAGGAATGGGAGGAGATCTAGGAGGTCTTAAGTTCTTAGCTCCCCTGAGAAACTGTCTCATGAGCTGGTGGGAAAAGATTGGAGGGTCTGTATTATAATGAGCAGAAATAGCAGAGGCATGAATCTTAATGGAAGAGAAAGAAGAGGCCCTTATGTAAGAGATCTGTCAAGTAAAGTAAAATTAAGGGAATGTTCGGAAGAAGAGGATCAGAATCCTGAGCCTGCATCCAGGAACAAAATCTTTTCCATTTTCCTGCATAAGATTTTCTAGTACTAGGACATCTGGCTTCCACAATGACATCCATAACCTGCTTTGGTAGGAAAGAAGAAATCAAAGGCCCTGGATTAACCAGGCTGCCAGGCTGAGAGTTCTGACATGAGAGTGTAGAACCTGACCCTGATGTTGGGAGTGAAGGTTCGGAGACTGAGGTAAAACCCAAGGGGGCTCCAGACGTAGGTTTTTAGAGTTGGGTACCAAAACTGTCGAGGCCAATTTGGGGCCAGCAAGATTATCATCTTGGGCTTGTCCTGTTTTATCTTTAATAATACCCGTGGAGGAAGAGGAAGAGGCGGAAAGGCATATCCTAAAAGGTTCCTCCAACTGAATGATAGGGCATCCACTTTCCAAGCTTTTTTGTGGAAAGTCCTGGTGCAAAAATTCTGTAGTTGATGATTGAGGTGGGATGCAAAGAGGTCTATGTGAGGATATCCCCAGACTGCTGTTATCATCCTGAATATATTGGTGTCCAGCATCCATTCGTGTGGATCCGAAAGGTTTCTGCTCAGACTGTCTGCCAGGAAGTTTAGCTTCCCTGGTAGGAACTGAGCTTGAAGGTCCAGATTGCAAGCTAGAGCTGTGTTCCATAGATCCATGGCTAGTCTGCAAAGGGGGTAGGAATGAGATCCCCCTTGCTTGTTTATGTACCACATAACTGTGGTGTTGTCTGTCCGTATTAGTAGTTGTCCTGGATGTAAAAGATTCCTGAAGGCCAGTAGAGCTTTCTGGACGGCTAACATTTCCTTTAAATTGATATGCAGGTGCTTCTGATCCTTTGTCCAAAGGCCCTGCAGACAGTTGCCCTGAAAATGGGCTCCCCAAGCATAATCCGAGGCTTCCGTGGTTAGAATCTGAGTGGCAGGAGGCAGACAGAAGGGTTTCCCTTTGTTTAGAGTACATGCTCTGGACCACCAAAGAAATTCCTTTTGAAGGCAAGGAAGGACGGAGATCAGTATGTCTAAACTGTGGCAATGCTGAGACCATACACTTTTTAGGTACCACTGTATTTTCCTCATGTGTAGTCTTGCATATGGTACGAGAAGGATGCCAGAGGCCATGTAACCCAGAGCCTGCAGGAATCTCCTTGCAGATAGCTGAGTTAAAGTTGCCAAGGTTTTGAAAGTTGAAGCCAGCTGTAACTGTTTTTCGGATGTTAGAAATGCCATTTGGGTTGTGGTGTCTAGAAGAGCACCCAGAAAAGTTATCTGTTTTGAGGGTGTTAAATTTGACTTTTTTATGTTTACAGAGAAACCCAGGAACTTGAGGAGGTTCTAAACAAATTCTAGATGTTGGAGTAAGACATCCTTGCTGTCTGCCTGAATTAGACAATCGTCCAGATAAGGGTAAATTTGAATTCCCTTGAGTCTGCAGTAAGCTACTACTGGAGCCAGACATTTGGTGAAGACCCTGGGCGCAGTAGACAACCCAAAGGGCAGCGCAGAGAATTGAAAGTGCCTCGATCCGGCCTTGAACCTGAGATATTTTCTGCGTTCCTGCCTGATGGGAATGTGTAAATATGCCTCCTTTAAATCCAAAGTTACCATCCAAGCATCTTTGGACAGCATTGGAAGTAGCTGCTGTAGAGTAAGCATCTTGAATTTTGGAATCTCTAGAAAGGTGTTCAAGACTGACAGATCCAGAATGGGTCTCCATGAGTTTTGCTTCCTGGGGACTAGAAAGAGCCTAGAGCAAAAACCTTGTCCCATCTCTGAAAGTGGAACCAGTTCTATGGCTTTCATAGCCAAAAGAGCTTCCACCTGAAGGCCTCTGTCCATTGATGTTTTGGAAGGTCTGGCCATCCGCTTGGCCTTGACAGGGTATGAAAATGGAATTTGTAACCTCTTAGAACCACATCCAGAACCCACTTGTCTTGGGTTATAGGAGTCCAATTTTGATAAAAAAGAGAGAGTTTTCCTCCGAGAGGGGCTTCCAGGCAAGAAGTTCCTGCAGCCCAACAGAGGGAGTCATTGAGTTTGTTTCCTATCAGTTTGTGACCTGTCCTCTCCTCCCCTAGGGGTGGAAGCAGTCCACTGTCTTGGTCTATAAGAACCTTGTGTGTGAGGCTTTCCTCTGGAGCATCTATATCTACCCCTCTGAGGCCTGTCTGAAGTGGTAAAGGACCAATTTTTAGAAGGCCAATTTCTGCTAAATCTTGGTGGCTGTACTTGTAAGAAATCTTTGACTGTTTGCATTGATTTCGCCTTATCCTCCATCTTTTTAATCACTTTTTCAGCTTTTGATCCAAACAAAACATTATGCTGGACAGGAGCATCCAATAATTTAGCTTTCACTTGTTCTGGCAAATTTTGTTCCTTTAGCCATGCATGCCTTCTATTGACTGTGCCGGAGGCAGCAGCCCTACAAGAAGCCTCCAAGGCATCAAATCCACAGTGTAAACCATGCTTTCCAACTTGCTCAGTGGCATGCAATAAGTCATGTAATTCCTTATCATCTGCACAGGCAGAAATGGAAGTAAGCTTTTGTTTTAAAACAGACAAGAGAAATTGCTGGTATTTCAGCATATGAAACTGACAGTTTAAAGCCCTGATGGACAAAGTAGCAGAAGTGTACACTTTTTTGCCCCATCTTTCTAAAGATCTAGAGTCCTTTTCAGTGGGAATGGGATTTTTGGCAGAAGCGGCCTTAACTCCCTTAGGGCCCTGAGAAATGGTTTCAGGGTCAGCAGAAGGGTTCTTGTATAAAAACTGGTGGGAATCAGGAACCCTGTAATATCTATCCGGCTTGACAGGAGCAGGAGGAAAAGAATCAGGGGTTAAATTAGCCTCCAAAAAAGCATCATCCACAATATCCAAAACAGGAGGAATAGCCAGGGGTCTATGTTGGGGGAGAAGAAGAAAATCCCTTAGTCTTTTCTTAGATTCTGAATACTCCTGTCCTTCCCAGTGGAAATGTTCCCTCATTTCATGCAAAGTTTCCCCAAAAGAGAAATCCTCAGGGGGAGAAGCTGAGGGAATAGATTCCTCAGCATCAGAATCCTCACAAGGAGGGAAAGAATATTCCTGGTCAGAAGAGGAAACTGAAGAAACAGAAGCCTGATCAGAGGAATCATAATAAACATCTTGCCTTGGCCTTTTATCTGGAGGGGGATGTGAACCCCTATCATAGTAAGTAAATCCTCCGCCATCTTGAGTAACTGTTTCTGTGACTTGGGAGCTGGTTCAGAAGAGGCCTGTGTTGCAATCTTTGATTTAGAAGGAGTCTTTGCCTTTGCCTTTATTATAAGCTGAGTAGGCCTGAAAACCCCTTCGGAAGCCAGTACCTGCACAGCGGCTCCGGACCCATCCGAAGGAGCATTGTCCGAAGGTCCTGCAATAGAGATATTTAAAGGCCTTGTTGGCTCCTCATGAGAGTCCGTTTCGGCCATCGGTTCTGAAATGGCCGACGACAGGGGCTGCAAAAGCGCCTCACTGATGACGGCCGAACCTGAAGCTGGCTCCGCTTGTGCGCTATCATCAGATTTGGACCTCGGAGGCCTGTCTTTATCCTTGCGACGTTTGTGAACTCTGGTAGCCGGAACTGTATCCGATGACATTTTGTAGTTAAAGCGCCTACCGAAGTAATGAAAAGCAAAATCGTACCTTCGTTTAATTGTACGTTGATTGAATCTTAGCACAAAACCGACAACTAGCTACGTCGTGGTCAGGGCCTAAGCAAGGAATACAGTAAGAATGAAAATCCTTATGAGGTATTTGCTTCCCACATGAAATGCAATTATTAACTTTTTCTGACATCGGACTGGAGCAAGAAAAAGTTTCCCCAACGGGGTACTTAACTTTGAGTGGAGAAGAAAGTCTTCGGACTGAAGTTTATCAGAAAACAAAATAGTCAGGAGTCAGCCGACCGGCACTTGCGAACTGCTATCACCGCACGGCAAGAAAGACTGGAGAATATGGCGTCGGCTGTCAGCTTTGTACTCCTAGCGCTCTGACGTCAGGGAGCATGGTTAAACAGCCGACGCCGGACCCAGACTTTGGGATTCTGGCCGACCGAGGACTGCCTGCCGGCAGGGGAGAACCCTACAGTCATGACTGCAACAGTGAAACACGATGAACATCCAGTTGAATGTGAAATGGAAGATTTGTCAGGGAAAGCAGACTTTTGATCCTTAGTTCCCTGAGAAGGATTGACAGAAAAACTCTCTTGGAAGTCTGCTTACCTCTAGAAAGCTGTCTAGGTTGCTTACAGAAATAGGAAGGCTTAGATAGATAATTTCTCTGAAGTTTAGGAACAAGAGACAGAAAGATTTGTTTCAGATCTTTCATAACTTTACTCTCATCTTGTAGGGTCTTAAAAAGCTCAGCAGCTGCAGCACCAACAAGATTTTGGTTGTCCAAAGGAGAATCCAATAATTTAGCCTCAATGACCTCAGGAAAAGTCTGTAGGAGTAACCAAGAATACCTCCTCACCACAGACCCAAATGTGACAGCCTCAGAAGAGGCATATGCGGCATCATAGCAGCATTTAAAAGAATGACAAGCCACCTGAGAAGCAGAACTCAAACGGGAAATGACAGACATCTTTGCTTCAGAGTCAGGCATCTCAGTCAAAATGCCCACAAGCTTAGAAAGAAGAGCCAGAGCATACCTAGTCATGTGGATCTGGTAGTCAATGGTCCTGACAGCTAAGGTAGCAGCAATTTGCCCATTTTTCCATACCCTTCCATAGCAAGACTGCCCTTATAAAAAGATAAAAGCTTAGACGAGGATAGCAACTTAGATGGCTTGTCTGTAGCAAAAGAAATAACAGGCCAGATCAGGAGGAGGATTTTTATACAAAAACTTTTGAGTTTCAAGCACTTTATTGAACCTGTCAAGCTTCTTGGGCCAAGACAATGGGAATCAGTTTCAACAAGGGCATCCAAAACATGAAGGACAGCAGACGGCCTTGGAAAATCTATTTGCAAGAGTTCATAGTACCTCTTTTGAATGTCAGAAACCTGGGAACAATCCCACTTAAAAGTGTTCCATCATATAAACCACAGTATCCCCAAAGACAATTCCTCCACAGAGGAATCAGAAGAAAGGGAATTCTCTTCTTCAGACCTCACAGCAAGACGAGAGTGGATTTGAGAACAATATGCCGGTGACTCTTCACCGCAGTCTATCTTCAGAGGAATCAGATTCTCTAGGTTGTTTGGAAAAAGTAGAAGACCATGGAACAGAAGCAGGAACAGATAATCCTTGATGGGGCTTTAGAGCCAAGAGCACTGAAAAGCCCCAGAGTAAAATCCTGCTATTCTTTGTGAGTATCCTTAGCAACAGGGGCCACATGCCTAGTCTTCATCTTCTGTTTAAAGGAAAATCAGCTTTTAACAAATCTAGCAGGTTCAGACCCCTGCCTAGATTCAATGAGGGTACCATGTATTTGGGGAATCCCCCAGGCCCCTCCAATATAATCAGCCATGGTTGCCCATCCACATCTGTAGCAAATGTAGGTACAACCTCGGCAGATGTGTGGGTAGGTAGACCTGTGTCAGCTTCCAACTGGATCACAAGTAGACACAGAATAGTCCTCAAGTTCTTCATCCAACCTGATGGAGATGTCCAGAGGAGGTTGGACAGCAACAGAATCGGTGTGCATCTTTTTGGCTTTTTTCTTAAGCGGCAGTTGAATGTTTGGGCAAACAGATTCAGAGGCCACGGTACCCAGAGATAATAATTTTATGTTAGACTCCAAGTAAATGGAAAGGGATGCTAGACAACTGTGGAGAGTCTTGGGGACAAATGCCTGACAGATCTCTTATGCAGTATGTTCATACATAGTACCCAAACAAAAAAAGCACTGCTCATGTCTATCCTTATGGAAAATCTGCCTCCCACACTCACATTTTCCTTTCCTGGATGACAAGTAAAAAGGTAAAACCAAATAAAAAGAGGAAGGAAGAGGCCCCAACAGCACACTTACCTTTATCATGCTCAGTAGCTAAACCAACTCAGTGAACATCTTGCAGACCAAATTTAAGGTAGCGTTCTGACTGGTAGCAAAGGATGCAATACATACAGCTCATAATATGGCGTCTGACAGGTGTAAAAGCTTTGGTTTGCTAACATGATGTTTAGCTATCCTCGGCAGGATACCCCAGTTGTAAAGAAGGTACAGTTGTGTACACTTACCATAAATGTAGATGTTTGAGTGTATTCACTGTTGCAGTCATCACCTGTGGGTTATCCCTGCTGTGGTAGCCCTCGGCTGGCCCGAATACCAGAGTCAATTTTTTTCTGCATCAGCTGCTGTCACTTATAGACTGACGCCATTACATCAGTTCTTTCTTGCCCTAACCAGTCAGAAGCCCAAGGAAATATGGCAAAGTGGTCCTGGTGTTTAAAAACCACCCTAAGAAGCTTATGTCTCCCTACGTAGAAAGGATATCAGGGACAAGGAGGGAGGGAAACCAGGACTGCAACACTGAATACACTTGAACATCTACATTTATGGTAAGTGTACACAACTGTACTATGTTCTTCATGTTTCACTGCTGCAGTCATCACCTGTGGGAGGATTCCCAAAGCTGAGGAGGGGGGGTGGAGGATTAGTTAGAGACTTAGGCATGGGTAAGCAAGCCCTGCAGAACTGCAAAGGCAAACTCTGCCCCAGCCTTAGAGAAAAGAGGAAGGTGGTAATGCTTTGTAAAGGTATGGACCAAGGTCCAGGTGGCAGCTTCCAAGATGTCCCTGGTGGGAACTCCTCTGAGAAATGCTGTGGAAGTGGAGGCTGCCTTAGTGGAATGGGTATGAATAGACTTAGGGGGTGGTTTCCCATGTAATCTGTAGTAGAGATGGATACAGTGTGATATCCATTTGGAAATAGTTTGCTTGGAAATGGGCTTCCCTCTGCCCCTGGGGCAGAGCTGACAAGAAGTTGGTCCGTGTTCCTGAAGGGTTTGGTATGGTCCAGGTATTATCTGAGCTGTCTGTGCACGTCTAGTGAGTGCAGAATTCGTTCCCCCTTGTTTTGAGGGTTAGGGAAGAAGGTGGGCAGATGAATGGCCTAGTTGAAAGTCATGTTAGATACCACCTTGGGCATAAAGGAGAGGTTAGTCCTAAGAGAGACCCTGTCTGCATGGAAAATGATGAAGGGCTCAATGGCCATCAGTGCCTTAAGTTCATAGGTTCATAGGTTGATACTAGGCTATCTTCCCTAGGGCATTTACAAGCCTAGCCAGAGAGTGTTTGGCTTTCACCACCCTTTTTAGATTAGTTGACTGTGCCTCTGTATAGTAGGTCACAGAAGATAGCCCATTTAAGGTTAGTTTACCGTGCCTCTGTCTAGCAGTGACACAGAAGAGATCCCAGGGGTAAATTTACGATCTCCCATCCAAACGTCAAGATTCTTCTTGAAGAGGGTCATTGAGGGGTTCTGTCTAACATGGACTGGGATTTTGTTCCAGAGTGAGGGGAGCCTCTGGGATATGAATCTGTCCCTCCAGCATGTTCTATTTATTTCTGTGCTGAGGTTTAAGTCACTGGTGCATGTAGCTATGATGGATTTGGATTTCTTGAGGTGGAGCATGTCCATTAATTCTGGGTTGGACATGGCTTTATACGTCAGGCACAGGTCGTCTCTGAGTACGCGGTAACCGAGTAGAGCTGGAGTTTCTTTAGCCTAACTGCATAGGGCATCTGTTTGAGTCCCTTGATCCTCTTGGTGAGGTACTTTTGGGGTCTTTCTAGTTGTAGCAGGTGTCGGGTAAGGTACATCCCAAATGGGGCATTGTATTCAATTATGGACCTGATGAGCGATGAGTAGAGGGGCACAATGACCTCTCTTGATGTAGATGTGAACCCCTTCGTGATAAAGTGGGCTATATAGAATGTCTTTCTAACCACTTTGGCAATGTGATTGTCAAAGGAGAGATTGCAATCTACTTGGGTCCCCAAATCCCTAATTACTTCTTCCGTACTTAATGGATTACCACCTATGTGGTAATTTGTGGGCACTTTGTTTTTCCCAAAGGGGATAACTATCCATTTTTTGGCATTCAGCTTTAGGCCATGGCTTTAGCACCAGTTATCCGGCTCGGTGAGACCTTTTTGGAGGATGCTTGTGTCAGCCGGCGAGTCGATTATGGCCCCCAGTTTGCAGTCATCTGCAAACTTTGTCAGCCATAGTCCTCCTGTGTTAGCCTGTACCTCAGAGAAATATATACCGAACAAGAGAGGTCCCAGCAGGACTGAGCCTTGTGGGACGTCACTTGTAACTGGTTTAGAGTCTGACATGGCACCTGCAATTCTGACCATGTGGGTTCTATCCCTAAGCCAGTTTGCAACCCATCTTGTGACATAGGGGGTGATATTTAAGTTGGTGAGCTTATTTATGATGCACGAGTGGGGTATTGTGTCGAATGCTTTTGCAAGGTCAAGGTAGGCTGTGTGGACTACCTTCCCTTTGTCTACGGCCTTAGTGACTGTTTCAAAGAAATCGACCAGGTTCAAGAGGCAAGATCTGCCCTTAAAGCCGAATTGGGTAGGATCCAGTGTTTGGAGGTTCCCAATGTCTTTGTTTATGAGTTCCATGATGATATGCTCCATAGCTTTGCAGACCAGGCTAGTTAGGCTTATAGGGCGATGGTTTCCGGGGTCAGTTGTGGCACCACCTTTGTGGAGTGGGACCACTGTTGCTGTACGCCATTCTCTGGGTACATATCCTGTTGTAAGGCTGAGACTGAATAGTGATTTTAAGTGAGGGTTCAGTTCTTCTTGGAGCTCGTGTAAAACGCAGCCCGGGACACCGTCCGGTCCCATTGATGCTGTGTTTTTTGCTTTGGTGAGGGCAGCTCTCACCTGTGCATCTGTGATGTCAGGGAGGCTACACCCTGTTGGGATAGTCATTTGCTCATTTGGGGGGAATGGGGGGAGAAGTTTGCACTGAACCTGTCTGCCAGGATGTTGGCAATGTCTGTGGGTTCAGTGTATTTTTTGCCATTTTGCACTAACTCAGAGCATATCTGGGAGTTGCCACCCAGGTTTCTGACATAACTAAAGAAAGCCTTGTGATTATCTTTAGCGTCTTGTGCAATTTTTCTTTCAAAGCTAGCCTTAGATGATTTTATGAGGGATCGTAATTTCTTGCTAGTACTGATCAGAGTTGCCTTCCCTTTCAGGGATTTTGCTCTATCATGTAGTAGCTTCCCCCTTCTGTTGTACTGCTTATTTATGGCTGGGATCCACCAGACAGGTCCCCTGCCCTTGGAGGAGTGTGTCTTGGTTTTATTTGGGATAGCAAGATCCATGCATTCCTGTAGGTATCCATAGAATGCGTTTGTAAAGGATTCTGCGGTTTGGGCGGTATTTTCCACTGGCCCTGGGGCTTTGAAGGATTCCACCTCAGTTTTGAGAAGTGGGAAGTTTGCTTTTGAGAAGTTTTTGACCGTGGTTTCCTTTGCTGGGGGTGGGGACGGGATATGGATGTCCATAGTGATTAATTTATGGTCAGATCTTCCCAATGAAGGGTATACCTCTGGTATGGAACACAGAGTCCCCATGTTGGTGATGATCACGTCCAATATGTTTTCCCCTCTTGTGGGAGTGGTGACCAGTTGTTCCATAGCATTTGAGTTTATAAATTCTAGGAACCGCTGGGCTAGGGTGTTGGGGCTTGAGTAGTGCTCCCAGTCTATGTTTGGGTAGTTAAAGTCACCCAATATAATGTTGTTTGGAGAGACCTTCATATTCTCCAGTGTCTTCAGGAAAGCCGAGTGAGGTTCCTGAGTTTGGGAGGGTGGTCTGTAGCAGGCTACAAACTGGAAGGCAGTTTTGTCCACTGTTAGTTGCACATGGATGGTCTCAGATGCTTCGTGCAGTGCCACTAGCCTGGAGGTATGGGTATCTTTGATGAATATGGATACTCTCTCTCCTCTTGTGGTTCGGTCCGAAAAGCATGGTATGAGGTATAGCCTGGTAGTGCTGGGGTGCTCTCGGGAGCCTTGAACCAGGTTTCTGTTACTGCACAGATATCGATATTCTCCATACTGAGGAGAGCCTCGAGTGCGTGCATCCTGAGGTTTAGACTTCTGGCGTTGAGCAGCATTACCCTTAGTTTCTTTTTCCTTGTGTTGTCTAAGGAGGTGGGTTTGTCTTTTGAGCCTTGCCTAAAAAAGGCACTATGGGGGTGGCAAGAGCCTTGGCCAGTATTCGAAAACCCAGGGGTGACAGGTGCAAGCCGTCCCTAGTGAAGCAACGTGGCTTGTTAAGCATGTCATCCCAGGCTGACAGACACTGGATCCCCTTTGAGTGACACCAATACTTTAGCCAATTGTTGAAATTGATCATTTTGTCTTTATACTGTGGTATCATTCTTGGTGAGGGTAAGATGCTACTCAAGGTCAGGGTCATACCGGCCTGGGCCACATGATCAGAGAGCTCCTCTGTCTCTTTTCATGTAATCCAGGGAGGTATGTCTCAGGTCATTCACACCAGCATGGACAATGACGGAGTCATATTTGTACTTGCTTTGGAGTGACCTGAGTGCTTGTGTTATGTGGCAGATCCTGGCACCAGACAGGCAGCTTACAGTGACCTTCTCCTTGTTCAGCCTGGTGAGAGGGACGTTAGTGTGTCTGACGATACAGTCACCTATTACAAGTGCATTAGGTGTGTTGTTTAGCCTTAAGGGCTGTGACTGTGTGGCACACTGACTTTGTGAACTATGTGATACGTGGGTATTGTGGGGTAGTGGTTGCTTGGATGTCTGCTTTGGAGGTCTCTGTTGCTTTGGCAGATTTTTATTTAAAGCCTCCGAGTATGTTTTTGTGTGTTTATGTGTTTGGTTTGCTGTTGCGATAGGTCTGTGAAACTGATTTTGTGGTGTGTGTGATTACCTTCTTCTCCAGACTGACCATGCCAGTACTATGTTGAGAGAGCTCAGCCTACAGTTTGGCTATATAGTTGCATCTCTCACATATATTTGAGCTTGTTGGGAAGAGGAGAGGGTGGTCTGTGTACATAAGGCAGTTGTAACATTGCCTCAAGATTCCCATATTCACCAGCTGGACTGGAGAGTAAACCTGAAACTGACTTTTGGACATGCCAGAATAGTATAAGGAATTACTTTTTGACTTGATCAAAAAGGACCACTAGGGTGCCAAGTACTTAAAGGGAGTATAAGAGGGTGTAGTGCTTTAGTTTATTAGTGCTTACTTATAAGACACTTATTCTAGCTACTGCTGGGTTTTAGAAGGAAAATAGAGTGCTTACTTTGAGATTTGGAACAGTTCTAAGGGAAAAAGTGAAGAGCACACTTTGTGGAGCCGGGAATACTTTACACCTGGTTAAGTGGCGCTGCGGTATGCACAAAAACACGCAAAACCACGCAAAAGAGGGTTTCAAGAGAGGGGGATCAAGGAGTTTAGAAATGACCCAAAATGGCCAATAAAACTACAGTTTCTAGGCAGTAACCACTCCCACAGGGGCAGGCAGGCTGTTCAGTGTTTACCACTGCCACTGATGAACACAGAGACTTCCCTTTAGCCCAAGCAAGCAATGGCCTCCAAGAAACTTACAAACTGTTCAGAACAGCAAATCTGCAACTGAACTTTTTTTAAATTTCAGAAAGTGGGAAAAAAGCAAGATTTTTTTTGTTTTTTTTTTTGCTTAAAGATAGCAGAGATACACAAGTAGCAACAAGTTAGAACAGTGCAATAAATGACCCCACACTTGAGTGCTAGGCCAGAGACAGGTAAAATGCAAGTTAAAAAAAAAACGATTTTAAAAAAGTGCAACACAGGAAATGCAGTAAACAGGCTCTAGATGTGTTCTAAAAACAGTTTCTAATACACATATCAAGTTTAGCAAGCTGGAAAACACCACAAAGTAGGCGGCAATGCACAAATCTTAACAAATAATCTGAAGAAAAATACTTAAAATCTCAAAAGTGGCTCCTTTCTTCTCTCAGCGTTTTCTCCTCTTGGTGGGTGCTTCACCAACAGCCAACAAGTCTGAAAAAAGTTCTGAAACCCCTCTGGCTGAGGTGATATCTAGTAAGAAAGGTGTCTACCAGGAGAGGTATTTCAGTTCTAATGAAGCAGCAGGTTCAAAGGGTGGTAAAGTTAGTTTTTTCTAAAACATAATTCAGGTCACAGGCTGGTGTGGGTGGCCTTCTGGGAGGTCTGATATTAGAAGCCCCTCTGATGAATTGTTTAATCAAAGGATGTGAGAACAGGGCTGGTCTATATCGAAATGAGCTGAAATGGCTGAGGCATGGATTTTAACAGAAGAGAAGGAGAAGCCACTATTGAGTAACTCCGCTAGATAGCCCAGGATAAGAGGGACAGAAGGTTGTGAGGAACTGGCCCCTCTGGACAGGCTCCCGGAGCAGAATCTTTTCCATTTTCCTTAGTAAGATTTTCTGGTGCTGGGCCTTCTGGCCTCTTGTGATAATGTCTAGGACCTATTTGCTTAACAGGTGCCCCTTGCTTGCCTTTAGAGTATTAGCCATGCTGATAGTTGAGAGTCAGCAAGTCAGGGTGCAGCATTCCCACCTCCAGCTTGAGTCAAGAGGTCTGGGATCGGGGGGAAGCTGCCTGGGGGGGCTGTGATGTCAGGCTGCGCAGCAAGGGGTAATAATGCTGTCTGGGTCAATCTAGAGCAATGAGGATACCCTTTGGTCCCTCCTCCCTTATCTTGATCAGTACACCTTGGCAATAAGAGGCAGAGGAGGGAATGTGATACTCCCTGGTACAGAATTTCTTTAGCTGGTGGTTGAGGTGCGAAGCAAAGAGATCCACCTTTGGATTTCCCCACTCCTGATTGACTTGGAGCTGCCATTTCTGGGAGTCCAGTACGTTTCTGCTTAAGTGGTCTGCCAGCGTGTTGTTGATCCCTGGTAGGTATTGGGCTATTAGGTGTAATCTCATGGAGGAGGCAGACAACCAGAGGTCCATGGCTAGCTGCACACAGGGTAAGATTGGATTCCTCCCTGTTTGCTGATGTACCACATTACTGTGGTGTTCTGTTTTGATAATGAGAATCCCTGGCCTGAGATGGAGTTGGAAAGATGTCAGAGCCTTCTGTACTGCCATAATTTCCTTCTGGTTGATATGTAAGGGAAGGTGCTGGGCATCCTAAAGACCTTGGGTGCACCTGCCTGCTAGGTGAGCGCCCCAAGCAATGTCTGAGGAATCGGCGTTGATGGTCTGCCCAGTAGGGTGGAGGATGAAAGGGAGACCCTTGTTCTTGGCACAGGCCCCTGCCCACCAGAGAAACACGGCCCTTATACAGAGGATCAGAGGAAGAGAGGTCTCTAGAGGTTGTGAGCGTTGACACCAAAGGTTCTTTAGATACCACTGAAGCTTCCTCATGTGAAACCTGGCCAGAAGAATTAGAAGGATGCATGATGCCATGTACCCCAAAGCTTGCAGGAACTTCCTCGCCATGAGGTGACTTTTGGATGCCAGCTGGGTAAAGTTGAGAGTCAGGAAAGCTCTGCTTTTCTGGGGATAGGAAGGCCATTTGGGATGCTGTGTTCAGCAGTGCTCCCAAGAAAATGATCCTGCTGGAGGGTGTTTGCTTTGATTTCTTCTCGTTGATGGTGAACCCCCCCCAAGGAAGTTAGGAGGGTTTTGACAAAGCGGAGGTCCTGGAGCAGCTTTTCTTTGCACTCTGCCTGAATAAGGCAGTCATCCAGATAAGGGTAAATCTTTTAGTTATGTACTTACCATAACTTTAGATGTTTGGGATCCATCTCGCTTACATTCTGTACTGATGGGCTCGGAGCCGATCCCTCGGCTCCGACTCAGCACGCTATGCTATAGAACGAGGCCTCTTATTGGCTGAGCTATTTCTTATCCCAGGATGCACCACCACTAATCCCCCAGATCTTGTTTGTCCGCACTCATGCACACATGCACAACTTGTTTATATAACATTGTTAGATGTTTCAAGATGAAACAACAGGATTCGGACCTTCTGATATCCTCTGATCTCCAAGGAAGGGGGAAGGAGGGTGGGTTATTGGGAATGTAGGCGAGATGGATCCCAAACATCTAAAGTTATGGTAAGTACATAACTAAAAGATGTTATGTGATCCTATCTCGCCTACATTCTGTACTGATGGGACAGCGTCCCTAGCACCTAAATCCTGGGTGGCTCATTGGAAAACACTCCTGAGCACTGTGGAACCAAATGAAGCTCGTCCTCTAGATGCCACATCCAATTTGTAGTGGGAAATGAAAGTGTGCGGGGAAGACCATGTAGCCGCAGCACAAATGTCACTAATGGCAAGCTTAGAATTAAATGCTACCGAAGTAGCCATAGCCCTTGTAGAATGAGCTATGACAGAGGTGGTAAGCTCTTTATTAGAATAAGAATAAGCTTGAGTAATACAGTCCCTGATCCATTTGGCAATAGTGACCTTTGTGACGGCTTTGCCCAATTTATTGTCCGCAAAGGATACAAATAACTGATCTGTTTTCCTTGTTTGTTTGGTCCTATCTAAATAAAAGCATAACTGCCTGTGGACATCTAATGTGTGGAATATGAATTCCGCTTTGTTAGAATACTTCGGAAAGAAGACTGGAAGTTCTAATGATTGTTGTAGGCAGAAACTGGAACAAACTTTAGGGACAAAAGATGGATTTGGCCTGAGAGATACTCTGTCTTTGTGAAAAACCAAGTACGGAGGTTTTACAGACAAAGCTTGAAGCTCTGAAACCTTTCTGGCAGAAGTAATCGCCACCAGAAAGGCAGTCTTCCACGATAGAAATTTTAAATCAAATGTCGCTGCCGGTTCGAAGGGGAAGGAAGTTAAGGTGCGTAACACCACATCGAGATCCCATGGAGGAGCAGGATGAGAAATCGGAGGTCTTAAAAGCGCAGCACCTTTCAAGAAGGTCTTACACAATCTGTTGCTCATTAAAGGTGGGGTAATAGATTCGTGAAAATTGGAAATAGCTGCCAATTGAACCTTGATGGTAGAGACTGAAGAGCCTTGATTGAAAAGAGAAGTTAGAAATTTCAGTACTTCTGAAACAGGAATGGTGATGGGATCCAGGCCCCGGAGTTGAGCCCAAATAGCAAATCTTTTCCATTTGCTAGAATACAATTTCTTTGTAGCAAACTTGTGGGCCGAAGATAAAATGTGTACAACTTCTGGATCCAATGTATGACTCCTGACTATAGTCGGAAGAGGAGGAGCCAAGCAGTCAATTTTAAGGTGTGTAGGGACTGGTGGAATAGTCCCGACTGATGCACCAAAAGGTCTGAGATCTGATCCAGGAACCATGGACCTTCCAGGGCATATTTCCGAAGATAGGGGAACCATACTTGACGAGGCCAGTAAGGAGCAACTAAGATCATTTTGCTCCCCAAGAGAGATGCCTTTTGGATCACCCTGGGAAGGAGAGGAACTGGAGGGAAGGCATAAAGCAAGCCGGTGGGCCACGGACTGGCTAGTGCGTCCATAGGGCTCTTCCTTGGAGCCGGGGTGAGGGAGAAGAACTTTTTGCACTTCGCATTCAGTGGAGTCGCAAAGAGGTCGCAACACGGAACTCCCCATTTGCTGAAAATCTGATTTGCAACTGTAATGCTCAGAGACCATTCGTGAGGAGACAGGATGGTTCTGCTCAGTCTGTCGGCTATCACATTGGACTTGCCCGGGATACAAGTAGCCACTAGAAAGCGTTTGGTCGACACTGCCCATTTCCAAACGCTCATGGCCTCTCTGCAAAGAGGATAGGATCTGGTCCCTCCCTGTTTGTTCAGGTACCAGACAACTGACATGTCTGAGTGAACGGCAATTACGCCCTGAGGGAGGTAATCGTGAAGGGCTTGAAGGGACAGAAGCACCGCCCTCATTTCTAGGATGTTGATATGAAGTAGAGTCTCTTCTGGGTGCCATTTGCCTTGGACTGACCTGCCCAGGGAATGCCCCCCCCCCAATCTGGGAGGCGTCCGTGGTCAAAGTGGCCGCAGGAGGAGGTGGAACAAAGGGTCGTCCCTGATCCAAATTGGAGGGCACTAGCCACCAGCGAAGGTCCCGTTTGCAGGTTTCCGTGATCCATATGAGGTGACTGAGAGGGAGTTCCTGAAAGGACCACTGAGCTGACAGAAGCCACTGGAGAATTCTCATGTGCAACCTTGCCAGGGGAACTAGAAGAACCGTGGCGGACATGGATCCCAATAGCTGCAGGACCATTCTGGCTGGGGCTTTGGATCTGGGAAGTAAGGCTCGAACTTGAGCCTGTATGGTTTGTATCCTTTCTGTAGGAAGATAGACCCGCATTCGGTTTGAGTCTATCTCTACTCCGATGAATCTTATGCGTTGAGATGGCAGCAACACAGACTTTGGCCAATTGAAGGTGATTCCAAGGGAATTGCCAGTGATATCGTGGCTTGTAGGCTCCGCAATAGTAGATGCTTGGAGGTGGCAGTTAGGAGCCAGTCGTCTAGATACAGAAACACCTGGAATCCTAGACTTCTCAGGTGAGCAGTCACTACCGCCAAACATTTGGTGAACACCCTGGGGGCTGTGGTGAGACCAAAGGGCAGCGCACTGAACTGAAAATGACTGCCTCCTAGGCTGAAGCGCAGATGTCTCCTGGACGCTTGATGTACCAAGATATGGTAATAAGCGTCCTTGAGATCTATGGAGCACATCCAAACACCTTTCTCCAGCAATGGGAGAATGGTTTGTAGGGTGACCATTCGGAACTTGGACTTTTTTACTGAACGGTTTAGAATACTGAGATCCAAAATGGGCCTCAAGTCCCCGGTCTTTTTTGGCACCAAAAAGAATCTTGAGTAAGTCCCTAATCCGATCTGGTCTGCGGGGACCGGTTGGATGACTCCCTTTTGCAGCAGCTTTGAAATTTCTGAGGCTGCAGTTTCCCGTTGACTGGGTGGCGGGTCCGGGATTTTTTTGGACTGAGGTGGGGAGTGAGAGAAAGGGATGGCATAACCTCCGGTGATAATTCGAAGCACCCATCGGTCCTGAGTGATACCTTCCCAGGCTTTTAGGTGCCTCGAGCGACCCCGACTGGCTCCGGAGCTGCACAGTCGGGCAATCCCTCAGGGACTGTGAAAGGCTGAAGAGCCACGAAAGGACTCGCGGTCTCCAGTGTTGCGAGGGCCTCTGCCGCCTCTGGGACAGCGTCTTCCAGAAGAATTTCCCCCTCCCCTGCCTCTGGAAGGGGGATCGTCCTGATGTGAGGGGCAAGCCTTCTGAGATCTACAGAACCACATTTTCCCTCCTCTTTTAGCCTTGGGGTAAGGCCGAAAGGGAGTGGAAAATCGTGCCCCTACGGCAGTCAAAGTCATACCTTCTTGCTCGCAGCGGGTCAGTGTGTCCTTTACCTTGGGTCCAAACAAGGAGGATCCATCAAAGGGGGCGTCGGCAAAGGAAGACTTAAAGGCCTCCGCAAAATGACACAGGCGGAGCCAGGCTTGTCTCTGTAGAGCAATGCCTGTACCCGCCGCTCTACTTGCCCCTTCGGCCGCATAAGAAATTAGCCTTATGGACGAGTTTGAAATGGACGACAGTGTAGCCAGCTGAGAGCCAACCGTCTGGGCCAGCTCCTCAGGCAGGTTACCCAAGAGGGTATCGGAAAGTTCTTTAATCAGATCCCTCTGAAATCTGGTAAAGTGCGTGAGATAGTTCAAGGACCTTAATGTAAAACCGGCTGGACTTAGGGTGCGCTTACCGATCCATGCTCCTAGACTCCTTATTAGGAGGATGGACGGACGTCGAAGCCTCTGTTACATCTTGCTGGGTAGCAGATGCCACCACCAAAGCATCTACAGCCACACCTTTAGTCAGGAACTCTTTTTCCGGGGGTGCTGAGAGGAATTTATTAGGACGAGCAGGCACCGGTTCCACAGAGTCTGGGTGTTCCCACGCCCTTTGACAGATCAAGTCCAAGAGCTCGTCGAAGGGCGGAGACACCCAGGAGGCGGAGGGCTGAGCCCCGAAGGCCTTAAGGAACACCGACTCATCAGCAGAAGGGGGTTTGGATTGCCAGCCGCCTCGTTGTTTAAGGGCTTCCAGGATGTCTGCAAAGGAGACATCATCTGAGGACGACTTAGGGGACCCCTCTGCATCATCGAGATCAGTGTCTGATGTAAGAGACTCATCAGGGGAGTCAACGTGCTTCCTCTTGCACAATCTTTTCCTGGGGGGTTCTTCCGAAGAAGCTTCGGAAGGACCTCCAGGAAGGGGGGAAACCCCAGTGGGGGTAACCTCAGGCCCCGGGGCTCCGCTAAGGACAGGGGGACTGCCAAAGACCCAGTCTCGGTATGCAGGGAAGGAGCTGGGGAGACCGTGGAGGTAGCCAAGGATGATTTGGCTAATGCACTCCTCATAGCCCTGAAGGCGGGACCACCAGAATCCTGGGAGGGTCCCACCTCCGTGGCCACGACGGTAGACGGCACTCCCGCAGCCGACGCACCGAGAGGAAGGCTTGGGACTGAAAACATCAGTCCCGAAGCGTCCCCCCCGGGGCCGACAGAAGAAGTCCGAGTACCGAACTCCGACTCAAGAGCCGGAGTTGGAGTAAGGGTCGGGCCCGACCCTAAAAACCTCCATCGGTTCCACCAGCACTGGCTCCAACGGTGCCGAGGCTGTTGGAGGAGGAACCAAAGTAGCAGGGTGGACCATCGGCTCCAAAGCCGAATGGGCTGGAGCCGAAACTAACTTTTGAAACACAGGAGCACCCTGTCGATGTCCGAATCAGACATCTTGGAGGATCTAGATGACACCGATTGGGTCCGAACCGATGTCTCCATCGGCTCCATAGGACTAGGGGACCGGCTCCGAATGGATTCTATTACTATCAGTTCCGAGGGAGATTTCAAAACAATTTCCCTCGGTGCCGATGAGGACTTCGGCGCCGAAGGGGAAGAGTCTGAGCCGGCAACCCTTATCGGCTCCAATATCAGTGGAGCCGATGAAGGTGACCCACCTCTCGATGCCCCAGTCCTTGGCTCTGGAACCAGAGGGGTCGAGACTGGAGGCATCGAGGCAGACCGTTCCGCCCTCGGCTCCGAAGTCCGTGGAGCCGATGGAGAAGCCTGCCTAGGTTTTTTGGCAGTCGGTTCCGACTGACTGGTCGGGGCCGACGCTTTTTTCTTTTTTGAAGGAGAGGAAGAGGAAGATAAAGCCTCCTCAAAGGATGACTTAATCAAGCCTTTTAGAATTAATTTGTTCTTCCTCTCCTGGAGGACTCTTGATGAAAAGGCGTGACACACGCTACATGACTCTTGTAGGTGCTTGGCGCCTAAACAATAAACGCACGAGGAGTGGTCGTCCGTTATGGACATTTTATAACCACACCTCGCGCACTTTTTAAGCCCAGAGGGCCTATGCTCCTTAGACATTGTAACAAACCTCTATAATAATATAGACAAAAAACTAACAAGTTTTAAGTTCAGAAAATATAAAGTTTTTTTTTTTTTTTTTTTTTTTAAACAAACAATACAGTACTAGTATGCACAGAAAAAGAGAAAAGAGGGTCAAGACCCTCTAACTTAAGCAGGTACTTGACACACAAATAACACTAGAAATAGAAAAATAGGGGAAGGCCCCTCTAACTTAAACGGGAAACCTTCCCTTAACGAAAAAACACAAATTCCTCAACAAATTTAGCTAAACACACTCGTATCACAACAATAGCTGTTAAAACAGCTTTTGGTTCAAAATAAGCAAATTCCTGACAGGAAAAGCCTGAATAAAACAGTACTTAGCCCAGCCAAGTTTGAGACCACGTCCTAGCTTGTAAGCGGCAAACGAGATCTGGGGGATTAGTGGTGGTGCATCCTGGGATAAGAAATAGCTCAGCCAATAAGAGGCCTCGCTCTATAGCATAGCGTGCCGAGTCGGAGCCGAGGGATCGGCTCCGAGCCCATCAGTACAGAATGTAGGCGAGATAGGATCACATAACATCTGTATATTTCTCTGTCTGCAAAATGCCATGGCCAAGGTCAAACATTTGGTGAATACCCTGGGAGAAGAAGATAAGCCAAAGGGAAGCACAGACAACTGAAAGTGTTGTGAGCCTGCTCTGAAGCGCAGGAATTTCCTGCAGGATTCCCTTATGGGGACGTGGAGGTAGGCATTTTGTAAGTCTACGATCACTAACCAGGCATTTTTTTTTGTCAGCATTGGCAGCAGCTGCTGCAAAGTTAGCATTCTGAATTTGGGGACCACCAGGGAGGTGCTCAGAATAGTGAGATCCAGGATGTCAAGTGTCCTCCTTTCTGGGAACAAGAATAGCCTGGAATACAAGCCTTTGCCTGTTTGATCTGTGGGAACAGGTTCTACTGCCCCCTGGGATATGAGAGTTTGGACTTGTTTTAATGCCTCTGCCCACTGATTTGGAGGCAAGTCTGGTTACCCTCTGGGAATTGGGAGTTTGTTGAAAGTGAGTTTGTATCCCTGAAAAATGATCTTTAAGACCCATTGGTCCTTTGTTACAGACAGACAATTTTCTTCACAGAGGGACAGACTTCTTCTTAGCATTTAGTGGGTGAAAGGAGGGCAAAGGGGGGAGTGGGAGTCACTGAGAGTTTTTGCCATAGAGGGATGGCTTAGAACTCCCTGCTTTTGGGGCGGAAGTGTTCCACTATTTGGTTCTCTGCTGTCCCTGGGATAGGGGCCTGGGTGGTCTGTCCCTGCAGGGCTTACCTTCCCACTGTCTGCTAGCTGCAGGAAAATACCAGTGCTTAGAGGGAAAATTCCTGCTGAATCTAGGAGGTTGAACCTGAAAGAAATCTTTTACTGTTTGCATTGATTTTGCTTTGTCTTCCATCTTTTTAAGCACCTCTTCTGCTTTTTCTCCAAACAAGCGGTCTTTATCCAGGGGTGCATCAATTAATTTATACTTGGCATGATCAGGGAGAGGTAGTTCCTTCAACCATGCATGTCTCCTAATGACAGATCCAGACACTGCTGCCCTGCTAGAGGCTTCTAGTGCGTCACATCCACAGTATAGAGAGTGTTTTGCCACTTGACAAGTAGAGTGCAGTAAATCTGCTAACTCTTTAGAAATGGCACAGTCAGGAAAGGTAGAAATATTTTGCTTTAATAGTTCCAAAGTGTGTTGTTGATATTTTAACATATGGAACTGACAGTTGAGTGCTATGATAGCTAAGGTTGCAGAGGTGTAAACTTTTTTACCACATTTGTCCAGAGCTCTGGCGCCCTTGTCAGAAGGAGTAGGATTCTTTGCAGAACTAGCCCTAGCTCCTTTAGGTCCCTGAGTAATGACCTCCGGGTCTGCAGCAGGATTTCTGTACAGGTATTTTTGAGAATCCGGTACTCTGTAATACCTGTCAGGTTTATTGGGAACAAGTGGGAGGGTGTCAGGGGCTATGCTGGATTCATGGAAAACATCATCCACCACTTCTGAGATGGGGGAATGGCCAGGGGTCTGTGCTGAGGCAGGTCTGGAAACTCTCTTAGCCTTTTCTTAGATTGAGGGAAGTCCTGGGATTCCCCAGTGGAAATGTTCCCTGAGGGTGTGAAGGGTTTCCCCAAAGGAAAGGTCTTCTGGTGGGAGGCAGAAGGAATGGATTCCTCTGCATCTGAATCCTCATAAGCAGTCAGAGGTTGTTGTTCCCCTTCAAAATCTGAATAATCAGATTCCTCAGAATCCTGCTCCGTCATTAGTTCAGGAGAAGGGTGTTTTTTCCTTTTAGAAGTTGTGGCGTGACTGCCTCTGATAAGGGAGATCAGATCCTCTGCCATCTTAAGCATTTGGGGTTGGGGTGGTGGAGCAGGAGTAAGATGGTGGCTAGAGGTAGATTTTCTAGGAGTGGTCTGGCTTCTAGGCCTAAGAGTATCCATCGGTCTGAGAGAAAAAGTAGTCAGATGAGAAGACGCCGTTTTTTGTCTAGAATCGGTAGTGTGAAAGGTCGCCTCAGAAGCCGGTGCCTGCATTGCAGCTCCAGACCCAACCGAGGCAGAGACAACCAAAGGCTCGGAAGACGAAGATGATTTCTGCAGCATACCAGACTCCGAAAGGGTCTTGGTAGAGGCCTGCGTAGATATCTTATCGGGCATCAGAGGCTGCGAAAGCGCTTCAATGAATTCCGGAGAACTGACTACCTTCTTAGCAGTAGAGTCGACAGAAGGCTTAGCCTTGTGTGGTCTGTCTCTATCTTTATCCCTACGTTTTTTCAGAATGTCTACGGACTGCTGGCTGACGGACGTCATTTGTGAAGCCGGAGGGTGAAAATACCTGTCTACAATAAGAGCTCTACGACGAATGGTTCTCCAGTTATAAGACAGCACAGAACCGGCAGCGGGGGGCGTCGTGGTCTGGGCCTAAACAAGTGATGCAGTATGAATGTAAGTCTCTGTGTGGGATCTGCTTTCCACAGGCGAGACAATTGTTAACTTTCAGACATTGGTTAGTGCAAGAAAAAAGGATCCGCAACGGAGTACTTAGCTTTAGATGTTTTCAGCTGTAATCTGAGCTTTGGTAGCGACCGACCGGCACACTTTCGAACTGCTGCTTCTACGGGCTCCACGGCAAGAAAGACTGATGTAATGCAGTCAGCTGCTTGCTTTATAGCACTGACGACCTGACGTCAATCTACAAGCGACAGCAGCTGAAGCAGAAAAACATTGACTCTAGTATTCAGGCCGGCCGAGGGCTACCACAGCAAGGATAACCCACAGATGATGATTGCAACACTTAAACACAAAGAACATCACTGCAACGCTGATAAGGAAGGACACACAACACTGACAAGCTATGTGTTTACACAAATTCACTGTCAAGTGATAGTTTGACCCCGTAGTACTAATAGCATGATCCTAACCTAAACATTTACCCACAGGTGTCTAGATCTCCATGTTCCCAATTACCAGTAGAATACAGAATGGCATATACCCCACCTTCTTCTCTTCTCTGGTCCACGAGCACCTCTAGGTCATTGAGAAATGCACCAAGTTTCACAATATCTTTTGCTTCTAGACTTTCCAAACATGAGCTAGCTCTACTTAATTGTTGCTCGGCCTATGTTATGATTCAAGACGAACAGCCAGGGTAGTTCATTTATATGCTTTATTGTAAAGAAACTCATCAGGATGGACAGCAGAAGTACAAATTATAAACAAACTGTTTAATTAGCAGACTACACAGACATACATACTTACATCTCAACAGCTTACTACAAAATGGCAGTCAGGCTCACACATGCTCAGTATTTATACACTTGGGTAAGCCCCTAGAAAGCTTCTTAAAGGTATACGTAACATAGTGATCTACAATAATCCTTTGCAAATTATAAGAGGCCCTCCCTTGAATACGGCTTGTCTTATCCCTACTGGTGATGAATGTGAACTTCATAATTGTGTTTTTGCTGTTCATAATGTGCTTCCTCCCAGACCTCATCTTCGAGATACTCCTCTGCAGAACCCTGACTTAATTTTGTTCATCAATGGATCAAGCATCAGAAGGGAAAATGGAAAACTGACAGCTGCTTTTGCAGTCTATAGTATCGATCAAGTATTATTGACTGGGCAATTGCAAGTAAATGTTTCAGCTCAAGTACCTGAATTAGTAGCTATTACTGAAGCTTGCAATCTAGCACAGAGAGAGACTGTTACAGTGTGCAGTGATTCCAGATACGCTTGTGGAGTGGTTCATGATTTCAGAAACTTTCTGAGAGAAAGAGGTTATCTGACCTCTGCAGGGACAACAGTAAAAATGCAGTTTGTGTAAATGAGTTATTAGATGCCCTGCTTCTCCAAAGGAAACAGCTGTTCTTAAATGTGCCACACATAGGTCAGATACCTCATTTGAATCAGTGGAAATACCTTTTACATAGAGCTGCAAGACAGGCTACTTTATTAAATCCTGTTATGGCTTCTTTTTTGCAGCATCTTCAAGTTGATAATGTACCTGCAACTTTGCAGGAAGTGTTGTCTTTTCAGAACCAAGATGATGACTCTGAAAGGGCAAAGTGGATTCATGATGGCTGCTGTCATTCCCGGGACTCAGTTTGATGCCGTCCAGATGGAAGGTTAGTAGCATCACAAACTCTTTTACTGTAATTGGCATGGGCTTACCATTTGCCTTCCCATCTGGGAAAAAATGCTTTAATAAGACTGAGTTTGACTGACTGGTATATTTTGACTGACTGGTATATGCCCGTTACACTTCAGAAGTTGTTCAGCACCTTGTACAAACATGTAATATACATCTTCAATTTAATGTTTCTAAATCTGGGACTGTTCCCACACAGCATATTAAAACCAATGGGGACCTTTTTGTTGTATGCAGTGTGACTTCATAGAATTACCAATGTGCACAAGGTTTAAATATGTACTAGTTTTGAATAGGGTTCTCTCTCGTTGGGTAGAAGCATACCCAGGCATCAAAAACAATGCAGCCTCAGTGGCCAAGAAGATCTTGTATAAGTTTATACCCGATTTTGGGGTACCATGTTATATTCGGTCAGATAGAGATACTCACTTTATAAGTCAGATTATTAAACAAATCTGTAAAGTTCTAAATATTCAGATGCGCTATCACTTTCCACACAGCCCTTAGGTTTCCGGCACGGTATAAAGAATGAATCAAACTCTGAAAACTAAGTTAGCAAAACTTACTGCAGAAACTGGTCTAAACTGGCCAGAAGCCTAACCCTTAGTTTTATTTACTACCCACAGTGCAGAGTGCCTAGAAAGTTTTCCCCTCATGAAAATCTCATGGGACTCCCTATGAGGATGCCAGCCACACCCCTACCCACAAATCTTGATCTGCACTTAGTTGTTGAAACAATGCTTACTTACTGTAAACAACTTATGTCTGTTCTGCAGCATCTTCAATCGCAGGTAATCTCCGCCCAGCTCCAGCCTGATCCTGACACAACACATGATGTCAGCCCAGGAGACTGGGTGTTTGTTTGTTCCTCCTACACAGAACATGCCCTCCAACCTCAAAGGAAAGGCCCACTCCTGGTAGTCCTCATCACAGCTACAGCCATTAGACTCAAAGGGTCTCCAACATGGATCCATATCTCCCATGTCCAAAAAGCAGTGCCAAATGAGGGAAGCCAACCAATTGCCTTAGACTTACCCTCTTGCAGCCTTGTCTGATGACAAACCGGCTTCCTCTCATATGAGAAGAAAAAACAGAGAGACTGGGAACAGAACCATTTTCCCTGAGTCAGGTGACCAAGAGCTGCTCATGGGAGCTAACCTACAACAGCAACCTTTATGTAGTGCGTTTGGAGTGCAGCAGTGAGCTATACATCGCAAAACGAATTTGTGCCTGGACATTTTTGTAAAGTGAATCTGACCCCACCCAGCTCACCATTCATGTCTGATTGTTGCCATGATGACCAATTGTTATTTTTGTTCTACTACTACATTAACTGATCCCTGCTGAAAATCTACGTACTGCCTAATTTCTTAAAAGAAAAATAAAATGATTGATAAAATCTAGAGAGAAATCAGCAGACTGGCATCCAAATTTCAATACATTTCATGCCACATTGAATACATATGCTAAGACTCTAAATGTTAGTAACCATATGATGGAGGTATCCCATTGTTTCCAGTACCTATAAGTGAGGTTGACATGGGGACAGCTTTTTCATCATTAGTACTACGTAAAAATGCTTCATGGCATAATGTCACATCATTTAATAAAAATTGCTGCACTTAGACTTTCAGTGACTGTCGAGGGTTATACTTCTTACATGAAAACTTGGATTGTGGAGGTTGGATACAGCAAATCTAATAGTACTTGAAGAATGTATAGTGAAGGTGCAGTAAAAGGTATGGTCATGCTGAAATACTTATTTTATTTGTGAGTCTATCATATCTCTGGCTGCCAGCAAACTGGTCAGGGTGTTGTTATATTGGTAGTGTTCTTCCAGCCATTCGACATGTAGATACCCTGCCCAGTGGTAAAATCCGAATATATAGGATACTCCGACTGAAAAAATCCAACCGGAAAGGTTGATGCTTGGTGGATTTATCATCATGATTAAGAACAAGCAGCTAGTAAAGGACTTTCTCATATGGACCTTGGTGATGATGTTATTTCTGGGGCTGGTATATTACTTGTTTTACCTGTTTATGGGACTGTAAAATCAATTTTGGAGCCGAGAAAGCTCTCTAAGCTATTTGAAGTGTTAAGTAATGTAACCTTTGACACTGTTAATTTGACTACTCTAGAGCAGAGTGCCATGCGTGCAGCAGTACTCCAAAATCAAGTGGCACTTCATTCTGTACTTGCTTCAAAGGGAGGTATGCGTGTGCTCATGCATGAGGAATGCTGTTTCTTTACTCTCATAATGAGCACGCAGTACGTAGTCATTTGGAAAACATCCAAAAAGTGGCTGAACTGTCAGATAGCAAAGAAGGGGACAGTTCACAATGGGCTTGGCTAACCAATTTGTTTTCAGGATGGGGAAGCAATTTGTTGAAATTTATTATGGATATTGCTATTATTATGATTCTGTTTTTGCTTTTATTGGTATAAAAAGCTTTAATAACCAAAGTCACTGCACCTTGATCAAACAGTACAGTTGTGTACACTTACCATAAAAGTAGATGTTCGAGTGTATTCACTGTTGCAGTCATCACACTTGGGTTATCTGCCTGCAGGTAGCCCTCGCCTCTTCCATGACATCAGATACCATTACATCAGTTTTTTTTTGCCCCAATGTCAGGAGCCCCCAAAATAGGAAGCAATTACATGGCGTGGAACACCTCCAGTAAAAGTAAATACCATTGCCATAAAATATGGCCAAAAAAGAGGATAAGTAGAAAGTAGAGAAAAGTCAGGGGGCTGGAGGGAGGGTAACCAGGACTGCAACAGTGAATACACTCAAACATCTACATTTATGGTAAGTGTGCGTGTTCCACTGTTGCAGTCATCACACCTGGGTTGATTCCCAAAGCTGAGGAAGGGTGAGGGAAGTCAAGAAGTGTTAGGGCTGGCTAGCAGGCCATGTAAGACTACTGTAGCAAAACCAGCTCTGGATTTAGAAAAGCTAGGCAAGTGGTAATGCTTGGTGAAGGTGTGTACTGAACTCCAGGTTGCACTCCTGAGATATGCTGTAGAGGTTGAGGTAGCTCTAGTGGAATGGGTTCTGATCCCCTGTGGGGTAGGCTTTCCATGGTGCTTGTAGCAGAAATGGATGCAGTGTGCTATCCATTTGGAGATGGTTTGCTTTGAAATGGCCTTGCTCTCTGCCCCTGTAGCAAAGCTGACTAGCAGCTGGTCAGATTTTCTGAATGGTTTAGTTCTGTCAAGTGCAGGATCCTTTCCCCTTTATTCTGAGGATTAGGAAAAAAGGTTGGTAAGTGGATGGATTGGTTTAAAGCCACACTGGATACCACACCTTGGGCATAAATGAGGAAGATAAAAGAAGTTATGTACTCACCATAGCGTTCCATGTGAGTTGTTCCATCTCACCTTCACAAAGTTCTCCAGTACCTCGAGACCCAACCCCTTATCCCACAATGCACTGCTGGAATTACCTCAGATCTTGTTTGCTGCATACCATATAAAAGTACAATAATTATTCTGCCTAGGAATGAAGACACTTTGAAAAACCAGGATGAAGACAGCCTTCAGGTCAACTGCCAGCAAGGAGGGGGAAGAATGGAGGGAAGTGAGAATGAAGGCGAGATGGAACAACTCACATGGAACATTATGGTGAGTACATAACTTCTTTATGTGAAGTTGTTCAATCTCGCCGTTCATTCTTCACTGATGGGTAGCATCCCTAGCACCCTGATCTTGGGTGGCTCATGGAAGTACACTCTTCAGAACCATAGAACCAAATGAAGCCTTGTCCCTGGAGGCCTTATCCACTTTGTAATGAGTTATAAAAGTGTGAGGTTTAGACCATGTGGCTGCTGCACAAATGTTATTCAAAGGTAATTTGGCTTGAAAGGCTGAAGAGGTAGAAAAGTACAGTTTTGTACCTACCATAAATGTAGATGTCCGATAGACATGCAACTGCAGTCATAACATGTGGGTTGTCCTGCCTCAGGCAGCCCCCGGTCGGCCGGATTCCAAAGTCTGGGTCCGACGTCGGCTGATGTCGCATTTCTCTCCGACGTCAGGGCGGCTGGAGTATATAAGCATCAGCCGACGCCATTTTCTTCAGTGTTTCTTGCCCCAGATGCCAGGTGCCCTCCAAGGAAGGCTGTAATCAAATTGGAAGACAAAAACAGGATTCCAACAAATAAATGAGCAATAAAACAAATACACCATAACAGATATCCCCAGCTAAGAATAACAGGGATAGGAGTGGACCCTAGGCATAGAGGGGTATGGAGGGAGGGAAAATCCGACTGCAGTTGCATGTCTATCGGACATCTACATTTATGGTAGGTACAAAACTGTACTATGTCCTTCAAGAATGCAACTGCAGTCATAACATGTGGGTAGAATACCATAGCTTAGCTGGGGAGGAGGTATGCTCTAGGAAAGGGATGGTGTGGCAATCAAACCCTGCAGGACTGCCGAAGCAAAGCCTGCTCTGGATCTGGAATATAGAGGGAGATTGTAGTGTTTGGAGAATGTATGCACGGAGCTCCATGTAGCAGCTTCTAGAATGTCCTTGGTAGGCACCCCTCTTAAGAATGCTGTAGAGGTGGCTGTAGCTCTGGTGGAATGTGGTCTGACATTGGCTGGAACAGTCTTTCCATGAAAGGAATAACAGAATCTGATGCAATGTCCAATCCATTTAGAAATAGTCTGTTTTGAAATTGCTTTTCCTTGGACTGCAGGGGCGTAAGCTACAAAAAGTTGTTCAGCCTACTGGCCTTGGTTCTGTCCAGGTAGTATTGAAGTTGTCTGTGAATGTCCAAGGTATGCAAAAGTCTTTCCCCCTTATTCTCAGGATTGGGGAAGAAAGCAGGCAGATGAATGGCTTGATTTAGAGAAACCCTAGATACCACCTTTGGCATAAAAGTAGGGTTGGTCCTTAATGAAACCCTGTCTCTGTGAAAAATAATAAAGGGTGGTATTGCCATTAGGGCCTGTAGCTCCGAAACCCTTCTTGCTGAGGTAATTGCCAACAGGAAAGCTGTCTTCCATGAGAGAAATTGCAAGTCAACTGAAGCTGCTGGCTCAAAAGGAGGTGGAGTCAGTTTTTCTAAGACAAAATTGAGGTCCCAGGCTGGCACTGGGGCCTTTCTTGGTGGCTTAATGTTCTCGATTCCCCTGAGGAATTGTCTTAGTAAGGGGTGAGAGAAAACAGGAGAATCAGTGTTGTATCTAGCTGAAATAGCAGATGCATGTATCTTTATGGAAGAATATGAGAGACCGTTCTTTAACATATCTGCCAAATATTCCAAGATGAGTGGGATGTTCAACAATGATGCATCATGTCCCTTGCTGGTATTCCAATTGCTAAATCTTTTCCACTTTGCTAAGTAAACCTTTCTGGTGGATGGTCTTCGAGCCTCGGTTAGTATCCGCTGAACTTCCTTGGAGAGAGATAAGCTGAAGTTATTTATGGGATCTCCCAGGCTGTTAGTTGCAATGTCTGAGGATTTGGATGCAGTGTTTCGAAATTGTGTTGAGTCAAAAGTAGAGGCCACTGAGGGAGGGCCCACCTCCTGGTGTGACATATGCTCCGTAGTAGTGGGTACCAGTGTTGTCTTGGCCAATCCGGAGCTATTATGATTCCCTTGGGCTTCTCTGCTTTGATCTTTAGTAATACTGAGGTCATCAGTGGTAGAGGTGGGAATGCATAGATTGCTAGGCAGTTCCAGTTGAATGAGAGGGCATCTATTTTCCAAGCTTTTGGATGATATGTCCTTGTGCAAAATTTTGGTAGAAGATGGTTGAGGTGAGAGGCAAATAGGTCCACTTCTGGCTTGCCCCATGTTGAAGTGAGTTGTCTGAAGGCCTTCGGATGTAACCTCCACTCGTGTGGATCTGTGAAATTCCTGCTTAGGCTGTCCGCCAACACATTGTCTTTTCCTGGAACAAACTGGGATTGTAACTGGATGTTTAGGCTCAGTGATTTCTCCCAAAGCTGCATTGTCAGTCTGCAAAGGGGATAAGAGTGGGTGCCCCCCTGCTTGTTTATGTACCACATTACAGTGGTTTTGTCTGTCCGTATCATTAAATAGCCTTGCTGGAGTTGGTGTTGAAAAGCCTCGATGACATGCATCACTGCCAGCATTTCCTTTTGGTTTATATGCAGATGTGTTTCCTTTGGAGACCATTGTCCTTGTATACACCTGCCTTCCATGTGCGCCCCCCATCCAAGGTCTGAGGCGTCTGTAGTCATGGTCTGTGTTATCTGTGGTTTTTTGAATGACATACCGGTGTTTTCCTGGCTCACCGAGGCCCACCATAGGAATTCCTTTTGTAGGCATGGAATGAGTGGTATGATTGTCTCCAAGTTGTTGCTGTGTTGAGACCAAATGCTTTTTAGATACCATTGAAGCTTTCTCATGTGTAGTTTTGCTAATGGAACCAGTAGAATGCAGGATGCCATGTAACCCAGGGCCTGTAGGAATCTCCTTGCAGTCATCTGGGTGAGTTCTGCTAAACCTTTGAAGTAATGAGCTAATTTCTCTTGCTTGTCTTCTGTCAGGTAAGCCATCTGAGAAGCTGTGTCTAGTTTGGCTTCTAAGAAGATTATTTGCTGGGATGGCTGCAGTCTTGACTTTTGGAAGTCGACTTTGTATCCCAGAGCTTGAAGTAATCGTATAACATAATCCAGGTTTTTTGTCAACATCAATTTGTCGTCCGCTTGTATGAGGCAGTCGTCCGGGTACAGGTAAATTTGTATTCCCTGGAGCCTGCAATGAGCAATCACTGAAGCCAGGCATTTTGTAAATACTCTGGGCGCAGTAGATAAGCCAAATGGCAATGCTGAGAATTGATAATGCTCTGGCCCTGCAAGAAATCTGAGGTATCTTCTGCAGCTGTGTCTGATAGGGACATGCAGGTATGCCTCCTTGAGGTCCAGAGTAATCAGCCACGACTCCTTGCCCAGCATGGGAAGGAGCTGCTGTAGAGTCAGCATTTTGAACTTTGGTACTATAAGAAAGTTGTTTAATGCGGACAAGTCCAGTATTGGTCTCCATTGAGATTCTTTTCTTGGAACAAGGAACAGTCTTGAGTAAAACCCTTGGTCTTGTTCTTGTTGTGGAACTCTTTCTATTGCTTTCATTCGAGTCAGCAGAGTGATTTGCTTGATAGCCTCTGCCCTCTGATTTTCTGGTAGGTTTGGCATGCCTTGTTTTCTTGGCAAGGTATGAAAATGAAACCTGTACCCTCGGTCTATAATGTCCAAAATCCATTTGTCCTTTGTCAGTCTGTGCCAGTTTTCTGCAAACAGAGATAATTTCCCGCCCAAGGGAGCTTCTAGTTGTTCCCTGGTAGGCGGTAGTAGAGGAAAGTCATTGAGTTTGTGGTTGTTGGGCAGGTGAAACCCCTGCATCACTTCTTTGGTTTCCTGGCTGCCATTGTCGTCCCCTGTAAGGGCCTCTGTATTGGCCTCTTCCACGGCCACGTCTGTTCTTACCCCTTTGAAACTTTTCTGGATTAGGAAAGGACCAGTTGAACCTGGAGGAAATCTTTCACAGTCTGAACTGATTTTGCTTTTTCTTCGATGGTCTTTAAGACATCCTTAGCATTTGCACCAAAAAGCTTGTTCTTTTCCAAAGGAGCATCCAGAAGCTTTGCTTTTACATGATCTGGTAGAGGTTGATCTTTTAACCAAGCATGTCTACGAATCACTGCCCCTGACATAGCTGCCCTACATGAAGCCTCCAATGCATCACATCCACACTGCAGGAAGTGATTGCTTACTTGCTGAGTGTTATGTACAGCTTCCTGCAAAGTCTTCCTGTCCAAAGGATCAGGAGAAGCTAATGTTTTTTGTAAATCTTCTAAGAGATAATCCTGATATTGTAACATATGAAAAAGGCAATTTAAAGCTCTCATAGATAAGGTAGTGGATGTGTAAACCTTTTTACCCCATCTCTCTAATGACCTCGCTTCCCTGTTGGAGGGCAAAGGATTTTTTGAGGTGGAGGCTGAAACTCCCTTAGGCCCCTGTGAAATAGTTTCCAAATCAGCAGTATGGGCCCTGAATAAATGGGAATGAGTTTCAGGGACCCTGTAATACCTGTCTGGCTTGGCTGGAGCAGGAGGAAGAGAATCAGGGGTAGCACTAGAGTCAGAATACAAATCATCCAGAACATCAAGTACAGGAGGAATAGCTAAGGGCCTGTGCTGAGGCTTCTTAAGGAAAGTCCTAAGGCGTTTCCTAGAATCAGAATATTCCTGTCCTTGCCACTTGAAATGTTCCCTCATGGTGTGCAGAACTTCCCCAAAAGAAATATCCTCAGGAGGGGAGGCCGAAGGGATGGAATCTTCTGCATCAGAGTCCTCATAGGTCTGGAAGAGCTCTTCCTGGCTATCAGAGTGGACAGAGCCCTCAGAGTCTTCAACTGAAGGAGTAGGGTCAGAGGGTTCAACCCAGGGCCTTTTATCAGGAGGAGGCTGGGATGCTCTCTCAGGATGGGCCTGTGAACCTCTAATCATGGAAATTAAATCAGCAGCCATGGACATAATTTGTGTCTCCAGAGTCGGCTGAGGTAAGGACTTAGCAGTAATATGCTTTGTTTTGCTGGCTGCCTTAGCCCTAGTGTAGGCCTTAATAGACATGGCCATAGGAGGCCTGGCAGCTCCACGTGCCGGAGTGACCTTGTCCACAGCAATGGTCTCGGGCATTTCCTCGGTTTCGGTATCCGGAGGAAAATCTATAACTGGCGTTGGAGTAATGTCTGGAATCGGAGTTGTCGGTAATGCGGTGTCTTCGGTTCGGAGCGGTGGAGAGACAGTCTCAGAGGGAACCGGAGCACTCGCGCTAGGTTTTGGCATGGAGTCGGTGGTAGACGCGGGCCGAGAATGTCAGTCCCGGTCTTTTCGCTTTTTAGGAGTTTGCGATGTCGGAAGATCCGACGGCATGGTGTAAGCAAATTTATCGCCGAAAAAATCTTCAGCGAACTCCGCCCGGCACCTGAGAGTGCGTTTGTTGAAGCGAGCACAGGCTACACAGGCCGAGACGTCGTGGTCTGGGCCCAGGCAAGGGAGGCAGTAAGAGTGGAAATCCTTATGAGGTATTTGTTTACCACAAAAAAGACAATTGTTAACTTTTTCAGTAATTTCTGACATCGGCTGAGGCAAGAAAAGGTCCCCAACGGGGTACTTAGCTTTTTTGATGACTTCGGTATCGTAGAATACAGGAGCTGACCGACTGGCACTTGCGAACCGCTTCTGCTTCGGGCACCGCGCGGCAAGAAAGACTGAAGAAAATGGCGTCGGCTGATGCTTATATACTCCAGCCGCTCTGACGTCAGAGAGAAATGCGACATCAGGCGACGTCGGACCCAGACTTTGGAATCCGGCCGACCGAGGGCTGCCTGAGGTAGGACAACCCACATGTTATGACTGCCGTTGCATTCTTGAAGGACATCTACTCTGGTTGAATGAGCCTTCACCTTACTAGACAAGGGCATGTTATGACAAGAATATGTGTAGGTGATGCAATCTGACAGCCACTTAAACAGGGTTGTTTTGGCAACTGGTTTCCCTTTCCTGGCCTCAGAAAAAGACACAAAGAGCTGATATGATTCCCCAATGTCTTTTGTTCTGTTTAAATAAAATCTAAGTTGTTTATGAACATCGAGTTTGTGCAACATATATTCCAATTTGTTGGTGTGATTAGGGAAGAAAACGGGCAACTCAATGACTTGAATAATGTTAATCTCAGAACATACTTTAGGCAAAAAGGATGGATTTGTCCTGAGAGATACTCTATCAGCATGGAAGACCATATAAGGGGGGCTTTATGGATAGGGCTTGGAGCTCTGACACTCTGCGGGCTGAAGTGATGGCTACTAAGAAGATAGTTTTCCATGACAGAAATTTTAGTTCACAAGATGATGCAGGCTCGAAACGAGGAAGAATGATGTGAGATGACATAAAATTCAAATTCCAGGGGGAGTAAGGTGTCTTCACTGGAGGCCTCATGTGAAAAGAACCTTTTAGAAAAGCCTTAGACAATTGGTGAGCCATAATATTCAAACCATCGATTCCTAGATGGAAATTAGATATAGCAGCTAACTGCACTCGCACCGTAGCAGCCACTGCTCCATTGTTGAAGATGTCTGTCAAGCATTGTAAGATAGAAGACAATGGTGCTTGGTAAGGGTCAATGTTGTGGGAAGAAGCCCAAATGGAAAATCTCTTCCACTTACTACGATACAATTTTCTAGTGGAAGGTTTATGGGAAGCCAACAAAATTTGACTAGTGCCAAGGAAAAGATCATAAAGCCTGGCTATGTGGGGAATTGGAGCAGCCAAGCGGTTAGCTTCAGTGTCTGCAATGATGGATGAAGATCCCCTGACGGATGTGTCAACAAGTCCGGAACTGGGTCCAGGATCCATGGTTCTTCCAGAATGTGATGGTAAAGAAACAGAAACCAAATCTGCCAAGGCCAATGAGGGGCTATAAGGATGACCGTTCGTCCCAGCGACTTTGCTTTCTGTAAGAATTTGGGTATCAGGGGAATTGGTGGAAATGCATAGAGGAGACCCGGGGGCCAATTGTGGACAAGAGCATCCCTTGGGGAAGTGACCTGGCATGGGAATCAGGGCAAAATAGCTTCTGCATTTGTTGTTGATACGACTGGCGAACAGGTCGCAGAAAAGCTGGCCCCATTTGCAGAAGATCCTGTCCGCAATCTCTTGTTTGAGGGACCAGTCATGGAGCAATAAAATTGCTCTGCTCAGTCTGTCCGCTATGACGTTGGATTTGCCCGGGATATGCATTGCTAACAGAAAGCGCTGGGATGACACTGCCCACTGCCATACTCTGAGGGCTTCTCGGCAAAGGGGATAAGATTTGATCCCGCCTTGCTTGTTCAGGTACCAGACCACTGACATGTTGTCTGTCTGTACTGCAATTGTCCCTAGAGGAAGAGAGTCCTGAAAGTATTGCAACACTAGAAGTACTGCTCTCATCTCCAGGACATTGATACACAGATGTGATTCTTGATCTGTCCATGTGCCTTGGGCAGTCTTTCCCTGAAAAAGCCCCCCCCCCCACCCTATCAGGGAAGCGTCTGTGGTCACACTGGCAACTGGAGGGGGGAGCATGAAGGGACATCCTATTGTGACATGAAGAGACGTCAACCACCACTGAAGATCCTTCTTGCAGGAATTCTTTATCAGGATCATGCGACTCACTAGAAGTTCTTGGTAAGACCATTGCATGAATAAAAGCCATTGAAGGATTCTCATATGCATCCTTGCTAATGGGATTGCTAAAATAGTTGCCGCCATCAATCCTAAAACTTTCAATACCTCTGCAGCTAGTGCTCTGTTCTTTGATATCAGGGACATGATGTGTTGGAAAAGAATACAAATTCTTTCTGGTGGAAGACGAACAGTGGTGGTTGATGTGTAACTCTGTCCCTATAAAAATGATATGCTGTGATGGGAACAAGGCAGACTTTTTGAAGTTGACTGTAATGCCTAGCCGATCACAGAGTGTCAGAGTAGCCTCTCTCGCTTGAAGAAGTTGATGCCTGGTGGTGGAGGTAAGGAGCCAATCGCCCAAATACGGAAACACCTGAAATCCTAGATGCCTCAGGTGAGCCGTGACTACTGCCATGCACTTTGTGAACACTCCGGGGGCTGTAGTGAGACCAAAGAGCAGAGCTCGGAATTGATAATGATTGGCTCCCAGCCAAAAACGCAGGTGATCTCTGGATGGCCTGGCCATCTTTATGTGGTAGTACACATCCTTGAGATCGATCGAGCACATCCAATTGTCCTTCCCTAGAAACGGGAGAATGGACTGTAGCGTGACCATTCAGAACTTCTCTTTTTTCACAAATTGGTTGAGTCTGCTGAGATCCAAAATGGGTCTCCAGTCCCCTGTTTTCTTTGGAACCAAAAAGAATCTTGAGTAAGTTCCGAATCCTGTTTGGTCTGCCGGGACTGACTGGATGACTCTTTTTTTTTTTTTATAGCAATTGGTGTACCTCTATTGCTGCTTGTCCCATGTGACTGGGTGGAGCGTCCAGGATTTTTTTTGACGGGAAGGGGCTGGGTGGAGAATGGTATGAAATACCCTCTGGAAATTATACTTTGTACCCAACTGTCATTTGTTATATTCAGCCAGGCTTTTGGGTACAATGACAAGAGACTCCCAACTGCCTCCAGAGTAGGACAGCCGGGCCTCCCTTCAGGAGCGCTGGTATGACTGACCAGAGAAGTGATCCGTCACCCTGGTGTTGCGGACCCCCACTGTCATGAGGGTGACGTCTTCCACTGAAACCCCCTCCTCTGCCTCTGGAGGGGGGCTCTCCACATGTGTCTTGAAAGGCTCCTTGGGCTTTCCAGAACCACATCTTTCCTCCCCTCTGACCTTTAGGAAAGGGTTGAGTGGGGGTGGAAAAATGGACTCCAACGGCAGACAGTGTCTTTCCTTCTTGCTCACACCTGGTCAAAGTCTCCTTCACCTTTGGCCCAAACAAACATGAGTCATCAAATGGGGTATTAATAAAGGAAGACTTGAAGGGTTCTGAAAAGGAACATTCTCATATCCAGGCATGCCTACGATGAGCGATTCCTGTACCTGCAGCTGTACTCAAACCATCAATTGCATAAGATACGAGACGCATGGATGAGTTGACTATCGAATTGAGGTTAGAGAGTTGAGTGACAATCTTGTCGGATACACTCGTAGCTACAGCACCCTGAAGAGCATCTCCCAACTCCTTAAGGAGATCTTTCTGCAGTCTAGTAAAATGTGTCAAGTAGTTCAGTGATTTGAGTGAGAAAGTCACTGAACTGAACATACATTTCCCATATCGATCCATGATCCTAGATTCTCTGTTAGGAGGATGGATAGACGAGGAAGTCTCAGACATTTCCTTTTTGGTGGCTGCCGCCCACCATGGCATCAACAGGGACTCCCTTGGTCAAAAAGGACTTATCCATGGGTGCAGAAATAAAATTATTAGGCCTCATAGGAACAGGTTCCACAGATTCTGGTTACTCCCACGTCCTATGAGAGACCAGATCCATAAGCTCATCATAGGGCGGAGATACCCAAGAGGTGGAAGGCTGAGACCCGAACGCCTTCAGGAGAACTGACCCATCCTTAGTAGGGCTCTTGGACTGCCAATCACCCCTCTGCCTAAGAATTTCAAGAATCTCCGCCAAGGAGATGTCCTCAGAGGGGGATCTAGGGGACCCTTCTGATTCATCCAAGTCGGTGTCCAATGTGAGAGACTCCTGGGAGGGAATCCAAATGCCTCCTCTTGCATAATCTCTTCCTGGAAACCTCTTCAGGGGGAACTTCTGGAGAGGTCTCAGAAGAGCAGGGCGCACCCTGTGGGGCTACCTGAGGCTCAGGGTCTCTACGCTTGGGATAACCAGAGGAGACAGAAACTGACACAGGCACTTTAGGGGAAGAAGAGGCCAGACTTTGAGATGAGGAAGTCTTAGGAGACAACACTCGCCTCATGGCTTCGAATGCACCTCGGCTCTGATGAGAAGGAGTCGACTGATCCAACGGAGCCGCCACCTCCTTCCACACCGAAGCCGTGGGCTCCGAGCCCGAGGTAGGAGCCGAGCTCACACGAGCTGAGGCCCCGAGAGGAAGAGTCGGCACCAAGTCGGTGTGGCTATCCTCTCCGGACCCGACCGGAGAGTGTCGGCTCCTAAAGTCCCCGGTCGGTGCAGAGAACATCCGAGCAGATGGAGCCAATGGCACTGGAGCATGTGTCGGCTCCATGGGATCCACAATCATCAGGTCGGCGTCCTCCGGCTCCAAATGTCCGGTATGGCTCGGAGGAGGAGTAGACAATTCAAGAGTAGTGGTCTTCGGCTCCGACAGTTGGGTCTGAGCCGACAGCAATTTAGCAAGGCGTGGTGCTTTTAACAGTTTCTGAACCAGCCGGTCCATATCCAGATCAAAAAGGCTGACAGAGGACCTGGAAGAGTGAACAGATGGAGCCAATTGGAGCAGTATCGATGGAGGTTTTTCGGCAACCGGTTCCAGAGCAGTGTCCCGGTTCCAAAAAGAACAGACTGTCGGCTCCGAAGGCAGTGAAGCCGAAGTCACCACACTTTCTGACATTTTTCCTTTTTTAGATCTGGATTCAGAGGAAGATTTGGATGATTTGCTGGCCCCATCCTGGTCAGACGATGCCTCAGAAAAAGGGTGCTTGATAATACCCCTTATCAATTAACTTCCTCTTCCTTTCTGCAAGCACTCTGGTGGAAAAGGAATGACAGATACTGCATGACTCTTGCAGGTGCACCTCACCCAAACAGTAAACACACTGCACATGGGCATCCGTGACGGACATTTTCTGTCTGCAGTCTGGGCATTTTTTAAACTCAGATTTTGGATGTTTATCTTTTTCTTCAGACATTTCACAATATCCAATAAAATGGAACACACTGTTTAACTATGAGCTATTTAAGAAATGTAACTAACTCACACAAAAGACACACAGCACAAGGGGCAGCTAATAACTATATCAATATAAACAGGATTAAGTAATCCAATAACAAGAGTCCCAAACAGGGAACACTGACTAACAACTATAAGAAGAGATCCTAAGGCCAAAGGGCCGAAGGCAAAGAAAAGATTTTACTGAGGAAAGGGGTTGAACACAGAAAACAACTATTTACTAGCTAGTAATATCTAGTATTATATAGTAATCAAATATATATAAAAAATTGAAATATAAAACTTGCTGAAAGTTGAAAACTCCCAATAATAGTTTCGAGCAACGCTAGAAACGAAGAGATACGTGCTGCAGCAAACTAGATCTGGGGTAATTCCAGCAGTGCATTATGGGATATGGGGTTGGGTCTCGAACTACTGGAGAACTTTGAGCTTGCTAGTCGGCCGTGTCGGAGCGGAGGATTGGCTCCGAACCCATCAGTGAAGAATGAACGGCGAGATTGAACAACTTCACATTGATGGGTTCCACAGCCATAACGGCCTGTAACTCAGACATTCTTCTTGCTGAAGTGATGGCTACAAGTAAGGCTGTTTTCCAAGAGAGGAATTTTAACTCTGCTGTAGCAGCAGGCTCAAAAGGGGGAAGCGTGAGCTTCTCTAGTACAAAGTTAAGGTCTCAGGCAGGAGTGGGAGCTCTCCTCGGGGGTCTTAAATTGTTAGCTCCTCTCCGGAACTGTTTGACTAGAGGGTGAGAGAAGAGGGGTGGGCTCAGTACTGTAATGAGCTGAGATGGCCGAGGCATGAATCTTAATTGATGAGAAGGATAGGCCTTTGTGGAGTAGCTCTGCTAGGTAATCTAGGATTTGAGGTAAGGAGGGCACGGCTGTGTCCTTTCCTAGAGACTGTCTCCAAGAACACTATCTTTTCCACTTTTCTGAATAAGATTTCCTAGTACTAGGCCTCAAGGATGACATCCAGCACCTGTTTGCTGAGGGTTGCCGGTGATGTATTCAGGGAATAAGCCAGGCTGCTAAGTTCAGGGTTTGCAGCTTAGGATGCAAAATCTGGCCCTCCTGCTGGGACAGCAGAGAGGGGGTCTGATGCAGGTACCAGGGTGGCACTGTTGTCAGACTGCATAAAAGTGGGTACCAGTGCTGGTGTGGCCAGTATGGTGCAATAAAGATTGCCCTTGGCCTGTCCTGTATGAGCTTGAGTAGTACTTTCAAGAGGAGGGGCAGATGGGGAAAGGCATAGACTGAGAGGTTTTCCCATGTAAAGGATAGGGCATCCACATTCCATGCTTGGCTGTGGGGAGTTCTGGTGCAAAATTTGCTCAATTGATGGTTTTGGGGGGGAAGCAAAGAGGTCCACCTCTGGTGTCCCCCACCTGTGGATTAGAGGCTTGAATGAATTGGGTTCCAATTTCCACTCGTGCAGGTCCATTACATTTCTGCTTAATTCGTCTGCCAGTGAATTTTGTTTGCCTGGCAGGAACTGAGCTTGCAGGTGCACTTGGTTGCTCAGGGCTGTGTTCCACAGAGCCATGGCTAACCTGCAGAGTGGGTAGGAATGAGTAACCCCCTGCATGTTTATGTACCACATGACTGTGGTGTTGTCTGTCTTTATCAGGAGTTGTCCTGGAAGGATAAGGTATTTGAAGGCTGTCAGAGCATTCTGTAGAGCTAACATTTCTTTTTGATTGATATGCAGGTGCATTTGTCCTGGGCTCCATTTGCCTTGAATGCATTTGACTGCCATGTGAGCCCCCCATGCATAGTCTGATGCATCTATTGTCAGGGTTTGGGCGGCGGGGGATTGAGTGAAAGGGAGTCCCTTGTTGTGGTTGCAGGCCTCTGCCCACCAAAGGAATGATCAAAATCACAGTTTCCAAGTCCTGAGAATGTTGACACCAGAGACTTTTTAAGTACCATTGCAGTTTCCTCATATGCAGTCTTGCATACGGAATTAGTAGAATGCATGAGGCCATGAACCCTAGGACTTGCAGTATTATTCTTGCAGATAGCTGGGTTTAGGTGGCCAGTAGTTTGAAGTAATTTGTCAAATAAACCTGCTTTCCCAGGAATACAATTTCTTGGCTGGGTACCAAATGTGATTTCTTTTCATTTATGGTATACCCCAGAGAAGTTAGGAGTCTCTTTACAAATGTCAGGTGCTGAAGTAGCAATT
This sequence comes from Protopterus annectens, assembly GCF_019279795.1. Taxonomy (NCBI): domain Eukaryota; kingdom Metazoa; phylum Chordata; order Ceratodontiformes; family Protopteridae; genus Protopterus; species Protopterus annectens. The sequence goes on from NC_056744.1 coordinate 1,008,519,424, forward strand.
CCTGACTGTCTGCCTGAATCAGGCAATCGTCCAAGTATGGGTAAATTTGGATGTTTCTCTGCCTGCAGTATGCAATAATAGCTGCTGCCAGGCACTTTGTGAATACCCTGTGCGCAGCAGATAAGCCAAAGGGAATTGCAGAGAACTGATCGTGCATAGAGCCTTCCTTGAAACGTAGACATTTCCTGCAAGATTCCCTTATGGGGATGTGCAGATAAGCTTCTTTTAAGTCTACGGTGACCAGCCAGGAGTCCTTGGCTAGCATAGGCAGCAGTTGTTGGAGTGTAAGCATTTTGAACTTTGGTATCACTAGGAAGGTGTTGAGAATTGGCAGATCCAGGATAGGGTGCCAAGAGCTTTCTTTTCTGGGCACCAGAAACAGCCTGTAGTAGAAACCCTGTCCCCTTTGCTCTGATGGAACAGGTTGAATAGCCCTGATACTGAGAAGAGAAAGTACTTGCTTTTGGGCCTCTGCCCACTGGTTTTGGGGAAGGTCTGGAAATCCACTTGAGGTTGGCAGTGAATGGAAGTAAAATCTGCATCCCTGGGATACAATGTTTAAGACCCAATGGCCCTGGGTAATGTATTCCCAGTTTTTTGCATGCAGGGCAAGTTTTCCTCCTAGGGATGCAAGTACTTGGGCATGGCTGGGAAGCATGCAGAAGTCATTGTGAACTTTTTCCATAAGAGGGTGGCTTACCACTCAATGTTTTATGTTTTTGAGGTGGGAGCACTCCATTGTTTAGATCTGTGCATACCCTGAGACTGTAGTCATTGTGGTCTATTGCCCCTGTGTTTGGACTGAGAAGGCCTGGGAGGGACTGGAAAGGACCAGTTCTTCAAAGGCCAATGCCTACTGAATTTAGGTGGCTGTACCTGTAAGAAATATTTAACAGTTTGCATAGATTTAGCTTTTTCCTCCATCTTTTTAAGAACTTCCTCTGATTTTGTGCCAAACAAACATTCTTGATTTAATGGAGCATCTAGTCATTTTGCTTTGACATGGTCTGGCAAGATTTGTTCCTTCAGCCAAGTATGCCTTCTCAGAACAGACCCAGTGATAGAAGCCCTGCAAGATGTTTCTAAAGCATCAAAACCACACTGCAAGGTATGTTTACCAACTTGGTTAGCAGACTGCATTAACTCTTGTAAATCTTTATTTTCTGCACAATCAGGAAACAACAACATTTTTTGTTTAATTAGTTCCATAATATGCTGCTGGTACTTCAACATGTGAAACTGGCAATTTAAAGCCCTGATGGCAAGAGTTGCAGAGGTACATACCTTCTTACCCCATCTGTCTAAAGCACTAGAATCCCTGTCTGAAGGGGTAGGGTTTTTGGCTGTAGTAGTCTTAATACCATTAGGTCCCAGGGAAATGGTCTCTGGATCCGCAGTAGGATTTTTAAAGAGAAATTTGTGAGAGTCAGGTACTTTGTAGTACCTGTCAGACTTTTTAGGAGCTGGAGGTAAAGTATCCGGGGTAAGACTTGATTCCATGAAGACATCATCTACAATATCCAGGACAGGGGGTATAGCTAGAGGCCTGTGCCAAGGCAAGTCTAAAAATTCCCAGAGTCTCTTTTTTGACTGGGGGTAGTCTTGGCATTCCCAGCGGAAATGCTCTCTTATGGTATGCAAGGTTTCACTGAAAGAAAAGTCCTCTGGAGGGGAGGCAGAGGGAATGGAAACCTCTGCATCTGAATCCTCATAGATGAATAAAGGTATGTTCTGGCAATCAGAGGGGTCAAAGTCATCGGACTCATAGCCTGTAGAATCAGAAGGAAAATCAATTATTTGTTTTTTAGAAGGGGAAGGCTGACTTCCCCTAATTAAAGTAATAAGGTCTTCAGCCATTCTAAGCATTTGCTTCTGAGGCATGGGAGCTTGAGAATGCACTTTGGTCGTTGGTTTCCTAGGCATAGTGCGAACTCTGGGCCTGAGAAATTCGGTAGTTTTAGTCACAAATGAAGTAGTCGGTTTAATACAAACATTGGAAGGCCTGAATACAACCTCAGAAGCCAGTGCCTGCACAGTGGTACGGACCCATCTAAGGTACAGACATCCGCAGGTTCCATAGTTGAGGAAGCATCTCGCGGCATTCCAGACTCTGAATGGGTCTCAGTAGAGGCCTGGGAATCTGTAGAAATGGGTATCGGGGGCTACGAAAGCACCTCACTTACCGGCGGACTAGTGACTAGCTTAATGGAAGCGTCATCGGCAGTTTTGGACCTATGCGATCTGTCTCTGTCTTTATCCTTACTTTTTTTGGAAGATCGGTGGTCGGATGTCTCAACAAAGCCATTTCGGAATAAATACGGAGAACGAGATCGAAAGAACTTGGCGACAAAGACAGCCCAATGACAAATAGTTCGGGCGTTGAACAAGGCACAAAACCGACAGCAAGGAATGTCGTGGTCTGGGCCTAAAAAGGTGACGCAGTAAGAATGAAAATCTCTGTGAGGTATTTGCTTTCCACAGGCAAGACAATTGTTAACTTTTTTTGACATTGGTTAGGCAAGAAAAAAGGGTCCCCAACAGAGTACTTAGCTTTAGAAGACTTCAAGTTTGAAACTCGAACAATGAAAATTTCAGGTAGCGGCTGACCGGCACTTGCGAACTGCTTCTGCTTTGGGCTCCCACAGTGGCAAGGAAAGCTGATGTAATGGCGTCGGCTGCATGTTTTATACCCCTGATGACCTGACATGGAAGAGGCGACAGCATCCGACGCAGAAATCCCAAGACTCTGGTATTCGGGCCGACTGAGGGCTACCTGCAGGCAGATAACCCAGGTGTGATGACTGCAACAGTGAAACACGAAGAACATCCAGTGTTACAGAATTTGCATGCTAGTGATTTTAAAAAGTGTCATTTGCAAATCATGTCAATGAACGTGAAATAAGTGAAAATGAAGAGTTAGTTTTAGAAGGTTTTGGAAAATGTTATGATAATATATTTAAAGTGTAAGAGATGTTTTACAATACGAGTGTGATGCTTTCTCGGCATCAAATGAGTGATTGTAAAGGGTTAAAATGAAATTGCACATGTCCTAGAAGGTTAGCGTACATGTTTGCAATAGCAGAATTGGAAACATGGAAAAGTACAGAATGTTAAGCTTCATTTCCTGAGCCTGCGGCAGCAGTCTTTCTAAATCATATGGTTAAAAGAAACTTACTCCATACTAAGCTAGAAATGTAGATAAGAAATTGCAGATCCATGATGCATTTCTATTAGATATTTAGTAATGGTCTGAAGAATAAACTGTATTAGTTAGCATTTTTCTATTGGATGCAAGCAGTGGTATGTTTGATAAAGAGTTCTACATTGTTAGAGTTTTTCTATAAAAAAATCAATAATGCTTTTGTTCGGGGAGACGTGACTTCCTGAATACTGTCTCCCACATGCATTTGTTACTTGTTTTAAGTGTTATTTGTATGAGTTATATGGTAAAGTTATTGGTATCAAAAGTGAATACATTTTTGTTACCATAGATATAGTCTTTTTTTACGGTCATCCCTAATACCCGGGGTGTAGATAATATTAGGGAATTTTTAACTGGGTAGAAATGTTTTTGCTAATGACAAAGTGAACTTAATCTGTATGCTTTTGGACATCATTTTAGAGAATAATATATTTTTGTTCAAAGATGAGTTCTATCTTCAGAAGGGTGGCGTAGCTATGGGCACAGCATGTGCCAATAGCTATGCCAACTTAGCTCTTGCTCAATGGGAAGAAATGCAAGTGCTGAGTAATAATGCTTTCTCTAGTTATATCATCTGGTATACCAAGTTTGTGGATGATATACTTTTTCTTTGGGGAGGTTCACTCCAACTACTTCATGACTTTGTGGAATATATGCAGGATAAGACGTCTTTTTTGAGATTCACTTGTCAGCATTCAAGAGAAGAAATACATTTTCTTGATGTGACTGTTAGGAAGACAGATCCTGGATCTGTGAGTACCTGTTTATAAAGGAAACCTACATGTAAAGATGCCCTCTTACACAAAAGTAGTATGCATCCTAGACATGTTGCTAGGAACGTGGTAAGTGGGCAGGTTTTGAGAATAATGAGGTTACACAGTGAAGATACCCAGATGAGGGTAGCACTACAGCAAAGTAAAAGTGAGTTTCTATCTAGGGGTTACACAGTAAGAGAGTTAGACCATTGTACTGATTGGTGTCTTAAAGAGCAAGAATCCAAGGGTAGACCCTATTTTTCTGATGTAGTGAATACCCTGATTAAGAATCAGAGTACTGACTACAATTTTTTTATTTATTTATTTAACATTTGTTGACCGGGAAAGTCCGACTAGATTCCACAGATCCTGTTTTCAGCGGAGGCCCGGGGAGAAATATTTCAGATGCATGTCTTTAGAATGTGGGAGGAAACTGGAGTACCTGGAGGAAACCCACACGCATGCAGGGAGAACATGCAAACTCCGTACAGAAGGCACCCCGGCCGAGAATAGAACCAGAGAACCTCTTGCTGTGAGGCGACAGCATTAACCACTGCACCACTGCGCTCCACTGACATACTCTAGTGATGTCAGTGTTTTTTGTGATATATATTTAAGAAAACCTGGAATGTACTACAAGAGTCAGATCAGCTCAGGGATACCGTTGGAGATAAGCCCCTCTTAACGTTTAGGAATAATCTATCATTAAAGAGACAACTTTGCTATAGACCTTATAAATGTGGCACTTCTGTTGACTCACAGAGGCTTGGGACTTAATCTTGTAGGGGATGCGCTGCATGTAGTAACATACATGTGGGACCCAGCTATATGCACCCTAGTGAGGGTTTCCAAATTGAGTGTAAGATTAATGCTGACTGCAGGACCAGCAATGCAGTCTATTTTAGCTACTGTGTGTTCTGCCATGTGTATTATATTGGAAAGACTAATCACTCTTCCAATGATCATACTTTAGAACATATTAGAGACATTAGGTACGGGAAAGAAAGTAGTGCCTTAGCAAAACATGCTACATAATTTGGTCCACAACACAAGTTTAGATTCTTTGTGTTAGAAGTGGTGAATGAAAACATCAGAGGGAGTGATATAAAAAATAGGACAGAGTCAGCTGAACAGAAGTGGATTCTTCAGTCTGTGGCTGATAAAATACCAGGAATAAATGATGCAGTTACACTGAAACCTTTCCTACAGGCACATAGGCTGAAGCATTGATTTATACATGCCCCCCCCCCTCCCCAATTTTTCTCTTTTTTCCCTCTCTCTCTTTTTTTCATCTTTTTAATGAGTGATGTTACTTTTACACGGCTTGATTGACTGTAAGATTTCATTGGCTGTTAATAATTGGATAGGGCTTATAGGCTGTTCAGTACTATATCTAGTTGGCGTATTTTGTTAATGGAAGTCTGATGAAGCAATTTTATTGTGAAAGCCCTTACTACTGTTATATTACTTCCAGTTAAATATTTTTAGCCCATGGCTGTGTGTTCTGGTGTTTTGCTGTGATTTCTGGATTTTATCCTTGCATTTATGCCTATATTAGTCGTTCCATAAGGACATTTCTGCCAACTCAATAACCAAATGCAGCTTAAAGACTATAGTCCCATTCAGAAACAAATAGGCATTTTTCTTAAGGATAAAAAAGAAATTATGTACTGCTACTAGAACTTCTGGACAGAAGATATACAAGAAGATTAAGAGAGAAATTAGAAGAAAGAAAAATACTTGCACAAGAAAAACTGTCAAAACCTACAAATGCAAATGTGTGTTCATTAATACAACAGATTTATGAAAAACATTATATGACCAAGAAACCTTGGGCCATTTTGAAAAGAAGCAAGAGAGGAAGTGCAAGCATATAAAGAAAAAAAATGTAGAGATTTTTGAAAGGTATAAAAACTAAACATGGACATGGGATAGAGAGAGATCTGATATGGTGCAATATTTGTGCAAAAGAGAAAGCCAAATTAACCAATACAAAAACAGCAGCTCCAAAGATATGCAGAGAACTAGAGGTAATGGCACCCACATATGGAACATTCCACAGTACAAAAAAGTAAGATCACAAAGTGGAAACATACAACAGAAAATTAGTAAAGTAGAAGTTAAAAAAAAATAGAAGCTGAAATTATGGAATACCTGAGAAGTGAAGGATTTAGTGTAAGAAAGGCTAACACAGGTTATGTCTCAGCATGATGGAACATTGAGTCCCCCAAACAGAAACAGAAGGCGCAAGAGATATTTGAAGAAGAAGAAATATGAGTGAGAGACATCTGACGAAGAAGAGCTATGGACATGAGAAAGAAAAAGTTATTTAATATGGTGCAATATTTATGCAAAGGGGAAAGCAAAGCTAAATCAATACAAAGAAGCGCCAAAGATATCTGAAGAGAAATACAGGCAAAAGCATCCGGATAAGGAAAATTTTACAATACAAAAAAATAAGAAAACAAAGAGGGAAAGTATTAAAGCGAATTAGTAAAGGAAAAGTTACAGAAAAAGAAAATGAAGTTATGGACTACCTGCGAAGTGAAGGATTTAGTGTAGACAATCTAACTCTGATAACATCACAGCATGGCAGAAAAATGAGTCCCCAAATTAAGGAAAAAACAGAGGAGCAGAAAGCATCTGATCAGTTGCCATGTGAAGGTACTTTGGAGCCTTCAGTTGGAAACAGTATAAAATTTCAGTTGGAGTTGCACAGCAAGGAAAGGAACAGGAAATTGTGGCACCTGATGCAGTCAATGTTGTGGAATGATGGTTCAGTTAGTTTGCATATGAAAGAGCAACAGATGACACAGGATGACGCTGAAGAGAATATGTCACAGGAAGATGTTCTGGAACTTTCTGTAGAATGCCCGAAGGAAATGGTGAACAAAGAATGTGCTCTTAGTTTAGAAGAAAATGATCTAAGGGAGAAGTTGCTAGATTTAATACATATGCACAGACATATTAAGATAAAGGAAACAAAAAGATATAAAGGACGGCGCAGTGGTGCAGCGGTAGTGTTGTCGCCCCACAGCAAGAGGTTCTCCAGTTCAGTTCTCAGCTGGAGTGCCTTCTGTGTGGAGTTTGCATGTCCTCCTTGCATTTGTGTGACTTTTCTCCAGGAACGCCAGTTTCCTCCTACATTACAAAGGCATGCATCTGGAGCGTTTCTCCCCGGGCTGCTGCTGAAAATTGGCTTCATTCCAAGTCAGAATAAATGCTAAATAAAAAATAAATAAATAAATAAATAAAAATAAAGGATAAGTACAAAATAAGTAATTACTGATGACCCAAAATTCCAAAACAAGGCAAAAGGAATAGAAGCACCACCAAAAAAGAAGAAACAGACATTTCTGAAAAATATATAAAAAATGTTGAATGGACATAAGTAAAAGAAAGAAGACGTTCTAATGTACAGAACATGAAAGAGGATAAAGTAATGGCCAGAGAAATTGAAGCAAAATTAAGAAAATCTCCTAACTGGAAAACCCCAGGGCCAGATGCAACACCTAACTTCTGGCTAAAAGTATTAAAATCTTTACATGAAGATTTAGCCCCAGTAAGAACTATTTACATGTGCACCCCGAATAGACGCCAACCCGATTAACAGAAAAAAATGGTACTCATCCTTAACAGTGAACCTGCAAGGTGTCCTAAAACTACAGACCAATAACTTGCCTTCCTATGTATAAACTATACACTAGAATTGATGTTGACAAAGTTTATACTCATTTAGAAGAAAACTCAATCATGACACTAAAACAAAAGGGTAACAAAACAAAATTATATGGAACAAAGGATCATTTGTTAGCCAAAGTTATAACGGAGAATTGTAAAAAGGGGGAAGAACCTAAGTATGGCAAGGATAGACTACAAAAAAAGCATTTGACAACATCCCACATTCATGGCTAAAACAGTGCTTACAAATGTATAAGCTACACCCTACATTGATCAATTACACTACAGAGACCATGAAACAGTGGCAAACCAATATGCAGCTAAGCTGTGATAAAGGACAAATTATTATCAGAAGGATAAGGACGACTCTCTGTCACCCATGCTTTTTGTCTTGCCCTTAACCAAGTACTACTTAAAAGATTAGGTCATGATTATAATTTGGCTCCCAGAAAACAAAGTGTAAAGACATCTTCTTTTTGTGGACGACTTAAAACTATACAGTTCATCAGATGAGGAACTGTAAGCACAACTACAAGTGTCAAAACTTTCTCAAATGATACAAAAATGTAATTTGGTCTTGATAAATATGCAAAAGCTGCAGTAAACAAGAAAATATTTGACATAGACAGGAATGTGATATAAAGGAACTTGAGCAGGTGTTCTATAAATATATAGGAATTGATGAAGGCTCGACAAAAAAACATGAACAAATGTGAATAAAACTTAGTAAGGAATACTTTAAAATACTAAAACTAATACTGAAAACAGCCCTGACATATAGGAAAAAAGTCCAAGCTATAAACCAATTTGCTCCTCCTGTTCTAACTTACAGTTTTGGGTTGACTGACTGGCACCAAAAGGTATTGGATCAGTTGGATAAGAAAACAAGAAAATGTTTCATGCTTATCAAATGATTTATAAAAATCAGTGTATACCAAAATTATATATTTCCTGTTTTGAAGGAGGTTGAGCTTCCCCGAAACTGATTACATGTATAGATCTGCAACTGTAGGACTGAATACACATCTGCTGACTACACAAGACCAAAACATAGTGAACGTTTTAAAATATGAGAACAAGTCTAAGATGACTTGCCTGCTTAGTTTAGCAGAAGCATATCACTGTCAAGCAGGAATGGAAATCAAATCAGAAGTAGACAGAAATCAGGCACAGCAACTGAATGTGCCAAAAAACAAAGAATGTATGGTGAAGTATCAGACAAGAAGGCAAGAAATGTAGAAAATGCATAAATACAGCTGCAGCTCCAGAAAACTTCTGTAACAACCTCATGTCGATCAAGATCTAATGCAGGAATGGTTAAGGAGAGGTGAATTTAAACCAAAAGATGAAAAGTTAATACTGGCGGCCCAAGATAGTAGACTATGTACATTTTGGTTTATAAAGTCCACTGAACATATCGGAGAAACAGATAAATGCAGGTTTTATAAAACAGAATTGGAAACAGTCTCACATCTTGTTGCTGGGTGTGATACACTAATGGCAGAATGCCTGTATACTGAAAGGCATAATAATGTGGCAAGACTGTTGCATTGGGAATTGTGCAAAACATTATAATATTGAAGTAGTTGAGAAGCATTGGAAACACATTACTTGGAATCACCCATTACCAATAGTTTAAAAAATACATGCGAGAAAACTAGATATAAGTAGCACTGATCACTCAAACTGCTACACTCAGTGATTACAGTGACTTACATACAGAGAGACACAAAGTCATAAAATACCAGCATTTCTAGGCAGAAACTAGGACAATGTAGGAGGACACTCAGACAGTTCCAATAGTAGTAGTAACAATGGGTCTCATAAAAAAGAATTTACAGTCTTATTTAGATAGGTTATCAATACATGTAACTCCGTATGAACTACAGGAGGAATAAATTCTGGGCACATTGCGGGTGCTGCGAAAAGCACTTCTGATCAAAGACTGAAACAATACTAATTTCATGAACTTTAATCACACTTTGATTTAAGAATGGGGTCCATTCCTGCCATGGTATTCTTCTTCTTCTTTCGGCTTTTCCCTGTTAGGGGTCACCACAACGGATCACCTTTTCACCCGTGATTGACAGTGGAGTTTTACGGTGTTGAGTTGCCAGCCCGGTGCCCAACCTTCCACAGAAGGCACACACAAGCGCACGCCTAGGGCCAATTTAGAGTATCCAATCCACCTACAGCATGTCTTTGGGATGTGGGAGGAAACCAGAGCACCCGGAAGAAACCCATGCGACCACAGGGAGGACATGCAGACTCTGCACAGAAGGCACCCCAGCCGAGGATCGAACTGGAGAACCTCTTGCTGTGAGGCGACAACACTAACTGCGACCGCCCCCTATTCCTGTCATGGTATGAGAAACCCAAAAGACTTGGAGAAAATAAAAAGAAGGAAATTTCTGCCAACTAATTAACAAAATGCAGCTTAAAGACTATAGTCCCATTCAGAAACAAATGTACATCTTCCTTCCATTTAGTGTCGTTATAAAAAAAATAATTTTAAAGAAAAGCTGAACTTACAAGCATGGAATCCACTGCAGGGAAATCCTTTTTCCAGTTGACTGGTTCTCCAGTGAGCTGTTTCCACACAATACCAGGCAGGGCCAGGACCTGAAAGACACCATTCATGTTAATAACCGAAGCCAAGACTACTTACTCATAATACGTCAGTTTCTACATTTGTGTTTAAGATATATATTTTTTTCGGATATCCCACACATAATTCATTAATAGCACTGACACAAGTGAAAAGAACAAGATTCAGCCTGTACTTGTACATGAACAGCACTTGTAGCTCAGCATACTGCTAACATTAAATAATCATGACTTTTCAGGTGCATTATGAGTAAGGAGATATATCCAGTCAAAATGCAGCTTAAAGAGCTTAAGAGTTTTTATAAATTACAACACAAAATGTGATTAGCAAGGACTACTACATATTCCTTTAACTGTACAGAACTAGAATATGTCAGATTGAATTAACAGCATGTACACAGAAAGACTGACCTGATCATCACCAACATGGGGACTCTATGTTCCATACCAGAGGTATACCCCTCATTGGTAAGATCTGACCATAAATTAATCTCACTGGACATCCATATCCCGTCCCCACCCCCAGCCAAGGAAACCACGATGAAGAACTTCTCAAAAGCAAACTTCACACTTCTCAAAACTGAGGTGGAATCCTTCAAAGCCCCCGGGCCAGTGGAAAACACAGCCCAAACCGCAGAATCCTTTACAAACGCATTCTAAGGACACCTACAGGAATGCATGGATCGTGCTATCCCAAAAAAACCAAGACTCACTCCTCCAAAGGCACCTGTCTGGTGGACCCCAGCCATAAATAAGCTATACAACAGAAGGAGGAAGCTACTACATGATAGAGCAAAATCCCAAAAAGGGAAGGCATCTCTGATCAGTACTAGCAAGAAACTACGATCCCTCATAAAATTATCTAAGGTCAGCTTCGAAAGAAAAATTGCACAAGATGCTAAAGATAATCACAAGGCCTTCTTTAGTTATGTCAGGAACCTGGGTGGCATCTCCCAGATATGCTCTGAGTTAGTGCAAAATGACAAAAAATACACTGAACCCACAGACATTGCCAACATCCTGGCAGACAGGTTCAGTGCAAACAACAAAACACCAAAAGAGCAAATGTCTATCCCAACAGAGTGTAGCCTCCCTGACATCACAGATGCACAGGTGAGAGCTGTCCTCTCCAAAGCAAAAAACACAGCATCAATGGGACCAGACTGTGTCCCGGGCTGCGTCTTACACAAGCTCCAAGAAGAACTGAACCCTCACATAAAGTCACTGTTCAATCTCAGCCTTACTACAGGATATGTACCCAAGGAATGGCGTACAGCAACAGTGGTCCCACTCCACAAAGGTGGTGCCACAACGGACCCCGGAAACTATCGCCCTATAAGCCTGACTAGCCTGTTCTGCAAAGCTATGGAGCGTATCATCATGGAACTCATAAACAAAGACATTGGGAACCTCCAAACACCAGATCCTACCCAATTCGGCTTTGTTAAGGGCAGATCTTGCCTCTTGAACCTGGTTGACTTCTTTGAAACAGTCACCAAGGCCATAGATGAAGGGAAGGTAGTCCACACAGCCTACCTGGACCTCGCAAAAGCCTTCGACACAATACCCCACTTGGGCATCATAAATAAGCTCACCAGCTTAAATATCAACCCCTATGTCACAAGATGAGTTGCAAACTGGCTCAGGGATAGAACCCACACGGTCAGAATTGCAGGAGCCATGTTAGACTCTAAACCAGTTACAAGTGGCGTCCCACAAGGCTCAGTCCTGGGACCTTTCTTGTTCGGTATATATTTCTCTGAGGTACAGGCTAACACGGGAGGACTATGGCTGACCAAGTTCACAGATGACTGCAAACTGGGTGCCATAATCGACTTGCTGACTAACACAAGCATCTTCCAAAACAGTCTCACAGAGACGGATAAACTGGTGCCAGTGCCATGACCTAAAGCTAAATGCCAAAAAGTGCATAGTCATCCCCTTTGCGAAAAACAAAGTGCCCACAAATTGCCACATAGGTGGTAACCCATTAAGTACGGAAGAAGTAATTAGGGATTTGGAGACCCAAGTAGATAGCAATCTCTCCTTTGATAATCACATTGCCAAAGTGGTTAGAAAGACCTTCTATATAGCCCACCTTATCACGAAAGGGTTCACATCTAGATCAAGAGAGGTCATTGTGTCCCTCTACTCATCACTCATCAGGCCCATAATTGAATACAATGCCCCATTTGGGATGTACCTTACCTGACACCTGCAGCAACTGGAAAGACCCCAAAAGTACCTCACCAAGAGGATCAAGGGACTCAAACAGATGCCCTAAGCAGTTAGGCTAAAGAAACTCCAGCTCTACTCAGTTGCTTACCACCTACGCAGAGGCGATCTGTGCCGGACATATAAAGCCATGTCCAAACCAGAATTAATGGACATGCTCCACCTCAGGAAATCCAAATCCCTTAGAGCTACACGCTCCAGGGACTTCAACCTCAGGACAGAAATAAATAGGACATGCTGGAGGGACAGATTCATATCCCAGAGGCTCCCCTCACTCTGGAACAAAATCCCAATCCATGTTAGGCAGAACCCCTCAATGACCCTATTCAAGAGAAATCTTGACGAGTGGATGGGAGATCGTAGGTTTACCCATGGGATCTCTTCTGTGTCCCTACTAGACAGAAGCACAATAAACTAACCTTAAAAGGGCTATCTTCTGTGACCTACTATACAGAGGCACAGTCAACTAATCTAAAAGGGTGGTGAAAGCCAAACACACTCTGGCTAGGCTTATAAATGCCCTAGGGCAGATAGCCTAGTATCAACCTATGAACCTATTAAAACAAGTCGACCAAGCACTACTCGCCACTGTTAAATTGAAATTAACAGCAAGAGGTCACACAGACAAACTGACTATAGAACTGTATATTCGAATAACGACAGATTTTTTGAAACAAGCCGATCAAGCACTACGGTGAGATTATAAACATAACATGGATCACTGTCAGATACACTGCACTTCCTTAGCTGACTTGGATTACAAAAATGTCCACCACAAACAATTTTTTTTTATAGTTTCAAAACTTTGTCCTTGATGAAACATTCTTTTCCTGTACTGAAGCCTTCTTTGTCTGCATCCTTATCTCAGTCCAAAGAAAACCACTTCTCAGCAGACAGAAATGTTCTTTCATTGATAGGATAGTCTGTAATTTTTTCTGCTGTGTTAACCATGCTCCTCCAGAGAAAACCAGTTCTCAGCATGCAAAAATATTCTTTCATTGATAAGATAGTTTGTAACTTTTTTCTGCTGTGTTAACCATTTCTCTTTAGCTTGAATATCTGTGTACATTCAACTGTTTAGGATATTTCAACAAGCATCTATTAATGCCATTTGCTACAAAAACATTCTGAAGTGTAATACTTTTTGTTCCACACAAGCACATTCTGTTTTTCTATCAAATACGTGTTATTGCTATGAGGGAAACCAGTTTATATAATTCTATCATAATAAATTTCAACAGAACTCAGGTGTGTACTAGACTAACGGCCACAAGGGCCTTTTTAAGCCTAGCCATGCATCCCAAATCTCTGACAAGTTCTGGTACCCTAGATAAGTGTAAGCAGGGGCTTGAGAGATAAACCATTTACAGGCTGCCTGTGTCCATTACAGACATAGGTGCCAAACCAGGGGTGAATTTCCTGTTACCCATCCAATTGTCCTAGTTACACTTGAATCGGGTTATGGAGGAACTCTGCTTCACAGACGGACAGCCTGTTCCAGAGAAGGAGTCTTTGGGATACATACCTGTCTCTCCAGCAGGTCCTATTTATATCACAGACAAGGTTTAAGTCTCAGAATGGGTAATTATGATGCTGTCTGTTTTGTGGATATGCAGTAGCTCTGTAAGGGTAGGGTCTGACAATGCCTTGTATGTCAGGCATAGATCTCCCCTCGACAGCCTGTAGGAAGATGGAATACAATGATAGAGCCTTGAGAAGGTTTGCATAGGACATGTTACTTATGCCCTATATTCTTTTATAAGAAACCTCTGTGGACTTTCCAAATGTTGAATGTGCCTGATTAGGTACATACCAATGGGGATATTGTACTCCATGACAGGTCTGATGAATGTTGAATACAGTGGAACAATGACCTTCTTGGACCTAGATGGCATAACTTTGTTTACAAGTCACACAACATAGAATAACTTCTTCACTGCTGTAGACATGATGGTCATAGGCTAGATTATTGCTTGTGCATGTCTGCAAGTCCCTGATTACTGGTTTAACTCTTAGGGAAGTGCTGTCAATATGATAGTTACCAGGGGTGGATGACTTACCAAATACTATTATGCATTTCATATCATTTAGTTTTAGTATTTGGCTCTGACACCAGCTGTCTGTGTCAGTCCTTCCTGGAGAACATCTGTTTTAGTGAGAGATTCTATGATTACTCCTAATTTGCAATCATCTGCAAATTTAGTCAGTCAGGGGTGATCAACATTGGTCTTGATATCAGAGAAGTAAATGCCAAAAAAAGAGGTTTATACCTAACCTTTTCAGTTCATCAACAATGCCCGAGTGGGGTAATGTGTCACATGCCTTGGTAAGGTCAAAATAGGCAAGTTCTGCCCTCAAACACTGCTTTGGTGACCTTCTCAAAGAGGTCCACCAAGATGGGTACTCATGACCTGCCCTTGATGAAACCAAATTGGGTTGCTCCAGCATCTGGAGATTTCCTGTGTCATTATTGATCATTTCCATGACACTTCCTCCCATGGCATTGCATATGAGACTAGTAACACTTATGGGTGTCTGTAGTTTACAGGGTCTGTAGGTGGCCCACCTCTGTGCACAGGAATGACTGTGGCTGGTCTTCATTTGTGAGATATGAAGCCTGCTAATAAGCTACAGATGAAGAGCAACTCCATGTGGCCTGATAGGTTATGTTTCATGCTATTTAGAAGGATCCTAGGATACTGTCTGGCCCCACTAATACACTGTTCTTGGCATTAGAGAGAGCATTAAGGACCGGTTCCCTAGTTATGGTAGAGGGAGTTATATTTAATGGCATTTCCTGAGGTGAAGTTGAAGGGAAGAGAAGGGTAAAGTTGGAGCTGAATTTGTTGGCCAGTAGATTTGCTACATCTTCTGGCTCAGCATAGGTGGCTTCATTAACAACGAGCTCTGCGCACAACTGTATATTGCCTTTGAGGTCGGACATAGCTAAAGAAAGCCTTGTGGTTGTCTGTGGCCTGGGATACCAAATTTACCTCAAATTTGACTTTAGTAGACTTTATTTGTCCTGCGAGTTGTTTAGTTTGATGACAGTGCTTTTATCTTGCCAGGTGCTAGACTTCCTAACTTTTGCCATTACTTTCTTCCTTCTGTTATATAGCCTACTGATGTTGCGATTCCACAAGGGTGGCTTGTTTTTTCAGTTACTAGTGTTCTTCCTGGTGGGTTACAGCTGTTTCGATGCAGCTACTAACATGCTTGTACAGGGTTTCTGTGAACAGTTTTGCATATGCAGCAGTGCTCTCATGGTTTATAGGGGTTTGAAATTTTACCAGGATATTACTTAATAGTAGCAGGTTAGCCTTTGAGTAGTTCCTGCACATTCCAGAGTTAGCTGGGGTTCCTGGATTTATTTTTATTTCAAAGCAGACTACTTTGTGGTCTGACCTTACCAGAGAAGACATTACACTAGGGGGTGTGCAGCAATCTCCCATATTAGTAAGGGCGAGATCCAGTATGTTGGCATGCTTGGTCAGTGTAGAGAAAGGTAAATTGTCCCATATCCCTGAACCTACCCACCCCCCCACCCCACCCCCCCCCAGTCCTCCAGCTTTCAGGTCTCAACAAAAAACTTGAGTGCTGGCATCAAAATCAGGTCTGGTTTTTGTCCAGTCTAATTCGGCACTGAGCTGAGTAAGCATACACGGCCACAGACCTGTAGTACTTTTTTTCCAGCCCTTAATGTTGACAAAGACACAAACTCCTTATTGTGCAATCTCTTCTGGGATCAAAAGTCAGAAATGCAGCAAGAAATAAGATGTAGAAGGAAGTGTGATACACTCCTAGAAGGTAACAAATGATTTCATGATAATCTACTGAATGTGCTGAAAAGCAAAAACAGTTGTACCCAACTTCATTTATAAATAGTAAAACATGAATCCTTTGGTATGAATAATGTACTCAGAGACAAGGAAAATGTATCCAGAACATGTAGCAGCTACTTGTAGAGGCCGCTAGTTTAGCCAGTATGTAGAGATTCACATATTCATAGATATTCCAAGGCCAGTGAATCTCATGACCATTCTCACCTTGCCAGTACCCTTCCTCAGGCCATACTATCCTTCTCCAGGAGGACCATACCAGTCAAACCTGAAGTAAATTTCTGGATATCCAACCAGTCCTCTAGTTTATGTTTAAAGGAAGATTATAACCAGCACTACTTAACATGCAAGGGAAGTTTATTCCAGAAGTTTGGAAGATGATGGATTATAAAACTCTCCTTCAATGATATTTTACTTATTTCATGGTGAAGATTTACATCCCTGGTTCTAGTATTGGTGGAGGTATTGGACCTGCACAGAAACAGGGGGTCCAGGACAACTGGGTTACTAATGATGTAGTGCATGAGACAAAGATCTCCCTTCAAAAGTCTATAAGGCTCTGAGTAAAGGGACAGAGTTTCCAGCCTCTCTTGGCAGCTCAGGGACTTTAGGCCTGTGATCTTTCTGGTTAGGAACCACTGGGGTATTTCTAATTGTCTGACATGTTTTGGGAGATGCACCCTAAAGGGGGTGTTTTACATAACTGGCTTGATCAATGCAGAGTATAACAAACTGATTAGACCTCAATGATATTCCTTTGGCAATTAAATGGCCTAAATAAAAGGGCTTTCTGACAACCTTTGTCACATGGTGATCCAAAGAGAGGGAGCAATCAACCAAAGTACCGAGGTCCTCAACAAAATTTTCCTTTTGCAGAGGTATTTTGTGTAGACAGTATAATGAGTGAAGGGGCTGTCTTCTGAAAGTGATGATACAAATTTTTTTGGCATTTAATTTGAGACCATTTTTAGTACAAGAGTTACTAAGGAGAATTTACACTGGTGGGTTTGCTTGTCATATGGTGACTTAACAACAACACCCAGATCATCTGCAAATTTTGTTAGCCAGAAGTCTTGTCTTTCTTCCTGGAGATCTACGAAATAAATACCAAAGAGAAGAGGTCCTAGCACTGAACACTGAGAGACACCATTGGCCACTATTATACTTTCAGATGAGGCACCTGCAACTCGCACTGTATGGGACATACCTTTCAGCCAGTTTGCTATCAATCTTACCAAACATAGGGCGATTTTAAAGCATTTAGCTTTTGCAGGATGCCATCATGAAGAAAAGTATTAAAGGCCTTGGCCAGGTCTGGATATATATTGTGAAATGCATGGCCTTCATTCCACAGCCTCTGTAACCCTTTCAAAAAAAAATTCCAGATTAAAATAGACAGGAACCACCCTTCACAGTGCCAAGATTTTGGGGGAAAAGTCTAAAAAATTTCTTGATATCACAGTTTATGAGGTCAACTATACTACATTCCATGGTTTAGCAGATGAGGCTTGTAAGGCTGATAGGTCTATAATTACCTACAAGGCCATCCTTACGCAGGGATATCACCAATGTAGCGTGCAAATCAGAGAAAACCAGTAGCTAAACTTAAATTAAACAGTTTGAGAAGTGTGTTTGCAAGGGTATGTTTAACACTATTAATTAAGCAACCGGGTATACTGTCAGGTCCCACAGAGGCTGTATTTTTTGGTCTTGGTTAGCACTTTGAATAAATGATCTTTAGAGGTAACTGGAGGAGTAAGTGATTCAGATATTTCATGGCTCTGAATAGAAGTTTTAGAGGTGAAGTCCAAAATGTTAGTCTCATTGTGAATACATTCTGAGCAATGTAGGGTATGGTTTTGTTTTTTTGTTTTATTTTTTGTTTTTTAGTTTTCTAGCATAGCTAAAGAAAGACGTATAACTATGTTTAGCTTCGGAGGCTAGTTTAGGCTCATGGGCTCCTTTAGTTGACCTGACGATTTTCTTCAGTTTTTTTTTTTGCAATACTTTCGATATTATCCTTGAGAAGATGACTTTTGGATCTACTACATAATTTAAGTAGTTTTTTTATTTATGGCAGTGGACCACCAGAGTGGTTTGGTTTTTAATTTCCTGTGATTTTTAAATCTGGTAGGGATGGCTAGCTCTAAGCATTTTTCTAAATGGATTTAGAATTATTTAGTGAAACTTGCTGCTGTATTAAAGTGAGGGGAGGTGAAGTCATAAGTGAATTTTGATACGTTGTCACATAGTATGTTGAGGTTGGCATATTTGTAATCCTTAAATTAAGTGGGGTTTGCTTTAAGATGTTTTGGAAGTTTAAAGGCTGTCACAATTTTATGGTCAGACAATGGGGAAAGAAACAGAGTACAAAGGATTAGTCCAGATAAAATCAATTGACTAGTAGATCTCCGACACTTGTCTTGTGGGAGGAATAAAGACACCTTTTTGAAGTTTCAAGTAGTTTATTCAGTTACGCAGGTAAATGGATGAGTGTTCTTGTTCTAAATTAAAAAAAACTCTCGTCCATTTACTTACTTAACAGAACAAGAACACTCCTCCATCTGCATACTTAACAGAACAACAACACTTGTCCATCTACCTAATTAATTAAACTACACGAAACTTCAACAAGGAGTCTTTATTCCTCTAACATGGAGGGCATCTGCTAGCTTAAATGATTTTATCTGGCATAATGTATCATACTTTGTTTCTTGTTAGTCCTGTCACCCTCTGGGTCACAGGTGGAATACCAGATCTGACCAGAGCTTTCTGTACTACCTCTGTTTACACATCACTGGGGAATGAGATACCAGAAGAGTAGTTCAAGAGTCAGCTGTACTTGTAAGAATCAGGTCAAGGATGCTGTGGCAAAAAAAAAAAAAAAAAAGGAATAAAAAAGAATGCTGTGCCCTCTAGTAGGTTTATTTACAAGTTGTTGAATGGAATTTTTGTACTAATTATAGTAATTTTTGGGCATATCATACATTGGACGCATGGGTGTCTTGGTTTACTGTAGTTAAAGTCACCTAAAGTAAGGGAGTTTTTGCTAATAAGGAGATCATTTATAGCACTGAGGAATCTTACATGGTAATCAAAAAGAAGGTGATCTGTAACAAGCTAGTATTTGATAATTAATCTTAACTAGAGTGATGCATAGTTCAGTGAGTTCACTTTGCAAGTCCCTAGGGATCTGCCTGGAAGTAATATGTTCCTTAACAAATACGGAGAATCCACTAAAGTTGCCAGTGGGTCTGAAGGCACAAAAAGAGCAAAACTACAATATTGAGGGAGTGTTCTCTTTATATTTAAACCAAGTTTCAGTAACAATGCAAAAAAAAAGAACTTATGTCTTACCATAACATTCCATCTGTGTTGTTGATCTTCACCAATCCTCGACAGTGGGTTCGGTTCCAAACCTCAGAACCGACTTGGCCGTATACTTCAGCTCGTACCCTCCAAACTCTCGAGTTAGGCACTACCCATAATGCTCCTCTTAGAAATTACCTCAGATCGAGATTGCCAAAGAAAGTGGCAGTCAGACGTGAAGAAATTATGGTTAAAAGATAGGCACAGCAACCAAGGCCAGATATGAGTTTTTAAAAAGGAAGCTAGCTAAGAACTAATTTGGTCTACTAAGCGTCTCAGGAAGGGGGAAGGAGGGTGGGCATGTCATGGATTGGTGAAGATCGACAACACAGATGGAACAGTATGGTAAGATGTACATTCTTTAGCTGATGTTGTCAATCTTCACTCAATCCTTGACAGTGGGACAGAGTCCCCAGCTACTTTAGTCTCGGGACGTCTCACGGAAGAATATTCCTAAGCACCATTGAGCCAAAGGATGCTCGTCCCCTCAAGACCTGATCCAATTTGTAATGGGTGATAAAGGTATGATGAGAAGACCATGTGGCTGCTGCACAGATATTGTCTAAAGATGCTCTGGCATGAAAAACTGCAGACATTGCCACCGCTCTTGTTGAATGGGCTTGAACTGGTTTTGGAAGTTGGAGCCCTTTAGATTGATAAATGAAAATAATGCAGTCTCTAAGCCATTTAGCCAATGTAACCTTTGAAACTGGATTACTTAGATGGAGAGGAGAGAATGCCATAAATAGTTGGTTTGATTTTCTGAAATCTTTAGTCCTGTGAAGATAAAAATGTAGTTGTCTGTGCACATCAAGTAAATAGAGGGTATACTCTCCCATGTTAGAAAAATTTGGGAAAAAGACTGGCAATCGTAGCATCTGATTAATGTTGGTTTCGGAGACGACCTTGAGTAAGAAGGATAGATTTGTTCTAAGTGCAACTCTATCTGTGTGAAAAATTAAGTAGGAAGGTTTACAAGACAGACCTTGAAGCTCAGATACTCTTCTGGCAGAAGTGATAGCCACCAAAAATTTTTCCAATTCAAATGTTTTAAGTCACAAGTTGCTGATGGTTCAAAGGGGGTCACATTAAGGGCCTGAAGAACTACACTTAGATCCCAAGGGGGAGCGTTTCTTTAAATGGAGGTCTTAGCCTTAGGAGACCTTTTAAGAATGCTTTACAAAGTTTGTGCGACATTAGACAAGCGCCATCCAGTCCTATATGAAAAGTACAGTTGTGTACACTTACCATAAATGTAGATGTTCGAGTGTCTTCACTGTTGCAGTCATGACTGCAGGGTTCTCCCCTGCTGGCAGGCAGTCCTTGGTCGGCCAGAATTCCAAAGTCTGGGTCCGGCGTCGGCTGTTCAGCCATGCTCCCTGACGTCAGAGCACCAAGAGTACAAAGCTGACAGCCGACGCCATGTTCTCCAGTTTTTCTTGCCCCAGATGTCAGGAGTTCCAAAATGAGTAAGGTCCCATACCCTTTGCAAATACACCTCAGAAGAAGGGTGAAAAAAGGAACCACACAAGAAAAAATAAGAGGGGACAGGAGGGAGGGAAACCCAGACTGCAACAGTGAAAACACTCGAACATCTACATTTATGGTAAGTGTACACAACTGTACTATGTTCATCATGTTTCACTGTTGCAGTCATGACTGTAGGGTAGAATCCCAAAGCAGAATGAAAGGGAGGTGGTCATAAAGTAGAGGGGGTGGCTAAAAGGCCCTGCAAGACTGCAGCAGCAAAGCCTGCCCTAGACTTAGAGTAGAGAGGTAGATTGTAGTGCTTGGAAAAAGTATGCACTGAACTCCAAGTTGCAGCTTCCAAAATGTCTTTGGTAGGTACTCCCCTGAGGAAGGCAGCTGAAGTGGCAGCAGCTCTGGTAGAGTGAGTCCTTATACTCCCTGGGATTTGCTTTCCATGGTGTGAATAGCAAAATCTGATTCCATGAGCAATCCATTTAGAAATGGTCTGTTTTGAAATGGCTTTACCTTGGGAACTTGAAGCATAAGAAACAAACAATTGCTCTGATTTCCTGATGTCCTTGGTTCTGTCCAGGTAAAAATGTAGTTGTCTGTGTACATCCAAGGAATGTAAGATCCTTTCCCCTTTATTTTGAGGAGTGGGGAAAAAAGTTGGCAAGTGAATAGTTTGATTTAAAGCCACTTTAGAAACCACCTTAGGCATGAAAGTAGGATTAGTCCTTAAAGACACCCTGTCTTGATGAAAAATAATATAAGGTTCCACAGCCATAAGAGCTTGCAACTCTGAAACTCTCCTGGCAGAGGTCAGAGCTAACAGGATGGCTGTCTTCCAAGATAAAAACTTGATATCGGATGTGGCAGCAGGCTGAAAAGGAGGTAAGGTGAGCTTTTCCAAAACATAGTTGAGATCTCAAGCAGGAATGGGAGGAGATCTAGGGGGCCTTAAGTTCTTAGCTCCTCTGAGAAACTGTCTCATGAGCTGGTGGGAAAAGATTGGAGGGTCTGTATTATAATGAGCAGAAATAGCAGAGGCATGTATCTTTATGGAAGAGAAAGAGAGACCCTTATGTAAGAGGTCTGTCAGGTACAGTAAAATCAGAGTAATGTTAGGAATAAGAGGATCAGAATCCTGAGCCTGCATCCAGGAACAAAATCTTTTCCATTTTCCTGCATAAGATTTTCTAGTGCTAGGACGTCTGGCTTCTAAAATGACATCCATAACCTGCTTGGGTAGGAGACGATGAATCACAGACCCTGGATTAACCAGGCCGCCAGGCTGAGAGTTTTGACATGGGAGTGTAGAACCTGACCCTGGTGTTGGGACAGAAGGTTCGGAGTCTGTGGTAAAACCCAAGGGGGCTCCAGACAAAGGTTTTTCAGTGTTGGGTACCAAAACTGTGGAGGCCAATTTGGGGCCAGCAAGATTATCATCTTGGGCTTGTCCTGTTTGATCTTTAATAATACCCATGGAAGAGGAGGAAGAGGCAGAAAGGCATATCCCGAGAGGTTTCTCCAACTGTATGATAGTGCATCCACTTTCCAAGCATGTTCGTGGAAAGTCCTGGTGCAAAAAATCTGTAGTTGATGATTGAGGAGGTGGGATGAAAAGAGGTCTATGTGAGGACATCCCCAGACTGCTGTAATCATCTTGAATATTTCGGTGTCCAGCATCCATTTGTGTGGGTCTGAAAGGTTTCTGCTCAGACTGTCTGCCAGGAAGTTTTGCTTCCCTGGTAGAAACTGAGCTTGAAGGTCCAGATTGCAAGCTAGAGCTGTGTGTGTTCCAAAGATCCATGGCTAGTCTGCAAAGGGGATAGGAATGAGATCCCCCTTGCTTGTTTATGTACCACATAACTGTGGAGTTGTCTGTCCGTATCAGTAGTTGTCCTGGTTGTAGAAGATTCCTGAAGGCCAATAGAGCTTTCTGAACGGCTAACATTTCCTTTAAATTAATATGCAGGTGCTTCTGATCCTTTGTCCAAAGGCCCTGCAGACAGTTGCCCTGAAAATGGGCTCCCCATGCATAATCTGAAGCGTCCGTGGTTAGTATCTGAGTGGCAGGAGGCAGACAGAAGGGTTTTCCCTTGTTTACAGTACATGCCTTGGACCACCAAAGGAATTCCTTTTGAAGACAAGGCAGTACAGAGATCAGTATGTCTAAACTGTGGCAATGCTGAGACCATACACTTTTTAGGTACCACTGTATTTTCCTCATATGTAGTCTTGCATATGGTACGAGAAGGATGCAGGAGGCCATGTAACCCAAAGCCTGCAGGAATCTCCTTGCAGATAGCTGAGTTAAAGTTGCCAAGGTTTTGAAAGTTGAAGCTAGCTGTAATTGTTTTTCGTATGTCAGAAATGCCATCTGGGTTGTTGTGTTTAGAGAACCGCCCAGAAAAATTATCTGTTGTGAGGGTGTCAAATTTGACTTTTTTATGTTTACAGTGAATCCCAGGAACTTGAGAAGATTCTGAACAAACTCTAGATGCTGGAGTAAGACATCCTTGCTGTCTGCCTGAATAAGGCAGTTGTCCAGATAAGGGTAAATTTGAATTCCCTTGAGTCTGCAATAAGCTACTACTGGAGCCAGGCATTTGGTGAAGACCCTGGGTGCAGTAGACAATCCAAAGGGCAGCGCAGAGAATTGATAGTGCCTCGATCCGGCCTTGAACCTGAGGTATTTTCTGCACTCCTGCCTGATGGGAATGTGTAAATATGCCTCCTTTAAATCCAAAGTTACCATCCATGCATTTTTGGTCAGCATTGGAAGTAGCTGCTGTAGAGTAAGCATCTTGGTTTTGGTATCTCTAGAAAAGTGTTCAAGACTGACAGATCCAGAATGGGTCTCCATGAATTTTGCTTCCTGGGGACTAGAAACAGCCTTGAGTAAAAACCTTGCCCCATCTCTGAAAGTGGAACTAGTTCTATGGCTTTCATAGCTAAGAGAGCTTCCACCTGGTTTAAGGCCTCTGACCATTGGTGTTTTGGAAGATCTGGCCATCTGCTTGGCCTTGGAAGGGTATGAAAATGGAATTTGTAACCTCCTGAAACCACAACCAGAACCTACTTGTCTTGGGTTATAGGAGTCCAATTTAGGTGAAAAAGAGAAAGTTTTCCTCCGAGGGGGGCTTCCAGGCAAGAAGCTCTTGCAGCCCAACAGAGGGAGTCATTGAGTCTGTTTCCTATGAGCTTGCGACCTGTCCTCTCCTCCCCTAGGGGTGGAAGCAGTCCACTGCTTGGTCTATAAGAGGCTTGCGTTTGAGGCCTTCCTCGGGAGCGTCTGTATCTACCCCTCTGAGGCCTGTCTGAATTGGGAAAGGACCAATTTTTTTGTAGGCCAATTCCTACTAAATCTGGGTGGCTGTACTTGTAAGAAATCTTTGACTGTTTGCATGGATTTTGCCTTGTCCTCCATCTTTTTAATCACCTGTTCAGCTTTAGATCCAAACAAAACTTTATGCTGAACAGGAGCATCCAATAATTTAGCTTTTACTTGATCAGGCAAATTTTGTTCCTTTAACCATGCATGCCTTCTAATCACTGTGCCAGAGGCAGCAGCCCTACAAGAAGCCTCCAAGGCATCAAATCCACAGTGTAAACCATGCTTCCCAACTTGTTCAGTGGCATGCATTAAGTCATGTAATTCCTTACCATCTGCACAGGCAGAAATGGAAGTTAGCTTTTGTTTTAAAACAGACAGGAGAAATTGCTGGTATTTCAGCATATGAAACTGACAGTTTAAAGCCCTAATAGATTAAGTAGCAGAAGTGTACACTTTTTTGCCCCATCTTTCTAAAGATCTGGAATCCTTCTCAGTGGGAATGGGTTTTTTAGCAGAAGCGGCCTTAACGCCCTTAGGACCCTGAGAAATGGTTTCAGGGTCAGCAGTAGGGTTCTTGTATAAAAACTGGTGGGAACCAGGAACCCTATTATCTGTCTGGCTTAACAGGAGCTAGAGGAAAAGAGTCAGGAGTTAAATTAGCCTCCGAAAAAGCATCATCCACAATATCCAAAATAGGAGGAATAGCCAGGGGTCTATGTTGGGGAAGAAGAAGGAAATCCTTTAGTCTTTTCTTAGATTCCGAATACTCTTGTCCTTCCCAGTGGAAATGTTCCCTCATTTCATGCAAAGTTTCCCCAAAAGAGAAATCCTCAGGGGGAGAAGCTGAAGGAATGGATTTCTCAGCATCAGAATCCTCATAAGGAGGGAAAGAATATTCCTGGTCAGAAGAAGAAACTGAAGAAACAGAAGCCTGATCAGAGAAGTCATAATAAAACTTCCTGTCTTGGCCTTTTATCTGGAGGGGGATGTGAAGCCCTAATCATAGTAAGTCCTCCGCCATCTTAAGTAACTGTTTCTGAGACTTGGGAACCGGATCAGAAGAGGCCTGGGCTGCAGTCTTTGATTTGGAAGGAGTCTTTGCCTTTGTCTTTGGCTTTGCCTTTATTAGAAGCTGAGTAGGCCTGAAAACCCCATTTGGAAGCCGGTACCTGCACAGCGGCTCCAGACCCATCCGAAGGAGCATTGTCCGAAGGTCCTGCAAGAGAAATATTCAAATGCCTAGCTGGCTCCTCGTGGGAGTCTGTTTTGGCTATCGGTTCCGAAATGGCCGACGACAGGGGCTGCAAAAGTGCCTCACTGATGACGGCCGAACCTGAAGCTGGCTCTGCTTGTACGATATCGTCTGATTTGGACCTTGGAGGCCTGTCTTTGTCCTTGCGTCGTTTGTGAACTCCGGTAGCCGGAACCATATCTGACGACATTTTGTAATTAAAACGCCTACCGAAGTAATGAAATGCAAAATCGTACCTTCGTTTAATTGTACGTTGATTGAATCTAGCACAAAACCGACAACTAGCTACGTCGTGGTCAGGGCCTAAGCAGATTGAAAATCCTTATGAGGTATTTGCTTCCCACATGAAGTACAATTATTAACTTTTTCTGACATCGGACTGGAGCAAGAAAAAGTTTCAACGGGTACTTAGCTTTGAGTAGGAGAAGAAAGTCTTCGGACTGAAGTTTGTTTAGAAAAAATTGTCAGGAGTCAGCCGACCGGCACTTGCGAACTATCACTGCATGGCAAGAAAGACTGGAGAACATGGCGTCGGCTGTCAGCTGTCAGCTTTGTACTCCTGGTGCTCTGACGTCAGGGAGCATGGCTGAACAGCTGACACCGGACCCAGACTTTGGGATTCTGGCCGACCGAGGACTGCCTGCCGGCAGGGGAGAACCCTACAGTCATGACTGCAACAGTGAAACACAATGAACATGTTCAAAATCACTACTAGGTGAACTTTAATTGCTGATGTGGAGAAACCAAACTGGTAAAGTGTAGCTAGAAAATCTAAAACATTATGAATAGGATTGGAATAAGGGCCCACCTAGCAAATTTTTCCCATTTACTTTGATATAGTTTCCTAGTAGAAGATTTGTGATGAGCAACAATAATTCGTCTGACAGGGGAAGAAAGAGAAGTATGCCTGGAAATCATGGAAATTGAAGAAGCCATGCAGTAAGCTTGAGACCTTGGAGATTTGGATGTACCATGCCCTCTGGGTGAGTCATCGGATCTGGAGCTGGGTCCAGAATCCATGGTTTCCAAATTAAATGAGGCCAAAGGAAGGAAAACCAAAGTTGTTGAGACCAGGAGGGGGCAATGAGTATTACTGACTTTTCCATCCTTTTGGTTTTCTTTAGGACCTGCAATATGAGGTGAGTTGGTGGAAAGGCTTACAGCAGTCCAGGGAGCCAATCGTGGAGAACAGCATCTCTGGGTGACTCCCCCTGAGGGGGGATTAAGGCAAAGTAATTTCTGCACTTGTTTAGAAGAGAGGCAAAAAGATTGCAGCAAGATTGGTCCCAGTGGCGAAAAATCTTGTTCGCCACTGCTGGGTTGAGAGACTACTCGTGAGGCAAATGAATAGTTCTGCTCAATTTGTCCACTATCACACTGGAGTGCCCGGAATGTGCATTGCTGTGAGAAAGCGATTGGAAGAAATCGCCCACTGCCAAACTCTGAGTGCCTTTTGACACAACTGGCACGATTTGGCTCCCCCTTGTTTGTTTACATACCAGACTACTGACATGTCCATCTGAATCACTACTGTCCCTACAGGAAGGGCATCCTGGAATGCTTGCAACATTAACAGCACTGCCCTCATCTCTAAGACACTGATGTGCAAGTTGGCCTCCAACTGGGACCATGTGCCTTGGACTGTTCTTCCCAGATAATGCCCCCCCACACACACCTTATCTGGGAAGCATCCATAGTCACAATGGCATGGAGCTGGGGAAAAATGAATGGCCAACCCAAGAGAATCTGAATGGAGTGTAGCCACCACATGAGGTCCTGTTTGCAGCGACTGGTAATCAGAATTAGAGGAGACATTGGTTGGTGCATCAGAGTCCACTGGGAAGCTAGTAACCACTGCTATATTCGCATGTGGTACCTTGCAAGGGAACAAGAGTGACTGAAGTCACCATGGAGCCTAATGTTTGAAAAACTAATTTTGCTGGGACCCTGTTGCTCCATAGAATTTGCCTGACTTGAGATCTGATGCATTGTAATCTTTCTGGAGGGAGAGATGCAATTCCTGAAACAGTGTCTAAATGGGCTCTGATGAAATCCAGTTGCTGAGAGGGATAAAGTTTGGACTTTTTGAAATGTATTGTTATGCCTAGAGATGTACAAAGATGTATGGTGTAATCTCTTGCCCATTCTAACTGATGCCTGGTGGTAGCGGTGTGAAGCCAGTCATTGAGATATGAAAATATTCGAAATCCTTGCAGTCTTAGATGAGCTGCTACCACTGCCATGCATTTGGTGAACACCCTGGGGGCTGTGGTGAATCCAAACAGCAGAGCTCTGAATTGGAAATGACTGGCTCCTAGCTGTAAGCGCAAAATACTCCTGGAGCTCTCTTCCATTTGTATGTGGTAATAAGTGCCTTGGAAGTCTATAGAGCAAATCCACTCGCCTTTTTCCAAGAATGGAAGTATTGACTGAACTGAGACCATCCGGAATTTGGTTTGCCAAACTGCCTTGTTGAACTGGCTGAGATCAAAGATGGGTCTCCAGTCCACTGTTTTCTTGGGCACTAAAAAGAATCTGGAGTAAAAATTGGATTCTGTTTGGTCTGGTGGGACTTTCTGGAGGACGTTTTTGTCTAGCAGTCTTTGAATTTCTTATATTGCTACTTCCCTGTAACTAAGTGGCACATTCGAGAGTTTTGTCTAGGATTCTGAGGGTAGTAATAGAGGAATTTTGTAACCTCTGGATATTATTCCCTGCACCCATTTGTCCGTAGTTAACATTTGACAGACAGATTGGTGCAGAGAAAGTCATCCCCCGACAGCCTCCAGAGGAGGGCAATCAGGCCTCCGTTCAGGGGTGCTGGTAGAAAGTACCAGAGAAAGATTCTCTGGATCCCTGGTTTTGCGGTCCATTTCTGCTTCTGGGGTGGCATCTTCCATTGCTTCCCCCTCTGCCCCAGGGGAAGGTTTTGCCTCGTGAATCTTGGAAAGGCCCTTTGGATTTTTTAAACCATAGTCTCCCACTTCTCCGGTTCTTAAAGTACGCCCTCTGAGGAGTGGAAAAATGTACGTCTACGGTAGAAAGGGTCTTGCTATCCTTTTCACATCCAGCTAGGGTATCTTTTACCTTGGGCCCAAAAAGGGTAGATCCGTCAAATGGAGTACTGATGAATGATGCTTTAAATGGCTCTGCAAAGTCACACAAGCGCATCCAGGAGTGCCTTCTGATGGCCAAGCCTGATCCCGCTGCCCTAGTCGTCCCCTCATCTGTGTGAGCAATGAGCCTCATGGACGAGTTAGAAATTGCATCAAGGGTTAACTGAGAGGTAACTGTCTCGAACACCTTCAGCCACTACTCCTGAGAGGGTATCTGAGGGCTCTTTGATCAGATCCCTCTAACGTGGTAAAGTGCTCCATATAATTCAAGGACCTGAGAGAGAAGGTCGTTGAAGCATAAACGCGCTTTCCAAAATCTATCCATAGTCCTAGACTCCTTGTTAGAAAGATGGATAGGTCGGGACTTTCCTCAGCAAGTTCCTTCTTGGTGGCTGCCACTATCACCATGGTGTCAATGGGAATCTCTGTGGACCAATGTGGCTTACCCCTAGGGGCTGATAAGATACGAACAGGTCCCTTGGGGATCGGCTCTATGGCATCGGGCATCTTCCACTCCTGCTGAGCGATCAATTTCAAGAGATCGTCAGCCAGCGGAGAGATCTAAGAAGTAGAGGGCTGGGTATTAAAAGCCTCTAGGTATACGGATTCCTCCAAAGAAGGTTGGGTGGAGGACCAGCCACCCCTCTGTTTCAGGATTTCTATGATATCTCCAAAGGAAACATCATCAGGGGGTGACCTGGGGGAACCTTGCCCCTCATCAAAATCAGTATCTTCAGTGAAAGACTACTCCGGGGAGTCTAAGTGCTTCTTCTTACACTTGCTCTTTGCAGGGACTTCCTTGGGGGATGATCCAGAGAAGTATCTGAAGAGGAGACCACTAAAGTGGGTGTAACCTGAGACTTTTGTGGCCTCTGTTCTAGGGATTAGGCTGATGGTAGCTCAGGCCGAGGAGATGCAGAAATGTTTTCCAATAGGGATGGCAAGGACTGAGAGTCCCCAGTGGACAAAGCCTTCTCCGGAAGGCCAGCCCCCACATAGAGGGATGGGACCTCGCAACCAAACTAGACTCCTTCGGAACTGGGGTCACACCCTGCACCGAGGAGGCAGCCTCTGGAACAGAAGCCTGGGTCGACGCTACAAAGGCTGAGGCACCGAGGGACATGGACAGCGCTGAAGGAGCAAAAAAAGATCCATGCACCTCAGACCCAACCAGAGAGTCCTGACCTCGGGTATGGCTGCCAGTACAGAAAACTCAAACGAACTCGAGGCAATTCTAGGAACTGGAGAAAAGGATGCTACCGGATCTGAGACAGTCGATGCCAGGACAGTCGGAAAAGAGGGCTTTAAAGACTCAGCAAGAGTTGGTGAAGGACGACATGGGGGTGTCATAGATTGGCTGGTTCTGGCACTGGTGTGGCTAGGAACAGAGGACAATCCCCTCACCATCAGAAGCTGATCCACCAGTCTCATAATAATGGCCTCTGAGAGACTCTTAGTAGATTGAATTGAGGCAGTGGAAGGAGATTTAGGGGGTCTCACTTCCACAAAGGGACTTGGTGGCCTGTCTTTATATGGGTCAATAGAAGGCGAGTAAGTTGTTCTTGGAAGCGGAGGCAGCCCTAACTGCTTTGGTACCAATGAATCAGTGGGTGCCAAAGTAGCAGCGGTCAGCTCTGAGATGAATTTAGTTTTGGTTCCAGATAAACATTCCAGTGCTGATGAAATCTTTGGTACAGAGGTTGATTTAGGGATTTTTCTTGATGGTTCCGAGGACCTTGGAACCGAAGAAGACCTTTTCTTTGAAGTAGAGATGAGGAGGATGAAGAAGTGCTAGCTTCAGTCCTGGACTCAGAAATGGCCTTGTCAAATCTGGATTTCAGGATTCCCTTCAAAATAAGTTTGTTCTTCCTTTCAGTCAAGGTACGGGTTGAAAACCCATGACAAACAGAGCAGTCTTCTTGGAGATGAAACTTCTCCAGACAATAGAAACACAAAGTATGCCCATCAGAGTTGGGTATCTTGCCCTCACACGTCTGACACCTTTTAAAGCTGGAGATGCCTTTAGAAGATTTAGGAGGGGAAAGTTGTTGTTTTTGTTCAGCCATAACGACACAGTGAAAACTGTCACACACTCATGTGACAAGTAAAGGAAAAAGATACAGTTTTTTTTTTTTTTTTTTTTAAAGATCGATAGGGAAAGTGGATACCAATGATGATAATTAGAAATACCTAAAAAGGTAAAAGAATGTACCAATAATGGTACTTAAAAGGTCTACCAATGGTAGAAGGGAAAGAGAGAAAGAAGAATACACTCAAGCTAAGCTATGAGAGGAGCGGGCAGGTAAAAGGGAGAGTAACAGAAGATATCAAGTAGATTTTTTTTATAAGAAAATGAGAGTTTTAACAAGGAAAGCCATACTAAATATAGCCAAGGCTCGAGAGAGGAACAAGCTTGTCTGGTCTGCGAAGTGACAAACGAGATCTGAGGTAATTTCCAAGATGAGCATTATGGGTAGTGCCTGGCTCATAAGTTTGAAGGGCATGCGCTGAAGTATACAGCAGAGTCGGTTCCGAGGTTCGGAACTGAATCCACTGTCAAGGACTGAGTGAAGATTGACATCAGACTGGATGTTTTCCAAATGCAGGAGTGTCAAAAGATCAGACAATCTATTGTTTAGACATCTGGCATTAAGGAGAGTGAGTTTATAAGTAAACATGACTTCATATTAAATTACTGAAAAGCTATGGCTCACGTCCAGAAAAGACTTAGAAACATTCACAAATTGTGCGGTACTACTCTCATACTAACTGCATAATTACAAATCCATAATCTCCATAGGTTGACCACGATCACCGATGTTAAAAGAAGTCAGCTTCACACAGGTGCTAAATTGGAAGGAAAGACATCAGATATTTGGGAATGTGTGTTATTAAGCCATGAGACTATACAATACAGATTATTAAATGCTCCCAGATCATTTTCTAATAAAGTTTAATCCTCACTTCAGGTAAATCCTTAGAAAAAACACAACATTTACCTATGACTACTGCTCTTCTCAGCTGTGTAGCTTTATACAACTCCTGTAAGATGATAATGTACAATGACGTTTTTTTAGTATTGCAATCCAGTGCAAAAAATCTGAAAGGTTCCTGCAGACAGCAATGAAAGATAGCCATAGAACTCTAACGATGAGTAAAGACAAAATAATGTATTACAAACAACATCCTACTTTATAACACTGATACTCACAGCTTTAGAGAAGGTTAGGAGTACTTCTGCAAATGTACTACAGATAAGCACAGAGACAATAACTACTCTTATGAAGAAGGGGAGTGATAAAATAAAATGAAGACTTTTATGTTAAAAACAGCACGGCCCCTAGTTGCGTATTTTACTAGCACTGCAATAAACCATGGGATGGCGGTATATTGTGCCAGAGGACTGAAGGAAGTACAGCTATGCAGGAATTTACCATAACTGTAGATGTGAGTATATCTGCTGTAGTAGTATTGCTGACCTTGGTACTTTAACAAAGAAGTAATGTCCAGAGATTTTCACCCTTCTCCCTCTCGGCCAGGCAGACAACCTCCCACATGGATTGTCAGTGCACATTCCTATATGTTTTCATTATAGTATTTATTTATTTATTTTCATTTATTAACGGTGGTAGAACATGGAACCAAATATACTTTTCTCAGGTTATTTAAGACACTGCTTCTCTGTTCCTGCAATATTGCAATTTTTCATTTCGTGACTTCAGTGTCCCAGAGTTCGTTGGAGGGAATAAGCAGAGATACTGCTGGTGTGAAATAAAGAGAAAAAGAGATGTCTAACACTGGCTTAGGTAGCTTAAGAAGGGAATAACATGAAAACCAAGAGTTAAAGGGCAGAAACCACACAAACAAATTAGTGGAGTGTTTGCTTCAATTTCCCTCCTCGTAACTAAGTGGGAAATGTCTGGAGGAATTGAAACAAATTATTTGACAATACACTTGCAAATGCTGAAATAATGACTTAGTTGCCAGTATTATAAATTAATATTACTAAATAATGACCTACTAACAACTCAGATTTAACAGTAACAAGCAAGAGTGCCACTGCAGTGAAACATCTTGAATCAAAAGCAAAATCACTTCAGGACAGTCTTCACCTATAGCTTACCATGACCAATTAACTGCAAAGTGGTATTCAGATGAAAAAAGCCATGAGAAACAGTGGTCATTGCTCTGCATTTCAACAATGAGTTCAAGGCATTTTCTTAACTTTGTGTTTGGTATTATATTTATAATACCAAACACAAAGTTAAGAACACTCAAAAAGAAAAAGTACAGTTTTATAGTCAACTTACCATAGCTACAGATGTCAGAGCATGGTTACTTTTGTAGTTATAACCTTTAAGAACTCTGCTGTAGACTGAGGTCTGCTGTCTAACCAGACTTTCATAGTTGAGCATCCTTCCCACCTTGTTGGGATGGATGTCACCTTACCACCGACATACTCGCATACCTGGTGTAGGAGTGGCAAATGCCTAGTTCTTTCTTCCCCCATCTCAACCAGGACAGGTGTAACCACCAGTGTTAAAACACACCAGAGGCAATGTATAAGAGTCCTGATCTGTGACCTGGAGATACAGCACCCTCATTAAATACCTGAACAACAAGATATGCGGAGGGAGGTGCAAAAGGCATGAACAAGGATTAAGGGAGAATGAGTAGGTACCTAACTTGGCCCTTGAGACCCTCAGTTTTGGAGGGGATGGTGGGACAGACTCAGGACTGCAACAGTGACCACACAAACATCTAAAAAGTACAGTTGTATACACTTACCATAAATGTAGATGTTTGAGTGTATTCACTGTTGCAGTCATTACATTTGGGTAATCTGCTGGCAGGTTGCCCTCAGTCGGCCTGAATTCCAAAGTCTTGGGTCCTGCGTCGGTTGCTGTCTTCTCTTCCATGTCAGATCGTCAGGGGTATAAAACATGTAGCCAACGCCATTTTCTTTAGGTTTTCTTGCCCCCGGTGTCAGGTGCCCCCAAAAAGGTAGCAAAAAAAAAAATATATATATATATATATATATATATATATATATATATATATATATATATATATATATATATATATATGTATATACATACATACACACATGCATCAATATAAACTTTACCTTCATCTACAAGCAAATACACCACATAGGTTGTAGAAGATAGAGAAGGAAAGATAAACTCCAGAATGACAGGGGGATGGTGGGAGGGTAACCTGGACTGCAACAGGCTTGTATAGGCTTGGCTAGGCTTGTATAGGACCCTAGGGCTGACAGCCTAGTACCAACCTATGAACCTATGAACAGTGAATACACTCGAACATCTACATTTATGGTAAGTGTACACAACTGTACTATGTTCTTCGTATTTCACTGTTGCAGTCATTACATTTGGTTAGAATCCCAAAGCTATGGTTAGGAGGCTGGAGCTAAACAGCATTAGGTGTGGCTATAAGGCCCTGCAGCACTGCAGTGGCAAAGCCTGCCCTGGACTTAGAGTAGAGAGGCAAATGACAATGCTTTGTAAAGGTATGAACAGAACTCCAAGTAGCAGCCTCTAGAATGTCTTTGGTTGGTACTCCTCTGAGAAAGGCTGCTGAAATAGCAGCAGCTCTGGTGGAATGAGACCGAATGCCCTTGGGTACAGGTTTACCATGGTGTAGGTAGCAGAAACGGATGCAGTGGCTTATCTACTTTGAAATTGTCTGCTTTGAAATAGCCTTTCCTTCTGATCCTGCAGCATATGACACTAGTAATTGCTCAGTTTTTCTTGGAGCTTTAGCCCTGCTCAAGTAGAATCTTAGCTGTCTGTGTACGTCCGAGGAATGCAGAATTCTCTCCCCCTGTTCTGCAGATTTAGATAAAAGGTTGGCAGATGAATTGTTTGGTTAAGAGCCACACTGGAAATCACCTTAGGCATAAAAGTAGGATTTGTCCTCAGACACCCTGTCTGGGTAAAATATGATAAAAGGCTCTACAGCCATGGGGGTCTGTAGCTCTGAAACTCTTCTTGCTGAAGTAATTGCTAGTAGCAGAGCTGTTTTCCATGATAAGAAATTTATATCAGTGGTAGCAGCTGGTTCAAATGGAGGCAGGGTGAGCTTTTCCAGCACATAATTGAGGTCCCATGCAGGTAATGGTTATCTTCTAGGAGGCCTTAATGTTGGCTCCTCTAAAATACTGGTTTAGTAAAGGATGAGAAAAGATTGGTGGCTCTGTATTGTAATGAGTCGAAATGGCAGAGGCATGGATTTTAATTGATGAGAAAGATAGGCCTTTGTCAAGCATCTCAGTTAAGTATTGTAATATCTGAGGAATATTTGGTTCTGCTGTATCAGTTCCTTGTGCTCGATTCCAAGCACAGAATCTCTTCCATTTGTCAGCATAAGATTTTCTTGTACTAGGCCTTCTGGCTTCCAAAATGACATCCATCACAGCTTTACTGAGAGGTGTTGTTTGTATAGATACATGATCAGCCATGCTGCCAGGTTCAGTGTCTGTAGTTGATTGTGCAGGATCTGATTGTTTTGCTGGGACAGTAGTTGAGGTCTTTGAGGTAAGGTCACAGCTGGGTAGTGAGACAAGTTCTTTAGTATTGGGTACCAGTACTGGCAGGGCCAGACCGGGGCAATTAGTGTAATCTTTGGTTTCTCTTGTCTGACTTTTAGGAGGACCTTGGGGAGAAGAGGCAGAGGAGAAAAGGCGTAAACTGATAGGTTGATCCAACTGAAGGACAGGGTGTCCACTTTCCTTGCTCGTCTGTGATAAGTCATTGTGCAGAATCTTTTCAATTGATAATTTTGAGGAGAGGCAAATAGATCTATGTCTGGGCTCCCCCATTTCTCTGTTATCATGCTGAAGACTTGTGGATTTAGTTTCCAATCGTGAGGATCCATAAGGTTTCTGCTTAAATCGTCTGCCAGTGTATTTTGTTTTCCTGGCAGGAACTGAGCTTGAAGATGTATTTGGTAGGTCAAAGCGGTGTCCCACAGTGCCATGGCTAATCTGCAAAGGGGGTATGAGTGTGTGCCCCCTTACTTGTTTCTATACCACATGACTGTGGTGTTGTCCGTCTTTATCAGTAGTTGTCCTGGATGAAGTAAGTCCTTGAAGGCTGTTAGGGCATTTTGAACAGCCAGCATCTCTTTCTGGTTGATATGTAGATGCATTTGTTTTGGGGTCCATATGTGCTGAATGCATCTTCCTGCCATGTGGGCCATCCAGGCATAATCCGAGACATTTATTGTTAAGGTTTGGCTGGCAGGGGGGAGAGTGAAGGCCCGTCCCATGTTTTGGTGACATGCCTTTGCCCACCATAGAAACTTCTGTTGTAGGCAGGGAATTAGAGGAATCATTGCTTCCAGACTGTGAGAATGTTGACTCCATAAACTTTTCAGGTACAATTGAAGTTTCCTCATATGCAGTCTTGCATATGGAATCAGTAGGATGCAGGATGCCATGAAGCCCGGAGCCTGCAGAATTTGTCTTGCAGATAACTGGGTTTTTGTTGCCATCAGTCTGAAGTAAGTAATCAGTTGCCTTTGCTTGTCTAGCGTGAGGTAAGCCATCTGGGCAGTTGAATTCAAGCTTGAACCCAGGAATGTTATCTTTTGAGAGGGTACCAGTTGTGATTTCTTTTCGTGTACCCTAGGCATGTTAGAAGCCTTTACACAAACGCCAGGTGTCGAAGAAGAATGTCCTTGTTCTCTGCTTGAAAGAGACAGTCGTCTAAGTAAGGATATATTTGTATACTTTTTTGTCTGCAAAATGCAATTACTGGTGCCAGGCATTTTGTAAAGACCCTGGGCACAGTAGATAAGCCAAAGGGCAGTGCAGAGAATTGGTAATGCATTAAACCAGCCTTGAATCTGAGGTATCTTCTGCACGATTGCCTTGTTGGGACATGCAGTTATGCCTCTTAGGTCTAATGTCACCAGCCAAGCATTCTTGCCCAGCATGGGTAGAAGCTGCTGCAAAGTCAGCATTTTGAATTTTGGAATGTTCAGGTATGTGTTCAAAATTGATAAATCCAGTAATGGCCGCCAGGCCTTGTCCTTTCTGGGTACCAAGAACAGTCTTAGAGTAAAAACCTTGTCCTTTTTCCTGTTCTAGTACTGGCTGAATGGCCCCCATATCCCTGAGGGACATAACCTGTTTCTGTGCCTCTGCCCATTGATTTTTTGGCAGATCTGGCCAACCATTTGCCACTGGCAGTGTGTGCAAATGGATCTGTATCCCTGTGATACTATGTTTAGTACCCACTTGTTCTGGGTTATTAACTGCCAACCTTGAGCAAAAAGTGCTAACTTTCCCCTTATGGGTGCTGCCAAAAGATAAGTGCTTGGTGTAGGCAGAGGGAAGTCACTGGGATTGTTTTCTGTAGGTTTGCACTATCTCCTCCAGATTTGGAGGTAGAAGCACCCCATTGCTTTGACCTATATGAATCTTGTGCCTAGTATCTGGAACCCTTAGGGCATCTGGATTTGCCCCTTTGAGCTCTGTCTGACACAGGAAAGGACCAATTTTTTGTAGGCCAGTATCTACTGAATCTTGGTGGCTGCACTTGTAAGAAGTCTTTAACAGTTTGCATAGACTTAGCTTTGTCTTCCATTTTCTTTAAAACCTCTTCTGTCTTAATACCAAACAGAGAATCATGCTGTAAAGGTGCATCTAGCAATTTAGCTTTAACATGATCAGGCAAATGTTGTTCCTTTAACCAGGCTTGCCTCCTAATCACAGATCCAGTAACTGCGGCCCTGCAGGAAGCCTCTATGGAATCAAAACCACATTGTAAAGTATGCTTTCCAACTTGTTCAGCTGCATGCAATAATGCCTGCAATTCTTTATTTTCTGCACATTCTGAAATCAACATCATTTTCTGTTTCAGCAATCCCATAACATGTTGTTGGTACTTTAGCATACGAAATTGACAGTTTAAGGCCCTGACTGCCAAGGTTGCAGATGTATAAATCTTTTTTCCCCATCTGTCTAATGCCCTTGAATCTCTGTCAGAGGGGGTAGGATTTTTTGCTGTTGAGGCCTTGACTCCCTTTGGACCCTGTGAAATAGTTTCAGGATCAGCAGCAGGGTTTCTAAATAAAAATGTATGTGAGTCAGGGACCCTGTAATATCTGTCAGGCTTACTGGGAGCCGGAGGTAAGGAGTCAGGGGTCAAACTTGACTCCGAAAACACATCATCCACAATGTCTAAAACAGGGGGAATGGCTAAAGGCTTGTGCTGAGGGAGAAGAAGGAAATCCCTGAGCCACTTTTTTGATTCTGAGAAGTCTTGACCCTCCCAGTGAAAATGCTCCCTCAAAGTATGCAAGGTTTCTCCAAATGAATAATCCTCAGGAGGAGATGCAGATGGAATAGACTCCTCAGCATCAGAATCCTCATAGGAAGGTATAGATAATTCCTGATCAGAAGAGGAATCAGAAGAAATAGAAACCTGATCTGAAGATTCATAGTCAGTGTCCTGCCTAGGCCTCTTATCTGGAGGGGGATGGGTACCCCTGATCAAGGTAATAAGGTCTTCAGCCATTTTGATCATCTGCTTTTTAAGCATAGAGGCCTGTGCACGTGGCTCATGCGTCAGTTTTTAGTTTTAGAAGTTGCTTTTGTCTTTGGTTTTGCAGTTGTTGTCGGCTTGATATACAAATGTTGAGGTCTGAATACACCCTCAGAAGACGGTACCTGCTCAGCGGCTCCGGACCCATCCGAGGGAGATACATCCGTCGGTCCAATACCTTGAGTATCTTGCGGCATGCCGCATGGATGTCGGTAGAGGCCTGCGACTCGAAGGTAGCGGGTATCAGGGGCTGCGAAAGCGCCTCACTGAGTATCGGCGAACCGGCGACTGGCTTAGGAGAAGCTTCATTGTCGGTTTTGGATCTCAACTGCCTTTCTCTGTCCTTTTCTTTGTGTTTTTTTATGTACTCCGGTAGTTGGATTGCTATCCGACATTTCTGGGTAGTTAAATCTGTTTCCAAAATACTTTGATGCAAAAATATACCGACGCTTAATAGTGCGTTGGTTAAATCTAGCACAAAACTGACAGCCAGGCACGTTGTGATCAGGGCCTAGGCAAGGAATACAGTATAAATGGAAATCCTTATGAGGTATTTGCTTCCCACAAGTAACGCAATTAACTTTTTCTGACATCGGTAAAAAGCAAGAAAAAAGTTTCCCCAATGGGGTACTTAACTTTAGTGAAAACTTCGGATCTGAAACTCAAAATCGAATATTTCAGTAGTCGGCCGACCGGCACTTGCGAAATGCTTCTGCTTCGGGCACCGTGCAGCAAGAAAGACTGAATAAAATGGCATCGGCTGCATGTTTTATACCCCTGACAACCTGACGTCATGGAAGAGAAGACAGCAACCGACGCAGGACCCAAGACTTTGGAATTCAGGCCGACTGAGGGCAACCTACCAGCAGATTACCCAAATGTAATGACTACAACAGTGAAACACGAAGAACATCTAAGGTTAACTAGCCTACACAAGTGTACTTTGTTCTTTGTGTGGATCACTTCTGCAGTCATAATGTCTGGAAAATCCACCAGTGCTGGCAACCACTGCTGATAGGGTAGCTTGCAACATGGTGGATGGAAAAGGCAACATGTCCTTCAAGATGGCCAAAGCAAACATTGCACTTGCCTTAGAAATAAGATCCAGCTTACAGCATTTGGAGAAGGTGTAACCAGGGTGTAAAGTGGTTGCTTCCAAAATGTTCTGTGTGTTAACCCTTTTCAAGTGGCAGTCACAATGAATGTGACCCTGGCAGAGTGTGGCCTAACTTTGTCCTATAACAACTTCCCACCAGCCTCATAGCAAACGTTAATCCAATTTGCTAGCTATATGAAAATGGTTTGTATGGACACATGTAACCCTTTTTTACATTCAGCAAAACAGATAAGAGTTGCAATGTCCTGATAGTGCTCCAACTGTCCATTTACAAACAGTGAAAGATTCTCCCTCCTTTGTTATGAGAAGCAGGAAAGAAAAATGGTAGTTGCCCTGACTCAGTTTTACTTCTGTAATCACCTTAGGCATGGAGGGCAGTACACAAGCTAATGCTATATTAGTGGAAAATGGGAAGGATTCTTTGAACATTTTATTTTACTTATTTGTGTTTGTTAAATGGGTGGGTAGGCTTGCCCAAGGACCATTTTCAGACATAATCTGGGTGAAGAAGCACAAAACAATGCACATACATAATACAAAATACATTAAATATTTTTGAAGTACAAAAGCCAAAACCACTTAACAGAGTGTACCATAAGTAACTTACGTGGAAATTACATTTACAATATCAAAATAACTGAAAAAAGAGCTGAGATAAGAAACCCAAGTCCAACAAAAAGAACACTTACAAGTTAGAAAGCACACCTGTACTTTAAATACAATGTGTTCTACATATTGTAGTGGAGCTTGTTTTCATTATAACTGGGCAAATAGAAGAGCACCATTCTGTATGGGGAATTGTAGACAGCACATCTCTTGAACAAACATTTGTGTATGGTAGACTTAAAAATTTGTAGTGGGTCATAATTATAGTAAACAGTAGAGAAAGAA
Source organism: Protopterus annectens (assembly GCF_019279795.1). Taxonomy (NCBI): domain Eukaryota; kingdom Metazoa; phylum Chordata; order Ceratodontiformes; family Protopteridae; genus Protopterus; species Protopterus annectens. The sequence goes on from NC_056744.1 coordinate 1,008,559,873, forward strand.
TCCCAGGGTATTAGAAGTAAACAGAGAGACATTGTAGGGCCTAGAGGAGTATGCAACTAGAACCAAGTACAGCAAAGTTGCAAGCTGAAGGGACAAAGAGGAACAACAGAAAGGGGAAAAAGAGGCTATGGTAGTTGGCTGTAAGAGGGCAAATGAATGAGTTAAAAGAGTTTTATTTACATAGTCGATGCCATTAGTTTGACCTATTGGGTCAACTTCAGATGAGAACAATCATTACTAGATGCTGTTGCATGGAGTGTGTTTTGTGATTATCCTCTGTCCAGATTACAGATACATTTGTACCTTTCAGTTAGGAAGTCATATAGCTTGTGTCTAATCACTTGTGGAAGGTTGTTCCAGTTTGGAAAGCCTGGAATTCTGAGATTCTCCTGGCTGATGTCACTGCTATCAAAAAAGCTATTTCCCAAGACAAGAATCAAGAGATGCAGCTGATTCAAAAGGGGGCTAAAGTTATTTTTTCCAGCCTGAAATTTAGGTCCCAAGCTGGGTTAAGGGAAAGAATAAAGAATATATCTCTCAAATTTAGTAAGAAGGCATCCACTGCCTAGGCTTGTTTGTGGGATGTTCTGGAGCAGAATTTGGTTAACTGTTTGTACCATGAAGAAAAAAGATCTCTCTCTCTCTCTCTAGTACACTCCCCACTTACTAATCAGGTCGAGAAAGGTCTCCCTGTGTAGCTTCTATTTGTGTGGCTCTGCTGAGGTTCTACTTAACAGATCTGCCATACAGTTCTCCTGTGATGGTATGTAGGTCAGTGTCAGGAGTACTATGAATTGCAGTGCCTAGTCACAGGTTTGTATGAATTGTCTACACTGATAGCTGCGGTGCTTGCTCCCTGCTTGCTTATGCATCGCATTCACTACTGCATTGTCCATGATTAATTTCAGAGTCCTGGCACACATACTACTTTGAAAATTCTAGAGCATACAACGGTAGCACATACTTTCTGTTTATGTGCAGTTTTCTCTCCAATGAGCTACTGGTGCCCTGAACCTTGAGATTGAGTACGGCCTTCCCATGCATCATCTGAGACATCTGTGAACACCGTCTAACACAACTTTATTTGTTGTAAAATCATTACAGTCTTTCTTTGAATTTGTTTGAGATTCACCTAATTCTCTTCTGACACAAATTAGCACTGTTATTAGTGTTTCCAAAGGTATGGCTTGGTATTATATGTTCCTTAGAAACCACTGTAATTTCCTCCTATTCCTTAGAAGCCACTGTAATTTCCTCCTATGTAATATGGCTAAGGGGAACATGAACATGATCAAAGCCATGTGACCTAAATGCTGAAGATCCACCTGTCAGTCCCTTTAATATTGTCTAGCATGTTTCCAAAGAAGACTACAAATTTCCACACTTTTTTGTGACAGAAAGACTTCGCAGTTCTTTATGTCCAAGAGGGCTCCTAGAAACACTGTCTTCTGGGTTGGACACTGGTTTGCCTGTGAGCTTTGAATACTGCAATATTCAGGTAGATGGCTTTAAGCTAGACTATAACTTGGAACCCTTGAGGCCTTAACATAAGTATTAGTGCCTGCAGTGTCAACATTTTGAATTTTGGGACTACTACAAATTTGATCAGCTTTGACAACTTCAGAATAGGCTTCCAGGTTCCATCTTTCCTTGTTACTGGAAAGAGTCTGGAGTAAAAGCCTTCTATTCCCTGTCTGCAGGGTGCGTCTTTCCTTAATTTAACATTTCTTCTACAACTACTTTTACTAAGTGTTCCTGGACTCCAGGGACTTCTGGGATTCCCCACTTTCTAGGCCTGGACAAGAAGTGGGGTTTGTATCCCCTGCAGACAATTTTTTGGATCCATAGTAATGAAGTATCATCACCAATAGCAAGTGACTAACCTGCTTCGTATCCTGGAGATTGGGTTACAACAGTGAGGGAAACGGGATGAATTTATGGGGTTGGGGGTGATAAATGTATAGATGTTCTCTGTTGATGGGAGGGTCTGAGGCCCCCTTCTCCCACATACTTTTCTTGCTACCACGTTCTCTTCTGGTAGGTCATTCTACCCTTGGCATGTTTGTCTTTGTCTTGCCCTCATAGAAAGGTTCTTGCTGGGAGGGACTGTTCCTATTACATTTTGGAAGGGGAGGGCAGAACATGTACTTAATAAATTCCATTGTCTTTCCCTTGTCCTCCATCCTTTTGAAAATACCACATGCATGGACCCAAACAGTAGCATTGACCAAGAAAAAGACCTTTATGTGGTAGTAACTGCAGAACCAAACCATCTAGTAGAAAATGAGAAAGATATAGTTAAAGCACTGAGCAATGTCCTCTTCATATCTTCAGACACTGACCAAGTTCACAGCCAAGAGTGTCTCCTCTGGGTCGACTCTGTTGCAGCAGCCCTGGATGCTGCCTTCAGAGCAGTATATCCAAATTTAATGACAGGCTTCCCAGTTAATAAGACTGAAGCTTACTAGAGTAGGAAGATCTTCTTAGTTTTCTGCCATACCCCCACAACTATCTGTCAGCTGCTTGTGGACATATTCTTGGTATTTAACAAATGTGGGTTTGGCAATTAATAGCCGTAAAAGCTAGGGTTACAGATGTATATGCCTTTCTGCCATATCCATCCATCAATTTATGCTTTTGTCATTTGGAAGTGTACTCTGACTTGTAGCCAGTCTAACTCCCTTGACAGATTCCAGGGCACTATGCCTGTGTCAGCAATGGGTTTTTGCATAGAAATGTATGAAGTTCAAAGGCCTTTTTCTGAGGAGTGGAGGTCTCCTGTACTTGCCACTTGAAATGCAAGTGAAAGAGTATGTCCAAAGGACAGTTTATTGTGTAATGAATCAGAGGCCAGGCTATGCTCACTATCTGCATCACAGGACAAAGGAGAGGACATGTGAGATCTATATTCTAGATCCTTTTCCCCTCCACAGAATCGTAGGAGTTTCTATCTCCCACAGGAGATGGCATTCTCTTCCTTTTGGAGGACTAGCTCCCAGATATAGAAGATTTTTCTGGATCAGGTTGTAAGCTTTGAAAAAACTGCAGAAATCTTTGAGCCAGTCTTGTGACAGATGTGTGTACATGCGCGCAAACATGTGTGTGTGTAAGGGAGGGGCAAGGGGATGGTGACTCATTAAATGATAGCTAATGCATGATTTAGGTCCACCCCTCTGAATAGATCTTTCATTTGCATGGGGCCAGTGGGGATTTAGGAGCCCAAGGAGATCTATGGGTTCTGATTTATTAACTGCATAGACATTCTCCTTGACAATTCCACAGGGTTTTTGGAAAAGAAAACTATAGTGTCAACTGCTGCTTGATGCTTGCAGTTGTCCCTGTTTGAATGAGATAGTTTTGATAACCTGCCTCCTTAAATTGCATTCACCTGAAATCTAACAGATTCCTTGGGGTTAGCTGAATGTTCTTTAAACTCACTTTAAATTCATATTTTAACTGTGTCTTTGTTAATTTTGTTTTGTTTTTATTCAATGAACTGGTGTGGGTTTTGATTGGTTTATAAGCCTACCTCACTGTTTGAAATTTTAAAAGGGGTGGCTTGTAATTTTATGACGTTCTGATAAAGTCCTAAATTATTTGGATGCAAGCATTTAACTTGGTCATTCTTAGTAAAGTTTTTTTACTCTAAGAGACAAGTTGTTTCATCTTATTTTTTTTCGTTTTTGGTTATTTGTGTTGAAGACCAGCAATATATTCGGACCCATCAGCCCTGTAAAGTAATTCACTGCAAAAGGTGTCAGTTTCCTTGATACCAGCGAGTACTAAAACCATACAAATCAACTGTGTATTAGGAAATGAGCTTAAGTTCTAGACAAAAGAGTACAATACTGCCACCTTTGGTAAACAAAACATGACAACAGCATACATTATTGATGGCACCACACTCTAGACTGACATGGTCATCAGAGATCTTGAAACCCTTGTAGACAACTTCCTATATAAAGCTATCTCATTCCAAGTGAGAAGTTATTTTTCCTTGATACACTGTAATGATCAACATAATTACAGAATACAATGCCCCTTTTTGTAAACATCTATCCAAACACATCACACAGTTGCAAAGATCCCAGAGGTTTCTAACTAAAAGGATCACCAGACAAAAGCTTCTCATCTAACAGGCTTGAAACTCTATCCCTAGAGACTGTCTTGCACAGACTCCTGTGTGGTGATTTAAGTCTGCCACTCTGTTAATGACTCAACCCTCCTTAATCACCTATACCTTCATAAAACAAATGGCTGTACAAACAAACTAAAGGACTTTTATTTTTTATTATTTATTTATTTATTTTACATTTGTTGACCGGGCTAGTCTAACTGGACATATTTCCGTTTACAGCAGAGGCCCGGGGAGAAAAGCTCCAGTACAGGTAAAAATAACAATGATATTTAACAAAGAAAAAAGTTATTATTCATAAAAATATACAAGGTACAAGAGATAAATGCAAAAAATAGAAGTTATGTTCTTACCATAACGTTCCATGTTAGTTGTCTTCTTCTCCTTCTCTCTTTGGATTTCTTGCTGGATGCCTTGGCTCGGCCCCGCCACTCTAAAAAAGCGAGAGTTTTCGAGTTCCACGAGAGGCTCCCCTATATCCCACAATGCTAGCTAGGCGTGAATTACCTCAGATCGTTTGTGAGCTAGGCCCAGCTAATAATACAACCAGGAATACTGGAAAATTTCCACCTCTAAAACAGAAAGGGTGACCTAAAGCTGACTCTAGGACAAAAAGAGAAAGGTGACCTAAGCCTGACTCTAGGAGATATGCACAGCAGAGCATATACCTATCATAAAGAGGTGGTAGAAAGAGAGGTCACAATCAAACTCCTCTAGATCTGTCCAGGCCAGGAAGGAGGGGGGGGCCAAGAAAGAAAGGCGAGAAGAAAGAGAAAATGGAGATGTTATGTTGATAATAGAATTATATATATATGTTTGTTGTCTATCCCTTCTTCATTTGCTGGATGGAGGAGCGTCCCCTAGCCCTGTGTCCCGGTGGCCTAACGGAACAGACTCTTGAGAACAGTGGAACCAAAGTTAGCTCTATGCCTAGAAGCCAAATCCAACTTATAATGAGAGACGAAGTGTGAGGAGTAGCCCAAGTAGTGGCTGCACAAATGGTGTCAATAGGCAGTCTGTCTTGGAAGGCTATAGAAGTAGCCAAAGCTCTGGTGGAATGGGCTTTAGGTTTGTTAGGCAGCTTTTGGTGTCTAATTTCATAAACAAGGGAAATCAGAGATGTTAGCCATCTAGATAATGATACCTTTGAAACTGAAAGTCCCTTTCTGCCTTCTGCATAGGAGACAAACAGCTGGTCAGATTTCCGGAATTGTTTGGTTCTATCCAAATAGTACCTTAACTGACGATGAACATCTAGCCAATGCAATTTTTGCTCAGACCTATTAGAATATTCTGGAAAAACACAGGAGGTCAATGCTTTGATTTAGGTTAGATGTCGAGGCTATCTTAGGTAAAAACGGGTTGGTTCGTGAAGATACCCTGTCCTTATGAAACAACAGATAAGGAGGTCGACAGCTGAGTGCATGAAGTTCTGAAACTCTTCTAGCTGAAGTAACAGCTACCAGAAAGAGAGTCTTCCATGATAGCAATTTTAAAGAACAGGAGACTGCAGGTTCGAAGGGGAAGAATCAAAGAACTAAGAACTAAATTTAGGTCCCAAGGAGGAGGAGGATTTCTTATAGGAGGTCTGAGTAGAAAACTCCTTTCAAAAGGCTTTGCAAAGCTTGTGGGACATTATGGCAGACTCTGAAAAGCCCACATGAAAGTTAGAGATAGCTGCCAGTTGAACTTTAAGAGTAGAAGGAGATGAACCTGCATGAAAGAGTTCAGCTAGAAAATCAAGGACCATTTGTATGGAAGCAGTGAAAGGATCTATGTCCCTTCCTTGAGCCCAACAGGCGTTTCCACTACTCAAATAAATCTTTCTAGTGGAAGATTTATGGGAAGCTATCAAAATATCTCGAACAGAGTGAGATATTTGAGGAAGCCTGGCTAATGTTGGAATTGGAGGAACCAAGCAGTGAGGTTCAGAGAGGGAAGGGCGATGAAACTGACCCGACTGATGGATCAAAAGATCTGGAACTAGGTCCAGATGCCAAGGTCGCTCAACAGAAATTGATGTAGAAAGGGGAACCAAACCTGTCGAGGCCAGTAAGGAGCAATGAGGATCAACAAGGCCTTCTGAGCGATAGCTTTCTGTATCACTTGAGAGATTAGTGGGAAGGGAGGAAATGCATACAGAAGTCCCCGGGCCAAACTTGGACTAGGCGTGCCTCTGCTGGGCTGGCCTGGTAAAGGGAATAGGGTGAAATAATCTCTGCACTTGCTGTTTTGGGGAGTAGCAAAAAGGTCGCAGCAAGGCTGACCCCACTTGAGAAAAATTTCTCTCACAACAGAGTCTTTCAGAGACCACTCGTGAGGCATGAGGATAGCTCTGCTCAACTTGTCAGCGATTTGATTGGACTTGCCGGGATGTGTTGCTATCAGAGCTGAGAAGAAATCGCCCATTGCCACAGTCTGAGTGCTTCTCGACACAGGGGGTAGGACCTAGTTCTGCCTTGTTTGTTGATATACCACACTACGGACATATTGTCCGTCTGGATTGCTATCGTTCCCAAGGGAAGAGAGTCTTGAAGGGCTTGCAACGCTAAAAGCACTGCTCTCATCTCTAGAACATTTATGTGCACGTGGCATCTGGTTGCCAAGTGCCCTGGACAGTTCTGCCCTGATAATGCCCCCACCCGATCAGGGAGGCGTCCGTTGTCAAAGTAGCAACCGGAGGGGAAGGAACAAAGGGTCTTCTCAATAAGAGCTGAGGGGAAGACATCCACCACAGAAGATGATTTCTGCATGTTTGCGTGATCATAATGGTGTGGGACATCGGAAGTTGCTGGTATGACCACTGCGTGAAGAGCATCCATTGAAGGATTCTCATGTGGAATCTGGCTAATGGAAGCAGAGGTATGGCAGCCGCCATAATCCCCAACACTTTCAGAACTAACCTGGCTTTGATTCTGTTGCTGTTGAAGAGGAGCGAGACCAGCTTGTGTATGTCTGCTATTCTCTGATGTGTTAGTCTCGCAGACATGTTGACTGTGTCTAGATTTGCGCCTATGAAGGAAATAGTACGACAAGGCAACAAAACAGACTTTTCGCAATTTATTGAAATGCCTAACTTTGACAAATCACGAAGGTGTAGTCCCTGGCCATTAGAAGAAGATGCTTGGTGGGAGCTGTGAGGAGCCAGTCGTCCAAATATGGAAACACCTGGAATCCTTGACGTCTCAGGTGAGAAGCTACCACTGCCATGCATTTGGTAAACACCCAGTGGTGAGACCAAAGGGCAGGGCCCTGAATTGAAAATGACTGGTTCCCAGCCTGAAGCGGAGGAATCTTCTGGGCGTCTCTTCATTTTATGTGATAGTGCGCATCCTGAAGATCTATAGAGCACATCCAGTTTTTCTTTCCCAATAGAGGATGGACTGCAGCGTGACCATCCGAAATCTTGTTTTCTTGACTGACTTGTTCAAGATACTGAGATCCAAAATTGGTCTCCAGTCCCCTGTTTTCTTTGGAACTAAAAAGAACCTGGAGTAGATTCCGGATCCTAGTTGGTCTGCTGGAACTGGTTGAATTGCTCTTTTACAAGCAGCTTTGAAATTTCTAAAGCTGCAAGATCCCTTTTAGCGGGTGGAACATCTGGAAGGGATTTTTTGATTGGCTTGGGATGCGAAGGGAATGGAATAGCCTTCAGAAATGATGGACTGTACCCACTTGTCTTGAGTCAGGGATAGCCAGGCTTCTGGGTACAGTGACAATCTTCCGACTGCCTCAAGGTGGGCAGTCGGCAACACCTCAGGGATGCTGAAAGGGCTTATCAGAGAAGGTTTCGATTGCCCTGGTTCAGGGCCTACCATTGTTGTTCCCCTCTGCCTCTGGTGGAGAACCGACTCTGCGGCCAGGCTAAGTCCTTGAGATTGTTTGCGAACCACACTTTCCCACTTTTCTGGCCTTTGGGGTAAGGCCTAGAAGGAGTAGAAAAACGGACTCCGACGGCAGAAAGAGTCTTGCCATCCCACCTAGTCAAGGTTTCTTTCACTTGAGGACCAAAGAGATGATCCATCAAACGGGAATTAGTGAACGACATTTTAAAGGGGTCAAAGTTGCATAGCCGCATCCAGGCATGCCTGCGTGCCACACCTGTCCCCATCAGCCGCATAAGAAAGGAGGCGCATGGAGGAGTTAGCTATGGAGTTCAGGGTAGCCAGCTGAGTGTTCATCTTGTCTTGAAACCCGCATGGCCGTAGGATCCTTCAACATGTCACTCGCTTTAATCAAGTCTCTTTGAAGACGAGTAAAATGGCATAGGTAGTTCAGTAACGCATTGCAAAGGTCGCTGACGAGAACATCCGCTTCCGTACCTGTCCATAGACCTAGATTCTGTGTTAGGGGATGAACAGGCACTGAAGGATCAGCTAGTTCCTTCTTGGTGGCAGCAGCTACCACCATAGCATCCACAGAAACACCTTTTGTGAGAAATTGTTTGTCAGTTGGTGCTGTTATAAATTTGGAAGTTCTCCTGGGGGTAGGGTCCACTGAATCAGGAGCCGTCCAGGCCTTCTTGCCACCACCTGCATGAGGGATCAAGGGGGGCACCCATGAGGTGGAAGGCCAAACACCTCAAGATACACAGATTCATCCTCCCGAAGGGTTAAGGGCTGGCCAATTTCCCTCTGTTTCAAGATCTCTAGAATGTGAAAGAGACATTTTCAAACCCTCGAATCCTCTAAATCTGTGTCAGAGGTGACAGACTCAGGTGAGTCTATGTGTTTCCTCTTACACTTTCTCTCCTAGGGGCTCCCTGCCAATTCAGGATTCTTGAGGAGCTGGCTCTCTGCGGTCTGGGATGAGGGATCAACCAAAAAGGCATCAAAGAGGAGGAGGGCGGGGAGCCCGACTGGGAGTCGAACAAGGTTCCAACACACCCTGTCCGGCAGAGCCAGAGGTCCCGCTGAGAACCTCCCTCGGCAACTCAAGCACCGAGAGGGTCCGATGCCACTCACCCGCCGAGATTCTTCAAAAGAGACAATTGTCTCGGGAGCTCAAAGGAGTCGGAGGAGGAATATTTATAGGAACAAGTTGAGGCATCGACTGATGAGTCGGACTCTGGAGCATTTGGGCCAGTGCCTAGGACTTTAAAGTCGACTCACTACCCTCTGGAGGTCGTGATCTGAGAGCCTCGATGACCTGGAGGAGATCTGTGGCTCCCGTTCAGACAGCAGATGAACGGGCCAAGAGATGGTGACCGATCTCTTTCTAGATGTCGGCTCCGATGGTCTGATCGAGCCGACCCAGGAATGAACCAGATACTGCAGTCAAAGACTGGCTCCAGCCGAGCCGATGAAGCAGTAGGCTTTGAAGCCTTAGGCCTCGACTCTGAAGTTGGAGCCGAGGTCTTGGAAGCCTGTTTCCCGATGTCACAGAAAGGAACCTTCAGGCTTAAGCAAACCCTTAAAATGAGTTTGTTTTCTCTCCTGCAGGACTCTGGGGCTGAAGCCATGGCATACAGCACAAGAGTCCTGCAGCAAGGTCCCAGGCAGGCAATACACAAAAGTGTGACCCGTCTGTCAGAGACATTTCTGACAGCACAAATCACACTTCTTGAAGCCTGAACCTTTGAATCTGGACATACTCAAAGGAACGAAGTGTAATCACACACAGAAACACACACACAGATTACACTGATAGAGGTCTAACAGGAATTATTTAAACTAAACTTCTGAAGGGTAAGTTAAAGTTAAAACTTCCTAATCAACACATACACACCCTAAGGAAGGGAAGGAAGGCCTAGGAAAGAACTTATAAGTTCTTTGGACAAAAAGCTGGATAAAAGTAGAAGGGATAATATCCACTACACTAAGGGGGGAAGAAATACACTAAGCTAGCTAAAGTTTAAAGAATTTAAACACATATGTAAATATTTATAAGAAAAGTTACACAAATTAAAAATAAAAAGAAAATACTGAAGTTTAAAATAATAGAAGGCATATTTTTGAGATGCAACTCTTAGTACTAGGAAGTGTCAGATAGGAGCTCAGTAATGGGACGGGAAGACAAATAAGGTGTATTGAGACTTACTTTCAGTCGGGATTAGGACAAGGACATAGCCATTGAGTTTTAAGATGTTCTTTGATATGTCTTTTGAATAGAGAGGTAGACTCTTGAGTAGCTATTTCATGAGGGAGTAAATTCCAGTATTTACCTATGGAATTTGAAAATAATGCATCCCCAGCTTTATTGTATGATTTAGTTGTAGATACTAGGAATTTATTGGCAGAGTGAAGTGTGGCTAGGTTTTTGTAAGGAGAAATAAGTTTAGCCAGGCTAGGAGTATTATCAGGGAAGTGAAGGGTCTTATGAATGACAAGTAATTGTTGGTAGAGTAAGTGGTTTTTTAGTTCTAGCCAATTTAGTTGTTTGAGGTTTTGACAGTGGTGAGTTCTATGGGGAGTAGCATTTATGAATCTGGCTATACTATTATAGCAGGTAGAGAGTTTGGTAATGTTGGTTTTAGATAAGGTAGTATATATAGCTGAAGCATAAAAAAGGGTGGAAAGCAGGTGGGTCTGTGCAATGGTTTTTCTAGCTGCTGGGTTAAGAAAGGGTTTAATTCTGTAGAGTGTCCCAATTTTTTTATTAACAGCTTTAATAGTAGCGTTAATTTGGTCATCAAAGTTAAGATGGTTATCAATGGTTACACCTAATAGGAAAGTGGTCGTATCAGGGTTAATACAGGTAGAATTATTTGAGGAGATAGTAAAGAATGGTTTAGGAGATTTATTAGTAGGAGTAAAGAGAAGAAGCTTAGTTTTTTTGGGGTTCAGGAGGAGGCAGTGTTGCATAAACCACTTTTCAACGTTATGGAAAGCTGTTTGGGTGATGGATTGGAGGGAGGAAACGTTTATAGCAGAACAGATCAAAGTCGAGTCGTCTGCATATTGGATGCAGGTTGCTTGTGGCACATTCAAGTAAAGGTCATTAATAAATAATGAGAAAAGAAGAGGTCCAAGGATTGATCCTTGTGGAACACCTACATTTACTGGGAGTAGGGATGATAGGTTAGGTTGACTTGAATGACAATCAACAAATAAATAAGTGCTGGAGGGGCAAATTTATTACTCAGGGCTTCTCCCACCTGTGGAATATGTTACATAAAAAATGATACCTTTGAATGCTTTAAGGTAAACACTGATGATTACATTAGATGGATCCCCATAATTTAATCTCAGTCCTAACTTGTTTTTCCCTCCTAAAAGCAGACGGAACTCTAAATGGGTGGGTGTTGACAAGGACTAACTTTTGTATAATCTGTGGGATTTATAAATGTGTGCAATGGTCAGCAATTTCTTTTATTTCTTTTTTTAATGTTAGCAATAGGACATCATACTACTATTCAGTCTAAGAGCCTGCGATTGGATGCCCTTACCAACCAGTCACAGTGCTGAGTCAACAATCTTTAGCTATGAATGACAATGGCTATGACTAATGAGTACTAAAAAAGTACAGTTGTGTACACTTACCATAAATGTAGATGTTCAAGTGTATTCACTGTTGCAGTCATCACATTTAGGTTATCTGCTTGCAGTAGCCCTCAGTCGGCCTGATTATCAAAGTCTTAGGTCCTGCATCGGTTGCTGTCTCATCTTCCATGACGTCAGGTTGTCAGGGGTATAAAGCATACAGCCAACGCCATTACAACAGTTTTTCTTGCCCCAGATGTCAGGTGCCCCCATAATGGGAAGCAATTATATATACAAGGTTACACCTCCAACAAAAAAATCAAATACACCAAAAAGTTTTAAGCATAGTAAACAAGAATAGAGGTATAGCCAATAGAAGTCAGGGGGCTGGAGGGAGGTAACTAGGACTGCAACAGTGAATACACTAGGACATCTACATTTATGGTAAGTGTACACAACTGTACTATGTTCTTCATGTTTCACTGTTGCAGTCATCACATTTGGGTAGATTCCCAAAGCAAAGGATGGGAGGAGGAAATTAGATAGCATTAGGACCAGCTATAAGACCCTGCAAGACTGCAGTGGCAAAGCCAGCTCTGGATTTAGAGAAAATTGGCAAATGGTAATGCTTGGTGAAGGTATGTACAGAACTCCAGGTAGCAGCTTCTAGGATGTCCCTGGTAGGGACACCACTGAGAAAGGCTGTAGAGGTAGATGCAGTCCTGGTTGAATGTGGTCTTATCCCCTGTGGGTTAAGTTTTCCATGGTGATTATAGCAGAAATTAATGCAACGGCCTATCCATCTAGAAATGGTTTGCTTTGAAATGGCCATCCCCTCTGCCCCTGCTGCAAATGCAACCAGCAACTGTTCAGATTTCCTGAGAGGTTTAGTCCTGTCCAAGTAAAGTCAAAGTTGCCTGTGCACATCTAAGGAGTGCAGTATTCGTTCCCCTTTGTTCTGTGGATTAGAAAATAAGGTTGGCAAATGAATGGACTGATAAAGGGCCACACTGTATACCACCTTGGGCATGAAGGAGGGATTTGCCTGAGGGACACCCTGTCCGCATGAAAGATAATGAAAGGCTCCACCTGCCATGAGAGCCTGTAATTCAGACACCCTTCTTGCTGAAGTGATGGCTAGAAGGAAGGCTGTTTTCCAAGAAAGGAATTTCAACTCTGCATTTGCAGCTGGCTCAAAAGGAGGTAGAGTGAGTTTTTCCAATACAAAGTTAAGGTCCCAGGCTGGAGTAGGGGCTCTCCTGGGTGGTCTTAAGTTTTTGGCCCCTCTGAGGAACTGCTTCAGCAGTGGATGAGAGAAGAGGGGTGGTTCTGAGCAGAAATGGCTGAAGCATGAATTTTGATGGAGGAAAAGGAAAGGCACTTGTGAACCATCTCAGTTAAGTATTAAAGAATCTGAGGTAAATTGGGTGCTGCTGTGCCCATCCCCTGAGTTTGGTTCCAGGAACAGAATCTTTTCCATTTTTCAGCATAGGATTTTCTAGTACTAGGCCTCCTTGCCTCCAGAATGACATCCAACACTTGCTTACTGAGGGATGGTAACGGAGAGATCAGGTAATTAGCCAGGCTGCCAGGTTCAGGGTTTGAAGCTGTGGGTGCAGAATCTGGCCCTCCTGCTGGGACAGCAGGGCAGGGGTCTGAGGCAGGTGCCATGGTGCCAGCAGTGACACTGCGCAAAAGGGGGTACCAGTGTTGGCGTGGCCAGTCTGGTGCAATCAGTATTGTCCTTGGTTTGTCCTGTTTGATCTTTAGTAGTACCTTGGAGAGGAGAGGCAGAGGGGGAAAGGCATAAGCTGATAGGTTTTTCCAGGTGAAGGACAGGGCATTTACTTTCCAAGCTTGTTTGTGGGGAGTCCTTGTGCAGAATTTGTCCAATTGGTAGTTCTGGGGGGAGGCAAACAGGTCTACCTCTGGGTTCCCCCATTTGTTTCTCAACATGTTGAATATCTTTGGTTCCAGTTTTCACTCGTGGGTCCATGAGATTTCTGCTTAGTTCGTCTGCCAGTGTATTTAGCTTTCCTCGCAGGAATTGAGCCTATAGGTGCACTTGGTAGCTTAAGGCTGTGTTCCACAGAGCCATGGCTAGCTTGCAGAGAGGGTATGAGTGGGGTCCCCCTGCTTGTTTATGTACCACATAACAGAGGTGTTGTCCGTCTTTACCACTAATTGTCCTGAAAGAATGTGGTGCTTGAATGCCGTCAGAGCATTCTGTACAGATAACATTTCTTTCTGATTGATATGCAGGTGCAATTGTCTTGGGTTCCATTTGCCCTGAATGCACTTCCCTGCCAAGTGAGCCCCCTATGCATAGTCTGATGCGTCTGTTGTTAGGGTTTGGGCGGCAGAGGGTAGAGTGAATGGCAGTCCCTTGTTTTGGTGGCAGGCCTCTGCCCACCAAAGGATCTGTAGACAGGTATGATAGGAATCATTGCTTCTAGATCCTGAGAATGTTGACACAATAGGCTTTTTAGATATCATTGTAGTTTCCTTGTATGCAGGCTTGCATATGGAATTAGGAGAATGCAGGAGGCCATGAACCCCAGGACTTGCAGTATTTTCCTTACAGATAGCTGGGGCTTTGTGGCCAGTAGTTTGAAGTAGGCTGTCAAATGAACTTGTTTCTCTGGTGTGAGGAAAGCCATCTGGGAAGTTGTGTTCAAGCTTGCTCCAAGGAATACAATTTGTTGACAGGGTACACGATGTGATTTCTTATCATTTATGGTGTACCTCAGAGAAGTTAGCAATTTCTGTACAAACGCCAGATGATTCAATAGTACGTCCGGGCTTTCTGTCTCAATTAGACAATTGTCCAGGTATGGGTATATTTGAACATTTCTTTGCCTGCAAAATGCAATGATTGGAGCTCGGCACTTTGTGAATACCCTGGGTGCAGTAGATAAGCCAAAGGGCAGTGCAGAGAACTAACAGTGCATGCAACCTGCTTTAAAGCAAAGGTATATTCTGCAAAATTCCCTTATTGGGATGTGCAGGTAGGCTTCCTTTAAATCCAGTGTTGCCAACCAGAAATCCTTGCCTAGCATTGAAGCAGCTGGTGAAGAGTTAGCATCCTGAATTTTGGAATCACCAAAAATGTGTTTAGGATAGAGATGTCCAAGACAGGACGCCAGGAGTTGTCTTTTGTGGGCACAAGGAAAAGTCTTGAGTAGAAACCTTGTCCCCTTTCCTCTTCTGGGACAGGCTGAATAGCTCTGATACTTAAAAAAGAGAGAGAACTTGGCTTTTGAGCCTCTGCCCACTGATTTGGGGGTAGATCTGGCCAACCGTTTGGGGTTGGTAAGGAGTGGAAGTGGAATCTGTATCCTTGGGAAACTATATTTAAAACCCATTTGTCCTGGGTAACGAGTTCCCACTTTTCTACCTGCTGGGCAATCTTTCCCCCTAAAGGAACAGTCAGATGTGCAGGGCTTGGAAGTTTTAAAATTAAGTCATTGCGACAGTTTACCATAGGGGAAGTCTTACTACTCCCTGCTTTGGGAGTGGGAGCCCCCCACTGCTTAGTCCTGTGAGTACCTTGGGACTGAAGCCTGGGTGATCTGCTGGTTCTGTATTTGGACTGAAAAGGCCTGGAAGAGACAGGAAAGGACAAATTCTTAGAGGGCCAATGCCTACTAAATCTGGGAGGTTGTACTTACAGCAAATCTTCAACAGTCCTCCATCTTTTTAAGTATTTCTTCTGCTTTATTGCCAAACAGGCGGTCTTGGTTTAAGGGAGCATCCAATAATTTAGCTTTAACATGATCTGACAAAGACTGCTCCTTAAGTCAAGCATGCCTTCTAAGTACAGACCCAGTGACAGCAGCCCTGCAAGATGCCTCTAAAGAATCAAAGCCACATTGCAAAGTATGCTTTCCAACTTGTTCAGCAGAATGCATTAAATCCTGTAAATCTTTATTTTCAGCACAGTCAGGAATCAACATCATTTTCTGTTTAAGCAATCCAGTAATATGCTGCTGATACTTTAACATATGAAACTGGCAGTTTAAGGCCCTAATGGCCAAGGTTGCAGAAGTGTATACCTTCTTACCCCATCTATCCAGCGCTCTGGAATCTCTATCATAGGGGGTAGGATTTTTGGCAGTAGTAGCCTTAATGCCCTTGGGTCCCTGTGAAATGGTCTCAGGATCCGCAGTAGGATTTTAAAAGAGGAACTTGTGAGAGTCAGGAACCCTGTAATACCCATCAGGTTTTCTGGGAGCAGGAGGTAAAGAGTCAGGGGCCAAGCTAGATTCCGAGACGGCATCATCAACAATGTCCAGTACAGGGGGGATAGCTAAAGGCCTGTGCTGGGGCAGGAGTAAGAAATCCCTAAGCCTCTTTTTAGAGTCAGAGTAATCCTGGCTTTCCCAGCGAAAATGCTCCCCTAAGAGTACGCAAGGTTTCACCAAAAGAGAAACCCTCTGGAGGGGAAGCAGAGGGAATGAAGTCCTCTGCATCAGAATACTCATAGGTAGATAAGGGTAAATCCTGGTCAGAGGAAATAGAAATTTCAGAGTCCTGATCAGAAGAAGCATAAGGAAACTCAGTCCTAGGTCTCTTAGAGGGGTAAGGGTGGCTTCCTCTGATTAGAGTAATAAGGTCTTCAGCCATTCTTATCATTTGTTTTTAGGCATAGAGGCCTGACCATGCGGTCTGGGCGTCGGTTTTCTAGGCATGGATCGAGTTTTAGGCCATGAAGAAGAAGATGGCGGTTTAATATGCAAGTCAGTAGGCCTGAACACACCCTCAGAAGCCAGTGTCTACACAGTGGCTCCGGATCCATCCAAAGTAGAGACATCTGCAGGTTCCACAGTTGAAGAAGCATCTCGCCACATACCGGACTCCGAATGGGTCTCAGTAAAGGCCTGCGAATCTGAAGTAGTGGGTATCGGGGGCTGTGAAAGTGCCTCACTGAGTACCGGCGAACTGGTGACTTGCTTAGGAGAAGCGTCGTCGGCAGCTTTGGACCTATGCGGTCTCTGTCTTTATCTTTGCATTTTTTCGGAATGTCGGTAGTCGGGTGGCTAACCAAAGCCATTTCTGGATAATTGAACAGAGTACCAAAATATTTAGAAGTGTAAATAAACCGACAACGAATAGTTCGTTATTTAAATAAGGCACAAAACCGGCAGCGAGGTATGTCGTGGTCTGGGTCTAAGCAAGGAATGCAGTACGAATGAAAATCTTTATGAGGTATTTGCTTTCCACAAGAAATACAATTACTTACTTTTAATGACATCGGTTTAGAGCAAGAAAATGTTTCCCCAAAGGGGTACTTAGCTTAGTTGAAGACTTCGGTTCTGAAATTCGAAAATGAAAATTTCAGGAGTCGGCTGACTGGCACTTGCAAAAGTACAGTTGTGTACACTTACCATAAATGTAGATGTTCAAGTGTATTCACTGTTGCAATCATCACATCTGGGTTATTTGCTTGCAGTAGCCCTCAGTCGCCTGATTAACAAAGTCTTGGGTCTTGCGTTGGTTGCTGTCTCTTCTTCCATGACGTCAGGTCGTCAGGGGTATAAAACATGCAGCCGACACCATTACATCAGTTTTTCTTGCCCCATATGTCAGGTGCCTGCCTAATGGGAAGCAATTAAATCTATAAATATACAAGGTTATACCTCCAACAAAAAAAGCAAAATACACCAAAATGCTTTTAAGCATAGTAAAGGAGAGCAGAGGTATAGCCTAAAAGAAGTAAGGGGGCTGGAGGAAGGGTAACCAGCACTGCAACAGTGAATACACTTGAACATCTATATTTATGGTAAGTGTACACAACTGTACTATGTTCTTCGTGTTTCATTGTTGCAGTCATCACATTTGGGTAGATTCCCAAAGCTAAGGATGGCAGGAGGAATTTAGATAGCATTAGGACCAGCAATAAGGCCCTGCAAGACTGTAGTGGCAAAGCCAGCTCTGTATTTAAAGAAAATTGTCAGATGGTAATGCTTGGTGAAAGTATGTACAGAATTCCAGGTACCAGCTTCTAGGATGTTCCTGGTAGGGACGCCTCTCAAAGTCTGTAGAGGTAGATGCAGCCCTGGAAGAGTGGGGTCTGATCCCCTGTGGAATAGGTTTTCCATGGTGCTTATAGCAGAAAAGAATGCAATGGCCTATCCATTTAGAAATAGTTTGCTTTGAAATAGCCTTCCCCTCTGCCCCTGCAACAAATGCCACCAGCAGTTGTTCAGATTTCCTTTGAGGTTTAGTCCTGTCCAAGTAGAATCTAAGTTGTCTGTGCACATCTATGGAGTGCAGTATCCGTTCCCCTTTGTTCTATGGATTAGGAAAGAAGGTTGGCAGACTAATGGACTGATTAAGGGCCACACTGGATACCACCTTGGGCATGAAAGAGGGGTTGGTCCTGAGGGACACCCTGTCCGCATGAAAGATGATGAAAGGCTCCACTGCCATAAAGGCCTGTAATTCAGATACCCTTCTTGCTGAAGTGATTGCTAAAAAGAAAGCGGTTTTCCAAGAAAGGAATTTTAAATCTGCAGTAGCAGTTGGCTCGAAAGGAGGAAGAGTGAGTTTCTCCAATAGAAAGTTAAGGTCTCAGGCTGAAGTTGGAGATCTCCTGGGTGGTCTTAAATGTTTGGTCCCTCTGAGGAACTGCTTGAGCAGTGGATGAGAGAAGAGGGGAGGTTCTGTATTATAATGAGCTGAAATGGTTGAAAATCCTTGGTTCCAGTTTCCACTCGTGTGGGTCCATGAGGTTTCTGCTTAGTCCGTCTGCCAGTGTATTTAGTTTTCCTGGCAGGAATTTAGCTTGTAGATGCACTCTGCAGCTCAAGGCTGTGTTCCACAATGCCATGGCTAGTCTGCAGAGGGGGTAAGAATGTGTGTCCCCCCCCCCTGCTTGTTTATGTACCACATAACAGTGGTGTTGTCCGTCTTTACCATTAATTGTCCTGGAAGAATGTGGTCCTTGAAGGCTGTCAGAGCATTCTGTACAGCTAACATTTCTTTTTGATTGATATGCAGATGCATTTGACTTGGGTTCCATTTGACCTGAATGCACTACCATGCCAGGTGAGCCCCCCCCCATGCATAGTCTGATGCGTCTGTTGTTAGAGTTTGGGCGGCAGGGGGTAGTGTAAATGGTAGTCCCTTGTTTTGGCGGCAGGCCTCTGCCCACCAAAGGAACTCTAGGCGTAGGCAAAATATGATAGGAATCATTGCTTCTAGATCCAGAGAATGTTGACACCATAGGTTTTTTAGATACCATTGTAGTTTCCTCATATGCAGTCTTGCATATGGAATTAGAAGAATGCAAGAGGCCATAAAACCTCAAAGCTTGTAGTATTTGCCTCGCAGATAGCAGGGTTTTTGTGGCCACTTGTTTGAAGTAAGTTGTCAAATGAATTTGTTTCTCTGGCATGAGGAAAGCCATCTAGGAAGTTGTATTCAAGCTTGCTCCCAGGAATATAACTTGTTGACAGGGTACCAGGTGTGACTTCTTTTCATTTATGGTGTACCCCCGACAAGTTAGCACCATTTGTACAAAGGCCAGATGATTCAAAAGTATGTCCTGGCTTTCTGCTTGAATTAGACAATCGTCCAGGTATGGGTATATTTGAATATTTCTTTGCCTGCAAAATGCAATGACTGGAGCTAGGCACTTTGTGAAAACCCTGGGCGCAGTAGATAAGCCAAAGGGCAGTGCAGAGAACTGATAGTGCTTGTAGCCTGCTTTGAAGCGTAGGTATCTTCTGCAAGATTCCCTGATTGGGATGTGCAGGTATGCTTCCTTTAAATCTAGTGTTGCCAACCAGGCACCTTTGCCTAGCATAGGAAGCAACTGATTTAGAGTCAGAATCTTGAATTTTGGAATCAGCAAAAAGGTGTTTAGAGTAGACAGGTCCAGGATAGCACACCATGAATTGTCTTTTCTGGGTACCAGGAAAAGTCTGGAGTAGAAATCTTGATCCTTTTCTTCTTCTGGTACCAAATGAATAGCCCCTATGCTTAGGAGAGAAAG
The DNA here is from genome assembly GCF_019279795.1 of Protopterus annectens. Lineage (NCBI taxonomy): Eukaryota > Metazoa > Chordata > Ceratodontiformes > Protopteridae > Protopterus > Protopterus annectens. Next base: position 1,008,579,428 of record NC_056744.1, read on the forward strand.
TACTTGCTTCTGGGCCTCTGCCCACTGATTTGGGGGTAGATCTGGCCACCCGCTTGGTGTTGGTAATGTGTGGAAGTGAAATCTGTATCCTTGGGACACTATATTTAAAACCCATTTGTCCTGGATAATGAGTTCCCAGTTCTTCTCATGAAGAGCAATCTTTCCCCCCAAAGGGGCGGTCAGTTGAGACGTGCTTGGAAGTTTGAAAAAGAAGTCATTGAGACAGTTTACCATAGGGGGAGTTTTATTACTCCCAGATTTGGAAGTGGAGGCCCCCCACTGCTTAGTCCTGTGCGTACCCTGGGACTGAAGCCTGGGTGCTCTGCTGGATCTGGGTTTGGACCGAGAAGGTCTGGAAGAGGCAGGAAAGGACCAATTCTTGGAAGGCCGATCCCTACTAAATCTTGGAGGTTGTACTTGTAAGAAATCTTTAACAGTTTGCATAGATTTAGCTTTTTCCGCCATCTTTTTAAGAACTTCTTCTGCCTTTTTGCCAAACAGGCGGTCCTGATTTAAGGGAACATCCAGTAATTTTGCTTTAACATGATCTGGCAAGGATTGCTCCTTAAGCCAAGCATGCCTTCTAAGTACAGACCCAGTTACAGCAGCCCTGCAAGATGCCTCTAGTGAATCAAAACCACATTGCAAAGTATGTTTTCCAACTTGTTCAGCTGAATGCAGTAAATCCTGCAAATCCTTATTTTCAGCACAATCAGGAATCAACATAATTTTCTGTTTAAGCAATCCAATAATATGCTATTGATACTTTAACATATGAAACTGGCAGTTTAAGGCCCTAATGGCCAAGGTTGCAGAAGTGTATACCTTCTTACCCCATCTATCCAGCGCCCCGGAGTCTCTATCAGAAGGGGTAGGATTTTTGGTAGTAGTAGCTTTAATGCCCTTGGGTCCCTGTGAAATGACCTCAGGATCTGCAGTAGGATTTTTGAAAAGGCACTTGTGAGAGTCAGGGACCCTGTAATATCTATCAGGTTTTCTGGGAGCAGGGGGTAAAGAGTCAGGGGCCAAGCTAGATACCGAAAAGGCATCATCAACAATATCTAGTACAGGAGGTATGGCTAAAGGCCTGTGCTGGGGCAGGAGTAAAAAAATCCCTAAGCCTCTTTTTAGAATCAGAGAAATCCTGATTTTCCCAACGAAAATGCTCCCTGAGGGTATGCAAGGTTTCACCAAAAGAGAAATCCTCTGGGGGGGGATGCAGAGGGAATAGAGTCCTCTGCATCAGAATCCTCATAGGTAGATAAGGGTAAATCCTGGTCATCAGAGGAAACAGAAAATTCAGAATCCTGGTCAGAAGTATCATAAGCAAACTCAGTCTTAGGTTTCTTAGAGGGGGAAGGTTGGCTTGCCCTGTTTAAAATAATAAGGTCTTCAGCCATTCTTACAATTTGTTTTTTAGGCATAGAGGCCTGGCCATGCGGTCTGGGCATGGTTCGAGTTTTAGGCCTTGAAGAAGAAGATGGCGTCGGTTTAATATGCAAGTCAGTAGGCCTGAATACACCCTCAGAAGCCGGTGCCTGCACAGCGGCGTAGAGACATCCGCAGGTTCCACAGTTGAAGCATCTCGCGGCATGGGTCTCAGTAGAGGCCTGCGAATCCGAATTAGCGGGTATCAGGGGCTGTGAAAACACCTCACTGAGTACCGGAAAACTGGCAACTGGCTTATGAGAAGCGTCGTCAGCAGCTTTGGACCTCGGCGGTCTGTCTCTGTCTTTATCTTTGCATTTTTTCGGAATGTCTGTAGTCGGGATGGCTTACCGAAGACATATCGGGATAATTAAACCGAGCACCAAAATATTTAGAAGCAAAAATATACCGACGGATAGTTTGTGGTTTAAATAAGTCACAAAACCGACAGCGAGGTACGTTGTGGTCAGGGCCTAGGCAAGGAATACAGTACGACTGAAAATCTTTATGAGGTATTTGTTTTCCACAATTAATGCAATTATTTACTTTTACTGACATCGGTTTAGATTAAGAAAAAGTTTCCCCAACGGGGTTGCTTAGCTTTTAGTTGAAGACTTCGGTTCTGAAATTTGAAAACGAAAATTTCTGGAGTCGGCTGACCAGCACTTGCGAACTGTTTCTGCTTTGGGCACCGCACAGCAAGGACTGATGTAATGGCGTCGGCTGCATGTTTTATACCCCTGACCACCTGACGTCAAGGAAGAAGAGACAGCAACCGATGCAGGACCCAAGACTTTGTTAATCAGGCTGACTGAGGGCTACTGCAAACAGATAACCCAAATGTGATGACTGCAACAGTGAAATACGAAGAACATCGGCTTCTGCTTCAGGCACCGCATGGCAAGAAAGACTGATGTAAAGGCGTCGGCTGCATGCTTTATACCCCTGACTACCTGACATCATGGAAGATGAGACAGCAACCGACGCAGGACCCAAGACTTTGATAATCAGGCCGACTGAGGGCTACTGCAAGCAGATAACCCCAATGTGATGACTGCAACAGTGAAACACGAAGAACATCTGTGCAGTCTAACGGCAACCGATCACAGTGCTTTCCCAGCAATTTCCTGTAAAGCAGTCATTTGAATACAGGCTGCTGGGAATTGAAAAATGTTTGCTCTTCGGTGACAATTTTTCTTTTCTTTATAAATATATATATATATATATATATATATATATATATATATATATATATATATATATATATATATACACACACACACACACACACACACACACACTTTTGGAAGGAGGACAGAAAGAACTGTGGGCAGTGATGAAAACAGACATTGCTCATGGTACAAAATATGTGCCTTTTTTTTTTTATCACAGTGAATATGGGGATGGGGGGGCTTCCATACTTCTCAACTTCTTTGCTCAAGCATCTTAGAATTCTGGGCATAGCCAAAAATAATGGGGAGATAATATTACTCTAATTATTTTGCTTGAAATACTCAGTGATTTACCAAAAAATCAAAACTGTAATGAAGACCAGGATAAAAATGAGAAAAAAAAATCAAAGATGTTTTGCAAAATCAGGGACAGACAGCTAAGAAGTATGTGTTCTACATAAAGTACAGTTTTGTACCTACCATAAATGTAGATGTTCGAGTGTTAATACAGCTGCAGTCATAACAGATGGGTTCTCCTGCCGTCAGGCGGGTCCTCGGTCGGCCGAATTCCAAAGTCTAGGTCTTCCCTGACGTCAGTGCGACAGGGGTATAAAAGAACCAGCCAACGCCATTTTCTTCAGTTTTTCTTGCCCCAGATGTAAGGTGCCCCCCAGAAGGAAGGCAATACATAAAATTATGAAGTAATGCAATGCAATATAATCAAAAAACAGTAGTTGCAAGCAAATACACCATAAAAGAATACCCTAGAGGGGAAGGAGGGAAACCTGGACTGCAGCTGTATTAGCACTCGAACATCTACATTTATGGTAGGTACAAAACTGTACTATGGTAATCGTGCATACAGCTGCAGTCATAACAGATGGGTAGAATCCCAAAGCTAGGAAAGGGGTGGTAGGCACTAGGTGGAACTAGGAGGAGCCAAAATGCCCTGCAAGACTGCAGTGGCAAAGCCTGCTCTAGATTTGGAGTATAATGGTAGGATGTAGTGTTTGGAGAAGGTATGCACAGAACTCCAAGTGGCTGCTTCCAAGATATCCTTGGTAGGAACTCCTCTGAGGAAGGCTGCAGAGGTGGCTGTGGCCCTGGTGGAATGTGTTCTAATGCCTGTAGGAACAGTTTTGTCATGAAAGGAATAGCAAAAGCGTATGCAGTGGGCTATCCATTTTGAGATTGTCTACTTGGAAATTGGCTTTCCTGGAGCTCCTACTGTTCTGATTTTCTGAAAGGCTTTGTTCTGTCCAAATAATCACGCAGTTGCCTGTGGATGTCCAAGGAATGTAGTAATCTCTCCCCTTTGTTTTGAGGATTGGGATAAAAAGTAGGTAAATGTATGGCCTGATTTAAAGCTACCCTGGATACCACTTTAGGCATAAAGGACGGGTTGGTTCGTAATGAAGCTCTGTCCTGATAAAAGATGATAAAAGGCTGGACAGCCATGAGGGCCTGTAGTTCTGAAACTCTACGAGCTGAAGCTGTTTTCCAGGACAAATATTGCAAATCTGATGAAGCAGCTGGCTCAAAAGGAGGCAAAGTCAGTTTTTCCAGAATGAAATTTAGATCCCAAGCAGGTATTGGTTGTTTCCTTGGAGGTCTTAAATTCTTAGCCCGTCTGAGGAACTGTCTTAAAAGAGGGTGAGAGAATAAAGGAGGATCAGTGTTGTATTCTGCAGAAATGGCTGAGGCATGGATTTTGATGGAGGAGAACGAAAGTCCATTGTTTAGCAGTTCAGCCAAATATTGTAGTATTTGAGGTAAATTCAGTTTTCCAGGGTTGGCCCTTTTTCTCATTCCAGACACAAAACGTTTCCATTTTGGAGTAAGCTTTTCTAGTTGATGGCCTTCTGGCCTCCAAAATGACATCCTGCACCTCCTTGGAGAGTAGGGCCTGCTGTGATGCTAAGGAATCTTCCATGCGGCTAGATTGAGTGTTTTTAGCTGACTGTGAAGAGTTTTGAAGCTGTGCTGAGTCAGAAGAAGAGGCATTAGAGGCAGGGTCCATGGTGAGGAATGTGTCAGGCTCCTCAGGAGTGGGTACCAGTGTTGCCTTGGCCAGTCCGGAGCAATGAGGATCATCTTTGGTCTGTCTGCTCTGGTCTTCAATAGGACTTTGGGCAGCAGAGGAAGAAGACATAAACTGTCATTGATGTCCAACTGAAAGAGAGAGCGTCCACTCTCCAGGCCTTTGGGTGGAAGGTCCTTGAGCAGAATTTTGTCAATTGATGATTTTGTGGGAGGCAAAGAGATCTATGTCTGGCCTTCCCATTCTTGGATTATTTCTGTAAAACTTTTGGATGCAACATCCATTCGTGGATCTGTCATATTCCTGCTTAGGTTGTCTGCCAGCGTGTTTTCCTTGCCTGGCAAGTACTGTGCTTGTAGTTCCATTTGTAAGTCCATGGCCATGTTCCAAAGTGATATGGCCAGTCTGCATAGGGGATAGGAATGTGTTCCTCCCTGCTTGTTTATGTACCACATAACTGTGGTGTTGTCCGTTCTTATCAATAGTTGACCTGGTTGTAGAAGGTCCTTGAAAGCTATAATAGCATTTATTACTGCTAGCATTTCTTTTTGATTGATGTGAAGGTGCTTTTCTTTTTGGGACCATTTGCCCTGAATGCACCGGTCTGTCATGTGTGCCCCCCAGGCGTAGTCCGAGGCATCTGTTGTGATGACTTGATTTGCTTGAGGCTTGTTGAATAGAAGACCTGTGTTTGCTTGACATGCTTGAGCCCACCACAGAAATTCCTTTTGCAGACATGGAAGTAGTGGTATTATTGTTTCCAAACTGTGGCTGTGTTGAGACCATATGTTTTTTAGGTACCATTGTAGTTTTCTCATATGCAGCTTTGCACATGGGATTAGCAAGATGCAAGATGCCATGAATCCCAGAGCCTGCAGGATTTTCCTTGCAGTCAGCCTGGTGCAATTTGCCAGTGTTCTGAAACATCGAATTAGTTGCCCCTGCTTCTCTGACAAGAGGTAGGCCATCTGTGCCCAAATTGGCACCCAGGAAAATTATATTTTGAGAGGGTATTAGCCTTGATTTCTCTTTGTTGACTGTGTATCCCAGAGAGTTTAATAACATTATTACATAAGCCAGATGTTTCAGAAGAATGTGCTTGCTGTCCGCTTGGATCAGGCAGTCGTCCAAATAAGGGTATAATTTGTATCCCTTGAAGTCTGCAGTAGACAATTACTGATGCCAGGCATTAGTAGATAAGCCAAGGGCAATGCAGAGAATTGATAATGGGTTGAACCTGCAGGAAATCTGAGGTATCTTCTGCAATTTTGTCTGATTGGGACATGCAGGTATGCCTCCTTGAGGTCCAATGTTACCAGCCAAGACTTCTTGCCCAGCATGGGAAGAAGTTGCTGTAGAGTGAGCATCTTGAATTTTGGTATGAGTAGGAATGTGTTTAGGATGGAAAGATCCAAAATAGGTCTCCAATCTTTTCCTTTCCTTGGCACCAGAAATAGCCTGGAATAAAAACATTGACCTTGTTTTACCTCTTGAATAGCTTTCATGTTTATAAGATCTGAAATTTGCTTTTGTGCCTCTGCCCTTTGATTGTGTGGCAGTTTTGGCATGCCTCTCATTTTTGGAAGGGTATGAAAGTGGAATTTGTAGCCTTTGTTTATAATGTCCAGGATCCATTTGTACTTTGTGACAACATGCCAATTTTTTGAGAATAGTGCCAGCTTTCCTCCTAAGGGGCTGCCATATGTGACCTGGTTGGCCTGCAAAGGGGAAAGTCACTGGGTTTGCTTTCTGAAAGATTGTGAGTTGTCTTCACCACCTCTTTGTGTAGGAGCTTGCCATTGTCTGCCTCTGTACGATCCTTGTGGTTGTCCTCTGCCCCTCAGGCGCCTGTATCTGCCTCTTTGGGGTCTGTCCGTGGCAGGAAAGGACCAGTTTTGGAAGGCCAATTTCTACTAAAATGTGGGGTTGAACCTGCAGAAATTCTTTCACAGTTTGCATTGATTTAGCTTTTTCCTCCATTTTTAATACTTCCTCAGCATTTGCCCCAAATAGTACATCCTTTTGAAGGTGCCTAGTAATTTAGCTTTGACATGATCAGGCCAGGTTTGTTCCTTGAGCCAAGCATGCCTGCGTATGACTGAGCCTGTAACAGCAGCTCTACATGAGGCCTCTAGAGCATCAAAACCACATTGTAAGGTATGTTTACCCACTTGTTCTGCACTATGCATCAAATCCTGCAACTCCTTCAAGTCTGGTTGTTCAGGATGTGACATTTTACTTTTCAATTGAGATAACAGAAACTGTTGGTATTTTAGCATATGAAACTGACAGTTTAAGGCCCTCATGGTTAAGGTAGCGAGGTATATACCTTTTTCCCCAGCTTTCTAAGGATCTGGAATCTCTTGGAAGGCAATGGATTTTGCACTCCTGCCTTGGGTCCCTGTGAGATGGTTTCTAGGTCAGCAGCATGGCTTTTGTAAAGAAATTGGTGTGAGTCAGGAACCCCTGTCAGGCTTAACTGGAGCTGGGGGTAGAGAAGCAGGCCTCAGTAAACATCATCTAGGATGTCCAAGACAGGAGGTATAGCCAGAGGCCTGTGCTGGTAACAAAAGAAATTCCTGAGCCTTTTCTTGGAATCTGAATAATCCTGGCCTTCCCAGTGGAAGTGTTCCTTAAGGTATGCAAAGTTTTCCCAAATGAGAAATCCTCAGGATACAGAAGGAATAGACTCTCTGCATCAGAGTCTTCAAAAGGAGTAAGTCTGTTCCTGATCATCAGAGTGTTCTGAAATAATGGATCCCTGATCAGAGGAGGAATCTTCCTCCACTCTGGGCCTTAGGTGGCTGAGAACCTCTGATTAGAGTAATTAAATCCTCAGCCATTTTAAGAATATGTCTCTTAGGCATGGGTCCTGGAGATGGGCCCTGTAACTGGTCTCTTAGGGTGCATGGTTGCTTTAGACTTTGTGAAAGCCTTGATGGAGAAAGAGGAAGGTCTGAAGACACCTTGAGTGGAGGTGGACCTGTCCAAATTCTGTGTTTCAACGCCAAGAGTGGCTTTGGTATCTGTAAAGATGTAGTGTCGGTCCTTGTCTAGTTAAATGCTTTCCCAAAAAATGCTGGTCTGGGCCTAAACAAGGTATACAGAGGGAATGGAAATCCTTATGCGGTATTTGCTTCCCACAAAAATACAATTATTAACTTTGTCTGACATCAGTCTGTGGCAAGAAAAAGAAGAGTTCGGTTTTCCAAATTTTCGTAATCTCAGGAGCTGGCTGACCGGCACTAACTGCTTCTGTTTCGGGCACCGGCAAGAAAGACTGAAGAAAATGGCGTCGGCTGGTTCTTTTATACCCCTGTCGCACTGACGTCAGGGAAGAAGCGACGATAACCAACGCCGGACCTAGACTTTGGAATTCGGCCGACCGAGGACCCGCCTGACGGCAGGAGAACCCATCTGTTATGACTGCAGCTGTATGCACGATGAACATCTGCAGAGTGCTAATGGCTGCATGTGCACACATACATGCGGGTACACACGTGTGTGTAGTTGTGCACACTTGTGAACTCTCACATTCTTACACACACACACACACACACACACACACACACACACACACACACACAAACAAAAGTCGGACTTTTGATGTCCCTCTTTTGAGAAAAAAAAATATACAGCAGCATAGACTGCAAACACTTTTCAATGCCTGCATTGATCAATATAGATCTTGGCTACTTTCTGATAGCCAGATTTGGAGAATGCACACAATGTGCCTCTCTATAAACAAACCCTGCTATGGAACACCAGTCCAATTTCTTAATTGTACTTTAATAAAATTAAAAAAGTTGATTCCTTCCAGTTTCTCCAGTATAGCAGATCTTAGGTTTTCTCTGCATGCTCTGGCTTCTAACTTTACCATTTTTTTTAGCAGTTCCTTTTCAGAAACTTCATGCTTAGGTACTCTTTCCTTCATTTCCACCTCTGATTTCTGCAGTTTTATCAGCTCATCTGAATAGCTACTTAAAACTTCGTCTATTGTTTCTAGTCTTTTGTCATTTGACTTTATATACTCATCCAGTGTCTCACTTATTTTAAATACCTTGCATTTTATTTATTTTTCCTCTATACTAAAGCTGAAACTTGAACTACTTTTTCTTGGACAGCTTCACAGTTCTTCCCAGCCACAACTTTTTCTTCTCCTTTTCTGAGTTATTTCCCATTTCCTTCTCCAAATTTCTTCTTTGCTGGCATCCAGACAGTATAATTACAACCCAATTACAGAATTTTATCCATAATGATAACTTTCACTAGTTTTTTAAACAAGTTCTCATTTTTCTAACTGGGAAAACTCTAATCAAGTTGTTGCTAAGTGTACAGCCATCTTGGAATCCAGATCTGCCCAGTTTATTGAGGAAAGTTGCCTTCAGTCCTGACACCAATGTGACTGATGCCCTGCTGCAAAAAAGTTTTTAGATGTTTCCGCTGAAGCAAAATTGCCTACTTCTGGCACATCCAATCTAGGGGCCAAATCCAGAATTACTCCCTTAATAAATTTCCATTTATGAAACTCTACCTCTTTTTTGATGAACTGGTCTGTCAGGATATTCTCATGAGAATGGATGTAAGATGTCCCGAGGCTCAAGCCCGACTTCTGGGTCAAGTGACAAGCCCAGACTGCACAAGACGTATGACTGCGCCCCTTCTCGTTATTGTACCATACTGATGTTGTGGTGTACATGAGAATATGCAGAGTCCCTATAGGCAAGTCTGTTTGAAGGCTTTTATGGTTAAAATGGCAGCCACTGCATCTTTAACACCGGTGTGTCTTTTCCTCAGAGCTTCGATCCATGTCACTTGTATCCTCAGTTTCCCTATGTGGGCCACCCAGGCTACACCTAAAGAGACTATGCTAGCTCTTTGGTTGTCCAAGCCTAGCTTGAATGGGATACCCTGACTGAGGTTCATCTGTTGTAGCCATCATAACATCTCTTTCTTCATACAATGCAGCAGGAGATGGGAGTCTGCAGGGAGCAGGCATGCTTGTAGCATATGCTTCTCAGACAAATCTGAAGTTTTCTCATGCGCAATCTTGCCATGGGTGAGACAATGTGAGGCACTGCCAACTACGCTAGGAGAAGTAGGGCAGTGGTTGTGTTAACATATGCCAGCACAGCTAGCTGGAATTTTGTAAAGAATTATATATCATTTGTATATCAAACTGATTTGTACAGATGCTTGTGTTGAAACATGTACTTGTAAAGTTGCTTGTGTTAAAAATGTATCAACAGTGTGTCCTGCTGAACAGAAAAGAAATATACAAGTATATCAGACTGATTGTATTGTAACTGATTAAATGTATATGTTTTAACAGAGGATAATGGAAGAGAAGAGGTTAATCTCAATCCAGCTAACTTTTGTAAAATAGTAAGAAATTAAATTATTTAATTTAGGCCATAAAGATTATATCTTACAGTTTTGACTGCAGCCAGAGACAAAATGTCTGAGAAAACAAGTACCAGGAAGCCTTCTGTATTGTCTCTAGCAGGGAACTAATTGCTACTCCGGAAGAGTGGACATGTTTTATGGTTTTATGACTTTCAGAATTTGCAATAGATCTTAGCAGGCTGTGTGTGTGTATTACTGACACATATGTGCTAAATTCTGGCAGCTTCTAGCCAAGGGGATAGCATGGGAACCAGAAGTCAGATGACAAGCTGTATGTGATATCATTCTGTAATCCATCATTAAAATGATATTTCAATATTAGACGGTTTTTGGAACCAGACAAGGAAGGACCCCTTACCTACTTCACCTTGCCTTGTTCTAGTAAGTGAACCAGGGAATAATAATTCTTTAGATCAATCAGGAAAATATTGTGAGAATAGTTAAGTACTGTTCTGTAGCTGTGTGAATCTAATCATCTGTGTTACTTTAATATTTCCTGTGACTGAACCGCTGGTGTTTACTGTAAAAAGATATTTAGTATTTTCATGTTCTTTTATTATGTATTACTAAATATATTTAAACTTTTCATTGTGGCTCATCTTTTAGACAATATCTCAAACTGTGAGAGGACTTATGTCTATTTGGTGACACTATCGCCATTCCTGAAAGCCTTACTGCACTGGTCAAACTCTATCATTTGTATTAATATTAATTTCACTCAGTATGACTGAGTACCTTTGTAAGAGCCTTAGAATAGCAGGCAGTAAATACCTTATAGTCTGGGAAGAAGGGGCATAGCTAGGTAAATCTGTGCTAACCCTTCCCAGGTGTGTGTGTGAAAATCAAATCAAGAGTGTGTGTGTCAGCTGTTTGGAGCAGGGATACAAAAAGTACAGTTCTGTACACTTACCATAAATGTAGATGTTAGAGTGTATTCACTGTTGCAGTCATCACACTTGGGGTTATCTGCCTGCAGGTAGCCCTCAGTCGGCCCGAATACCAGAGTCTTGGGATTTCTGTGACGGATGCTGTTGCCTCTTCCATGACGTCAGGGGTATAAAACATGCAGCCGACGCCATTACATCAGTTTTTCTTGCCCCAAATGTCAGGAGCCCCCAAAATAGGAAGCTATGACATGATGTGGAACACCTCCAGTAAAAAGTAAATACGCCTGCCATAAAATATGGCCAAAAAACAAATAGGTAGAAAGTATAGTAAGGACCAGGAGCCTGGAGGGAGGGAAACCAGGACTGCAACAGTGAATACACTTGAACATCTACATTTATGTTTAGTGTACATAACTGTACTATGTTCTTTGTGTTTCACTGTTGCAGTCATCACACTTGGGTTGATTCCCAAACCTGAGGAAGGGTGGAGGCAGACAAGAAATGCTAAGGCTGGCTAGAAGGCCTTGTAAGACTGCTGTAGCAAATCCAACTCTGGATTTAGAAAAGATAGGTAAGTGGTAGTGCTTGGTGAAGGTGTGTACAGAACTCCAGGTTGCAGCTTCCAAGATGTCCCTGGTAGGGACTCCCTTGAGAAATGCTGTAGAGGTTGAGGTAGCCCTAGTGGAATGAGTTTTGATCCCCTGTGGGGTAGGTTTTCCATGGTGTTTGCAGCAGAAATGGATGCAGCATGCTATCCATTTGGAAATGGCTTGCTTTGAAATGGCCTTGCCCTCTGCCCCTGTATCAAAGCTGACTAGCAGCTTGTCAGATTTTCTGAAGGGTTTTGTCCTGTCAAGGTAGAACCTAATCTGTCTGTGCACATCCAAGGAGTGCTGGACCCTTTCCCCTTTATTCTGAGGATTAGGAAAAAAGGTTGGCAAATGAATGGATTGGTTTAAAGCCACAATGGATACCACCTTTGGCATAAATGATGGATTGGTCCTGCGGGAAACCCTGTCAGAATGGAAGATAATGAAGGGTTACCACAGCCATTAGTGCCTGTAACTCAGACACTCTTCTTGCTGAAGTGATGGCTAAAGTAAGGCTGTTTTCCAAGAGAGGAATTTTAACTTTGCTGAAGCAGCAGGTTCAAAAGGGGGACGTGTGAGCTTCTCCAGTACAAAGTTAAGGTCCCATGCTGGGGGGGGCTCTCCTTAGGGGCTCCTCTCAGTAACTTTGATGAGGGGGTGAGAAAAGTGAGGAGGCTCAGTATTATAATGAGCTGAGATGGCAGAGGCATGAATCTTAATGGATGAGGACAGGCCTCTGTAATCCAGGATTTGAGGTAAGGTGAGCACGATTGTGTCATTTCCTTGAGACTGACGCCAGGAACAATATCTTTTCCACTTTTCAGAATAGGATTTCCTAGTACTAGGCCTTTCGGCTTCAAGGAGGACGTCCAACACCTGTTTGCTGAGGGTTGCAGGTGGTGTATTCAGGGGATAAGCCAGGCTGCAAGGTTTAGGGTTTGCAGCTGTGGATGCACAATCTGTCCCTCTTGGTGGGACAGCAGGGAGGGGGGGTCTGATGTAGGTGCCAGGGTGGCACTGCCGTCAGACTGCAGAGGAGTGGGTACCAATGCTGGCGTGGTCAGTCTAGGGCAATAAGGATTGTCCTTGGCCTGTCCTATTTGATCTTGAGTAGTACTCTTGAGAGGAGGGGCAGAGGAGGAAAGGCATAAATTGAGAGGCTTTTCCATGAAAAGGATAGGGCATCCACTTCCACGCTCTGCTGAGAGGATTTCTGGTGCAAAATTTGCTCAAATGATGGTTTTGGGGGGAGGCAAAGAGGTCCACCTCTGGTGTCCCCAACCTCTGGGTTAGAAGTTTGAAGGAGTTGGCTTCCAGTTTCCACTCATGTGGGTCCAGTAGATTTTTGCTTAAGTCATCTGCCAGTGAATTTTGTTTGCCTGGCAGGAATTGAGCTTGCAGGTGCACTTGGTTGCTCAAGGCGGTGTTCCACAGGGCCATGGCTTACCTGCAGTGTGGATAGGAATTAGTTCCCCCCTTCTTGTTTATGTATCACATGACTGTGGTGTTGTCTGTCTTTATCAGGAGCTGTCCTGGAAGGATAAGGTACTTGAAAGCTGTCAGAGCATTCTGTACAGCTAGCATCTCTTTTTGATTGATATGCAGGGGGATTTGTCTTGGGCTCCATTTGCCTTGAAAGCATTTGCCTGGCATGTGAGCCCCCCATGCGTAGTCTGATGAGTCTGTCAGGGTTTGGGTGGCAGGGGGTTGAGTGAAAGGAAGTCCCTTGTTGTGGTTGCATGCCTCTGCCCACCACAGGAACTCTGCCCTTAGACAAAGTATGACAGGAATCACTGCTTTCAGGTCCTGAGAATGTTGGCACCAGTGACTTAAGTACCACTGAAGTTTCCTCATATGCAGTCTTGCATATGGAATTAACAGAATGCATGAAGCCATGAACCCCAGGGCTTCCAGTATTTTCCTTGCAGATAGCTGGGTTTTGGTGGCCATTAGTTTGAAGTAGCTTGTCAAATAGACCTGCTTTTCTGGAGTGAGGAATGCCATTGGGGAAGTTGTGTTCAAGCTTGCTCCCAGGAATACAATCTTTTGGCTGGGTACCAGTTGTGATTTCTTTTCGTTGATGGTATACCCCAGAGAAGTTAGGAGTCTCTTTACAAATGCCAGGTGCTGAAGTAGCAATTCCTGACTGTCCACCTGAATCAGGCAATCGTCCAAATATGGGCAGAACTGAATGCTTCTCTGCCTGCAGAATGCAATGGTTGGGGTCAGGCACTTTGTGAATACTCTGGGCGCAGTAGATTAGAAGTGCAGAGAACTGATAGTGCATACAGCCTGTCTTGAAACATAGATATTTCTTGCAAGACTCTCTTATGGGGATGTGCAGATCAGCTTCTTTTAAGTCTAGGGTGACTAACCAGGCATCATTGGCTAACATAGGAAGGAGCTGTTGCAGTGTAAGCATTTTGAAAAATCTTCTGAAGGAGAGGCAAAGGGAATGGAATTCTCTACATCAGAATCCTCATAGGTAGATAAGGGTATGGCCTGGTAATCAGAGGGATCTGAGTCATCGGACTCAGGGTCTGTAGAATCAGAAGGAAATTCCATTCTTTGTCTTTTAGCGGGGGGACGGCTAGCTTCCCCTAATTAGAGTAATAAGGTCTTCAGCCATTTTAACCATTTGTTTCTGTGGCATGAGAGCTTGAGCATGCACTTTGGTCGTCGGTTTTCTAGGCGTAGTGTGAACTCGGGCCTGAGAAACGCGGCAGTTTTAGTCAAAAACGAAGTTGTTGGTTTAATACGAACATCAGAAGGTCGGAATACACCCTCAAAAGCCGGTGCCTGCACAGTGGCTCCGGACCAATCCAAGGTAGAGACATCCGCAGGTTCCAAAGTCGAAGAAGCATCTCACAGCATACCGGACTACAAATGGGTCTCAGCAGAGGCCTACGAATCTGTAGAAGCAGGTATCAGAGGCTGCAAAGGCACCTCACTGAGTACCGGCGGGCTGGCGACTAAGCTTAATGGAAGCGTCGTCGGCAGTTTTGGACCTATGCGGTCTGTCTCTGTCTTTATCCTTACATTTTTTCAGAAGATCGGTAGTCGGATGGCTTATCGAAGCCAATTCGGAATACGGAGAACGAGACCGAAAGAATTTAGCGACAAAGATAGAGCGCGTTAAAAAGGCACAAAACCGGCAGTGAGGGACGTCGTGGTCTGAGCCTAAACAGGTGAAGCAGTAAGAATGAAAATCTCTGTGAGGTATTTGCTTTCCACAGGCAAGACAATTGTTAACTTTTTCTGACATCGGTTAGAGCAAGAAAACGGATCCCAAACGGGGTACATAGCTTTAGAAGACTTCAGGCTTGAAACTTGTAAAAACAAAAATTTCAGGTTGCGGCCGACCGGCACTTGCAAACTGCTTCTGCTTTGGGCTCCTACATGGCAAGAAAAGCTGATGTAATGGCATCGGCTACATGTTTTATACTCCTGATGTCCTGACATCATGGAAGAGGCAACAGCATTCGACACAGAAATCCCAAGACTCTGGTATTCAGGCCAACTGAGGGCTACCTGCAGGCAGATAACCCCAAGTGTGATGACTGCAACAGTGAAACACGAAGAACATCACTAGTTTCACAGAGAGAACTGTGGAGGACCTGGATTGGACACTCGGCTGAGGACTCAACTCTATAGCTGTGCCAGTGGGAAGTCTTACTGGAGATCTGGAGAAAGCGGGAAAACTAGCCCTCAGACCGAGTGTGTCCCATGTGTGCTCTTAAGGGAAATTGTGCTTGATGCAGAGAGCTGCATCTGGAAATAGTGGGTGTAATCCATTCTTGTTCCAAGTGAACATCCCCCTCCAATGTCAATGGTGACGATTCAGTCTCCTTGATTACGGGCTTAGAGTGGAGACATCACAAGGGGTATCATCAGGGCTGCGGATGCCATGATCCTCAGTGTCCTGATGAATTTCCTTACAGCAATATGATTGTCAGTTAGTGCAGAGGTTTAAGGTTATGAGCTGTTAACAAGCTTCCTCTGGTCCGGGGTTTGATTTTCTCAGCCTATACTTTGCTCTAACTGAGCAAGTGCCTTAACTAGACAATGCTCTCAGCCTAAGCCTGAAAAAGGTCCATGTGGATTAGTGTTTTGGCCCAGTTAACAAATACCAACACAAACATGAGGCCAGGACTAGTAGATTCTCTGAGGGAATGAATGCCTTCTGGATTGCAGTGTATGGAAGGGCTACCAAGAACTGGTAGCCCTTCCATACACTGCAATCCAGAAGGCAGTGTATGGAAGGGCTACCAGGAACTGGACTTAGGGTTCCTATTACGTGATCAAAACTATAAAACTTCAAACATCACAAGTTCGAACTTGTATGTCCAAAGTTTTATAATTTTCAACACAAAAAAACAAAAAAAAAAACAAAAGAAAAAACAATGGACAGAAAATAACTGTCGTAAGCAGGGGGGCATCCCCCACACCCCCCACTCTTTAAATATACCAACGCTGAGATCGCACTACAGTGCGGAAAGGGAATATTTCCCTTTACTGCACTGTAGTGCAATCTTGGAGTTGGTATATTTAAAGTGCAGGGGGTGTTGGGGTGCAGGGGGGCTTGCTATGACTTTAGCAGGTTTAGAGACAGTCCAAGACTCTGGAATCATGCCAGGAAACATGCATGCTGAATGCATTTCTCCTAAGGTTGGGTCCTGAATCAAGCAGTCATTCAAGTAGGGAAAAACGTGAATGCCTTTGGTTCTGCACTAGGCAATTAATGGAACTATGCACTTACAGCTAATAAACCAATGGGCAAGGAAGTAAACTGGTCATAAGTTCCCACTACTTTGAATATTAGATACTGTCTGTCTATTTTGGCAGTAGGTGGATGGAGGTAAGCATCTTTCAAGTTTTGGGAAACCTTGCAGGCTTGAGGGTAGAATAGAGAAAGCAGGGCATACCAGATTAGCCTTTTAATTTTTGGAACGGGTAGATATTTGTTTAGTATTGATAAGTTTAAGATTAGCCTAAAAGGGACATTTATCTTGGTAGTAGAAACAGTCTTAAGTAAAGCCATGGGCCTTCTTCCTGCTCTGGTACTCTCCTATAGCTCATGTCTCAGAAGGTGTAGTAGTTCATTCCTGATTAGATGCATTTGTTCTCTGGGTATCTGGGGAATGTCTGAGAACCTTGGTCTGTTTGCACCCTGGAACCTGCAGCCTTGACTCAAGATTAATTCAGCATAAGTACCTTAAATTAAATACTCCGACAGCTCTGTTAGAAATACTACATCTAAAGAAATCTTAATCCCTCCGCACTACACGCTCCAGACACCTCAACCTCATTACCACAATAAACAGAACAAGCTGGAGGGACAGGTTCATAACCCAGAGACTGCCCATGCTATGGAATAGACTTCCCATATATGTCAAGCAGAGTGCCTCACTGGCCCTCTTCAAGAGAGATCTTGATGAGTGGATGGGAAATAGAAAATTCACTCTGGGGATCACTCCAGTGGCTCTACTTGACAGAGACACTGGGAACTAAGGTTAGTTGGCACGATGCCAGGGTAATCCTATGGGCTAGGCTTGTAAAGGCTCCAGAGCCATTAGCCTAGTACACACCTATGAACCTATACTTTCCCCCACTTCTTTTACAACAGTCCGAACACATCCTCCTATTCTCTGAGTGTGGATAGGGAAGGAGGTGTGCTTGGAGACAGAGTGAACTGGATTGCAATTTGGGGAGCTGGAGTACAGAACAGCTTTGCTGAGTCATAACTGCTGCCTTGTGGTGCTCCTGTCCCATGTTCCTCCAGGCTTCCCATTTTGGTCTGCTTGCTTTTTTTTTTTTCTGAACTAGCCTTTCTTCCCAGTTGGCTGCTTGTCCTTGTCTTACTTCTGGTGAACTGCCAACTCTTAGCTAGGCAGTTTCTCCTGTACTTGGCAGGGAAGTGAAGTAGATGTTTCACAGGCTGCTTTGACTTTCTATTTTACTACAGCTTCTTAAAAATCTGTTCAGCAGAAGATCTACACAGCAACTCCCTTTTTAATGGGGCAATGAGGAACTACGCCTGCAATGATTAGGCAGGGGTTGGGTCCTCAGCCAGACACATCTCTTAGTAATTGACCCTGTTGATACCATCCTGCAGGATTCAACCACTTCATCATAGCCTTGCTTGATAGAGTTCTTGTTAACCTGATAGATGAGGTTGCATAGATCCAGCACTATCTCTCATGATCTTGGCCTTCTAATTCCTCAACTTTGTCTTTTATTTATTTTATTTTGAATTTGTTAACCAGGGTAGAGCATTCATCCCATAAGACTTATTTCAGTCTCAGCCTTGGGAAGAGAGAAGCTTTGTCCTTTAACTGTGACAGGAGAGTCCCCTGGAATTTTATCATGCAAGTATGGCAGTTCAGAGCCATGAACGACAGGGAGCACAGGAGAAGACTTTTTTCCCAAAGCAGTCAAGTGCTTTACTTTCTATGTCACTGGGAAGAGGATTCTTGGCTGGAGCTCAAGTAGATCCTTGCTACAATCCATGGACACCAACTGATGGATCAGCAAAAGGATCCTTACACACATTGGTCAGGTCTGACCATAAGCTAATCACCCTTGACATCCACATCCCACCCCCCAGTAAGGAAACCTCTGTAAAAACGAAGAAAGTGAACACAAACGACCAACTGAAGCCAAGAAACCAAAAAAATGTGGTCCACAGCAGAAAGAAGGTAAATAAAAGTCCAGTAGGTAAAATTCAACGAACAAATTTATTGGATGAAAACCACACAGTAATAAATCCCTCAAGCGCTTTCGCTCAGTGCAATACTGAGCTTTATCAAGATGAACACCATATAACAACTGCTCCTATTTAAATACTTAAAACTAATCATGTGATCAATTAAATTAAAAAAATAATTGATAAAATATCACCTGCAAGTACCTGGTATTAGAAGGGCTACATATAAAACCAGTTGAATAGCCTTGTCATAATATTTCTCCTACATATAAAGGCTCGAAACATAAACTTCTTGCCAAACATTGTTCAACAAAAACAAAACATTAAATGGATCATATTGCGATCAAGATAATAAATACATAATGAGTACTAAATAAACATAAAGAAAAAATAAATGAATAAATAAAAAATACTGAATAAATATAAAAAATCAAAATAATAAAAAAATAATAAAAAATGTGTGAATCAATTCTTTGGGAGTGTATTAAGTGTGTGAATAACACTTACTGGTTAAGTGTGTGAATATATCAATTTTATGTTGTGTTATTATAGTTTGGCTCTTCTTAATTTCAAAACACTGCTCAAATTCATGTTGTCATTAAGCCCTGGCCATTTTGCAGCGTCCAACCTTAGTTGCCATATAAGCTCTTTGTATTCCAGTTTACTCTCCCAATCACCCCCTCTACCATCCAGTGTTAGCTGCTCTAAAACAATAAATCTGAGCACCATGTTGGGACAGGACAATGAATGCTTTTAAAAAGCATTAGATTCCTTCTTCTTTGTGATGTCATATAAATGTTCATAAATTCTTCTCTTTAAGGTCCTTTCTGTTTTCCCTACGTAGAAGCTTTGGCATTTAAACAGAAACCTAAATAAACAACATATTTCATGCTACAATTAAAATACCAACTTTCCTTGATGGAATATGTAAAGTGTCACCATTGAGAATGTTTGGGCACTGTTTACACGTTCCACACACAAATGTTCCTTTCTTGCGTCTAATGTTAACAGTTTCTGTTATATGCTTTCTTTCAAACAACTCTTTCAAATTAGTGTCCCTTCGCCTAACAAATTTGGGTTGCTTTGAAACCATCTCTGTTAATCCTTCATGTAATGAAAGTACGGGCCAAAACCTTAGTACTGCTTCCTCTATTAACCTAGAATTACTGGAAAAAGTGTGTGTGTATACATTCTGCTCAAACTTTTAAGGGTTGGTATTCAGCTCATCCACTAGCGTGGTGATAGACACTAATAAAGGTGGATATCTATCTTCCCTATGCGTACATACTTCTAAGGCCAGAGTGTTGACCAATGTGACAGGATAACCTCTTTCGTAAAACCTCCCTTTCAAGAAGTTCACCTCTTCTAAAAAATTTTCTGTAGTACTGGTCATTCTGGATGCACGTATGAGCTGCCCTTTAACAATCCCTTTCTTTTGATAAAAAGGGTGGCTGCTCTCAAAGTGCAGGTATGAGTTGGAATATGTTGGTTTCCTAAATACCTTTGAGCCAAACCTGTTGTTGATGGTGTCTTTAAACAGGGTGATGTCCAAGTAGTTTAAACTTTGGTCACTAACAGAATGTGTGAAAACCAAAAATGAAGTGGTAGAGTTGATGTAACCAATGAAATTCAAAAACTCTTCTGTTGTTCCGCACCATAAAAGACATATGTCGTCCAGGTACCTAACATAATGTTTGATATGCTTCGCCCATGCCGTCGCAAATATAAAAGTCTACTCCCATTTGTGCAGTACAATATTCGCGTAGGTAGAAGCACACGGAGCACCCATCGCCACACCCATCTTTTGTTTGTAAATTTCACCATTAAAACAAAGGAAGTTCTTACTTAACACAATTTTCATAAGTTCTACCAGTAAGTTAGAAACATTTGCACCAAGATTAGCCTCGTTTGCCAACACCTCATTAAACCAACTCAAACCCGTTGAATGGGGTATGCTCGGAAATAATTGTACAATGTCAATAGTTGCCATCAAAAGGTCAGGGTGATACAATTGAAATCCTATGCCTTTAAGGAAGTCCCAGGAGTCTTTGCAAATGTATTTCAAAGATGTAACAAATCCCTTGAGCACATGATCTATAAATTTACCTAAAGGTAATAGGGTACCTCCATTACCAGAAACTATTGGTCTAAATTGTAATGGGTCCAACCCTTTGTGGGTTTTCGGAATACCAAAAATCACTGGGGTTCTTGGTTTGGCTATAAATAAATAGTTGTATAACTTTTCGTTGAAGGTACCTTGCAGCAAATGATCCTTACACACATTGGTCAGGTCTTACCATAAGCTAATCACCCTTGACATCCACATCCCACCCCCACCCCCCAGTAAGGAAACCTCTGTAAAAAAAACTTCTTCACAGCCAACTTCATGCTACTCAAGTCAGAAGTGACAAACTTCATGACACCCATGCAGATGGGAGCTGACAGTTCGACTGCTGAATCCTACACTAAGGTACTGTATGAGCACATCCACTCGTGCATGAATCGTGCCATTCCAAATAGAACCAAGGCACTCTCCTCCTAAAAAGCCAATCTGGTGGTCCCCTGCCATAAACAAACTATACAACAGAAGGAAAAAACTGTTGCAGAAAAGAGGAAAATCCCAGGATGCAAAAAAACTCCCTTACCAGCCTCAGTAAGAAGCTGAGATCCCTCATAAAATCCTCCAAAGCAAGTTAGAAAATAAAATTGCTAAAGATTCCAAAGACAACCACAAGGCATTCTATAACTATGTCAAGAATCTAAATAGCAATGCTCAGCTCTGCTCTGAGCTACAATAGAATGGCATTAAATATACTGATCCCAAGGATATTGCCAATATCCTGGCAGATCGATTTAGTGCCAACTTCACCCCCCTATCACCCCCTAAAGGGCCCATCTCAATACCAAAAGATTACCAAATTCCGGTAATCACAGCCACACAGGTAGAAACCACACTCTCCAAAGCTAAGAATATAGCATCCATGGGACCAGATGACATCCCGCGCTATGTACTACATGAACTACAAAATGAACTGGCACCTCACCTAAGTGTCATGTTTAATTATAGCCTCACCTCAAGCTCCATGCCCACTGAGTGGTGCACAGTTATGGTTATCCCACTCCACAAAGGGGGATTTTATTTATTTTTTATTTAATTTAATGTATTTAACATTTGTTGACCGGGAAAGAACGACTAGGTTCCACAGATCCTGTTTTCAGCGGAGGCCCGGGGAGAAATGCTCCAGACACATGTCTTTAGAATCCACCTTGGATCCCGGGAACTACTATCCCATTAGTCTGACGAGCATGATCTGCAAGGGCATGGAACGCATTATCATTGAACTTATACACAAAGACATTGGCAACCTTCAAACACTGGACCCCACTCAGTTTGAGTTCATGAAGGGACGATCTCGCCTCCTGAACCTGACTGACTTCTTCAAAACAGTCTCCAGAGTTGTGGACAAGGGTAAAGAGGTCCATACAGCCTATCTGGACCGCAACAAGGCCTTTGACACCATCCCCCACTCTGGAATCATAAATTAACTTACTAAGCTGGGCATAAATCCCTACGTCACTCGATGGGTTGCCAACTGGCTTACTGACAGAACCCAGACTGTAAAAGTAACCGACTCCAAATCCAGCTCCAGACAGGTGACAAGTGGAGTACCTCAGGGTTCAGTCCTGGGACCGCTCTTGTTTAGCATCTAGCAACTTCTCTGAAGTACAGGACAACACTAAGGGATTCTGGCTAACAAAGTTCGCAGATGACTGCAAACTGGGAGCCATTATTGAATCCCCAAATTATGTGGATATTCTACAAAAGGGCCTTACAGAAACAGATGCTCGGTGCCAGAGCCATGGGCTCAAGCTTAATGCCAAGAAATGTATAGATATCCCCTTTGGGAAAAACCATGTACCCATGAATTACCACATAGGTGGCAGTACACTAAACATCGAAAGTGTGATGAGAGACTTGGGGACAGTGATCTCACCTTTGATAACCACATCGTCACAACAGTCAGGAAATTCTTCTATGTGGCACACTTCATCATCAAGGGCTTTTCATCCAGAAAAAAGGATGTCATTGTCCCACTGTACTCATCCCTCATTAGACCCATTATAGAGTACAACGCCCCGTTTGGTATGTACCTCACAAGACATCTGCAACAGCTGGAAAGGCCACAGAAATACCACACTAAAAGAATCACAGGCCTAAAGCAGATGACCTATGCTGACTGTCTAAAAAAACTCCGGCTATACTCTGTGGCATATCGTCTACTCAGAGGTGATCTCTGCTTAACATACAAGACCATGTCAAACCCTGAGATGTTGAACATGCTCCACTTAAAGAAATCCCAATCCCTCAGAACCACACGCTCCAGGGATCTAAACCTTGTCATCACAATGAACAAAACATGCTGGAGGGATAGGTTCCTGACCCAGAGACTCCCCATACTCTGGAATAGACTGCCCATACATGTCAAGCAGAGCACCTCCTTGGCCCTCTTCAAAAGGAACCTTGACAATTGAATGGGAGATAGGAAATTCACCTCTGGGATCACGTCAGTCGCCCTGCTAGACAGGGGTCCAGGGAAGTAAATATTGTGGGAAGAAATATCCAGGGAATTGTTATGGCTAGCCCTGTATAGGCCCTAGGGCCGATAGCCTAGTATCAACCAATGAACCTATAATTATAGGAATCCACAACCCTGTAAAAACTGTTAGGCTTCCTAAAAGCAGGGTGTTGGGAGTTTGGCTCCAAAGATTTATAGATAAATGCATCCTCCAATGCTTCTATCACTATAGAAATACTTAAAGGTTTTGGCTCTAGTAAACGCAGAAATTCTCTACACCTTTTCTGAGCATCAGAACAATTCTTAAACACATCTGAATAAATCCTTAATCTTACTGAGGATGACTTCAAATGAGAAATTCTTGGGTGGGGAGTTACAGGAAAGGGTGCTTAAGTCTCTGACTCATAAGAAAGATGGGAGGACATCTAGACCACATAGGTCACATCATCCATTTTAAAGTCAAAGGAGTTTTATTACTTAGGGAGATTAAATTCCCTTTTCCTTTTCAAGGCAAGGACCCCCAACACTGGTGGTTGCAGTTTTTTTTTTAAACAAGAGGCATCTTTATTAAATTATCACTTATGACACAGGCAATCATACATTTAGATAAACGAAAACAAACCATATTAACACAATCCTAGTTACAAGCATTTACATCAAAGACCGTACTGACACAATTTTAGTTGTAAATATTACGCATCACTTATAATCTACCCAACCACTGTCAGTCAAACATTACATAACTCATTCAAATCCTGCCTTCTTTTAATCCTCATTCCTCCCCTGTATGTACTGTTCCCAAAGATCCTATTTTCTTCATATGTAATTTGCTCCTACACTTACCTAAAGATCGCAATTCCGGTTGTCGCGATTGCAGGTTCTTGAGGAAAATTACATAGTCCTGTGCCATCCACATCAGGTCTGGTGAGAGGGGCCTTGAGAGTACAGGAGGAAGAAGGTCCTGCCCAGCACCAACTGAAGCACAAGGCAGACTTTGAAGGCTTGGATGCCTTGCCCCTGCCTTTGGGAATACATCTGGCTGAGGTTATGGCATCTAAAAAAATAGTTTTCCACGACTGATACTTAAGACTTGCAGAGAAAGTTGGCTTGAAGGGGGCTTTGGTCAGCTTTTTCAGAATAGAAATACTACTTCCCATGGTGGTACTGGGTCGGGGACTGGGATCTCAAATAGAAGATACGTTTCAGAAAGGCCAAACTTGCATTCACTTTTGCCAGGGATGGGAAAAATGGGCATTACTAAAAGTTTGATGATACTGTCAGTTGCACATTGAAAGAGTAATAAATAAAGCCTTCAAATAATACTGTTGTGTATCTTAGAACAGCTCAATGACAGCCTGCTGTATTTGAATACCTTCCCTCATTTCCCAGTATGTAAACCTCTGCCACTTGTCCTTTTTGGTCTCCCACATACGTGGCTATGGTGAGGCAGCTAAAATATTCTCATCTTTGTAAACACCATGTCGCCGGCTATGCTGTGAACTGGAGAAGTCACAGTGAACAACTAAGGGACACTGATGTCCAGATTTTGGACTGAAGAGAAAAGATATACTTTAATGAGAGAAGCTGGAGTGGCCCTCCAGTGAGTAACAATCCCACGACCAGAACTACATGAGTAAGTAAGATTAATCTTGCTCTGTGAAACTTGGCCTTCTGTGTGACCTTTAAAATAAAAGGATGTGAAGTAAGGGTATAAGTAGAACAGACCATCTTGACCATGGCTATTTTTGGGTATCCCTAACCTTACCATTGTGATTCTAGACAAGTGAAACATGTCTAACAACTCAAGTTTGACACAGATGTGAAGACATCCATCAACATCCATGTCAGGGGTGAAAAGACTCCTTAGTGAAGTCCACGTTTGGTTTTGGCCTAGGTCTGGAGGAAGGCCAACATGGACTAAGCTGTAGCCTTTTCTGTGACTTGATGGTCCACAGAAGACTGCAGAGTAGTTTCAAGTGTGGCCTCTGGAAGAGACTTTTCTCCACTGGGGTGTATCTTCAGCATTCAATCCTGGATCTGCAATAGCATATGTGTTGGCAGATTTAGCTGGGCAGAAATTAGCATGTACCTGTAGCATCAAAATTCCAACTGCCAGGGCCAGCTCTGACGAAGTCTGCAAATGGACTTGACAGTGCTAAACAGACTGAAGACTGACAAAAGGAATACTGTAAAAGCCAAAGAAAGAGTGATAAAAGCCAATACCACTATAGCTGGGTATTCCAGCTTCAGAAAAAGACAGTATGTGAAGCACCAATGCTGTGGTAGTATCAGTTCAATAGGAAAGATATTCAGCAAAGCCATTTGCTGACAAATATTAGGGGGCAATGATCTTGTCCTAGCACTATGGTCATAACTACTGTAGGGGCCAATGCCACAGAATATGTGAAAGGGTAACCAAACATCCTAAAATGGTCAGACCAAGCAGTTATGCTTTCGTTATGTACCAGGAAACTTTTCACACAGCCCTTTTCAGCAGGACAACTGGGCCCAGTGGGACTTTGGTGACAGTTCTACTCATGGTGCTGGGACAAGGAAATATGCTAAGCAGATAACCTCTTCCTTGGTTTCCCCTGAAGTCTTTCTTCTCAGCTGAAGCCAGTAACAGACCCAAAGAGGCTCAAAGAGTCATGCACTACAATCACTGTTGTCATTAATGGGTTTTCAGACATTCAAAACTGCTATTTAGCAGCCAGAGACAATGTTTTTTTCAACAAGGCTTTCAAAATATGAATGGTCTTCTTGGCCTGGTGAGAATGAACTAGGCCATTATTTGTGGCAGCAAGGACTTGGCTTATTAAAGGTACCGCTACACTTGCAAAAGGTGGCTCAGATGAACCATCAGCAAAATAAATGAAGAAAAATGATGCTGATATTCTAAATAGTACATAGTACACAACCTGGAGTGGCCACTGCTGAGTGCAATACAACCCTTAAAAAAAAACAATTTTTGAAGGGCTTGACTATTTTGGTGCCAGCTGAGAAAGTCCATGTGCCTGTGCACCAGTGCTTGACAAAATATACTTGGAAAAAAAAAATCAGAAAAAATAACAGAATGTATTTACTAAATGGCAGAGATCACAGTGATGTCTGACAGCAAAGCTTTCAACTAAAACATATCATGGTCAAATTCAGAGGATGTTAAGCGCATTTGAACTAAACGTGTGACAATAAAGATATCAACAGCTAGGAAATCCAAAGCATCTTGGGAATATGATAATTTCTTCTTCTGCCTTTAAAGGGACATTTTTGAAACAGTTAAGCTTTAAAGAATGCGTGTACAGTAGCTTGGTCCTATCCAGTTATTTACAAAACATCTTGACTACTGTTCCACAACTTTAGCTGAGTGTTTTCTGGGGACACAAAAAGATCTCAATTAGTCTGCCTCCAGGCTACAGTCAGGCTCAAACACCTGAAGATGCAACTGTCACTTGTTTTCTGAATGAATACCACAGCTGGAATTCCAAGCAGACTGTCCATGCCTACAATATGAGCAGCCTCCAACAAAACACTCACGAACAAGACTAGATCACAGAAGCCTATCGTTAGTCTGCAAAGGTGGTATAACAATATGCTACCTTGCTTGTTTATACATTATGTAAGAGATGAGATGGCTGCACCTATTAGTAAACATTTCTTAGATGCTCTTAAAGCTGCTACCAACATTTCTTCTAGGTTGATGTGAAGTTTCCTTTAACAGGCACCAAATCCCCTGTTCTGCAGAAACTGTATGTGAACACCCATCTGTAGTCAAAATTTGGAATGGTGGATGGAGAAAAGTTTTTCTAGGCATGGAACTGCTGCTTCCACTTACTTAAGAAACGCTAACAAAAGTAAGAATCACAGCAAACTCCTAATACATGACTCTAGCTATTGATCCCCAAAATTGTGCAGGTAAAGCTAAAAATTCCTCACACAAAGTCTGACATGGTATAGTAAATCTCACGGAGAAGGCTGTCTAAGATGCAGCCCAACAAGCGAGACAGAAAGATGAAGTCCTCCACACTCTGTTGGGTTTCAAGTAAGTACTGCTGGGTTAGATAACTAGCTACATATGACTAACTAACTTGAAGACTAACAAGCTATCTACTCTGATGGGCTTGCCATGTGATATGCAGTTTATCTGCAACATTCTCAGTTGGACCTCATGAAGGTTAGACCATACTAACCGTGTCTGTGTGCTGCTTACTAAATTGCCTTGAATGATGCTGGTCACAGTAGTGAAATATATGTAAGAAATGAAGAAATATGCCTGCAGAACTGGAAAAAATACATATGCCTTCTAGATTTTTCCTGTTTGTAAGTACAGAACTATCATTTTCAGTGGAAACATGACTTGAAATTGTGCCCTTTTGAAATCCTTGTACATTGAGTAAACAATCTTAGCAAAAAAAAAAACAGAAGCTTTCGATCGAGAAATTTTATTACTTCAACACTTCAAGTGGATTAGTTAAAAGAATGAAAAAAAGAGTCCTGCTTGTTGCTGGAGAATCATTAAAGGTTTAAAGAGAATGATAAACACCACCACTTACAAACAGAAAAGTATAGTTGTGAAAGTAAACTTACCACAGCAGTAGATGTTCATCTAATCAATGCTGCAGAAACCTTAGTTATATGGGCTATATTCTTCTGAGGACATAACAGCTGGCCGGCTATCAAAGCTTTCATGGCACCTTCCATGAGTCCCAAACTATTGGTCAGCTCAAGTTGAGCTGATTAAAAAGTCAGGTTTGGTTTCCAAGCCCTTTACAGCTTTCATGCCAACAGGGAAAAGGAGGCTAAAGCCCTGACAAGGACAATGCTAGGAAAACAAAAAATACTGGTCATCAACCTGGCAATAAAAAACATACAAAAATAAGGGGGGGGAGGGAGCAGCAAATGCAGCCACAATCATTTGTACATCTACTGTTATGGTAGGTTTACTTGCACAACAGTACCATGATCCTCATATGGATCACTGCTGCAGTAGCCTTAGCTGTAACAGTAGATTGCCATAACTTACAGACTATCTGGGAGGAGGAAGGATGAGGGTCCAACAGCCCCTGCAGAATGGTCCTAGCAAAGCCCATCTTAGACTTGGAGAAAAAATCTAGTTTACAGAGTTTTGTAAATGTATACATCAAAAAGGGATGTCAGAAACTGCAACACCTCAGAAATAGACAGTTCTAATGGGTTGGTTGAAGTAGCCCAAACTACAAAATGTTTCCATTT